>NC_092715.1:7040545-7340545 GCF_047496885.1 Scyliorhinus torazame
TATTGTGTCACGGGTGTGTGCGCGCGGTTGTGTGCCGACTGAGTGGGCGCGATTGTGTCATGAGTGTGCGCATGTATGTGAGGGTGTGCATGTATGTGAGGGTGTGCATGTATGTGAGGGTGTGCATGTATGTGAGGGTGTGCATGTATGTGAGGGTGTGCATGTATGTGAGGGTGTGCATGTATGTGAGGGTGTGCATGTATGTGAGGGTGTGCATGTATGTGAGGGTGTGCATGTATGTGAGGGTGTGCATGTATGTGAGGGTGTGCATGTATGTGAGGGTGTGCATGATTGTGTTGCATGTGTGTCTGTGAGATTGTGCGCGATTGTGTTATGTGTCTGTTTATGAGTGTGTGCACGACTTGTATATTTGTAAATGTGTGCATGAATTGTGTGTTTGTCTGTTTGTGAGTGTGTGTGCCATGTTATGTGCATGTTTGTGAGGGTGTGCTCACGGTTGTGTGTGTGTTTATGAGGGTGTGTGCGATAGTGTGTGTATGTGTCCACGGTTGTGTGTGTGTTTCTGAGTGTGCATGCAGCTGTGTTGTGTGTGCTTGTGCATGTGCTGTAAGTGTATGTTTGTGAAGGTGGATGCGAGTACGTGTCCCTGTCTGTGTGGGGCTGTGGCAGATCTCTCTCACTGCTGCTGTCTCTGTGTTGGTGCAGGTTTCTGGCTGGCTGGACTGCTGAATACTGGGGAACTCTTCCTGTGGCAGAAGGATGGGGACTGTTTGAAGACCATTGCGGCAGTAGCAGGCGTGTGTGCAGTGGTAGCTGTTGCCCGTGGTAGGAAGCTTGGATTGTTCGATGCTGAGGATTTTGGGGGTTTCTGGGAGGTGTTACGACAGTCTGGGCTAGCGGTCAGTTCCAGTCCCACTTCACCCTGAGTCACAACACAATTCAATTAACCAATAATTCTTAGAAAATACCTGAGTCTTTGGCTGTTGGCTGCCCAATCATTACAGTCACCAGGTTTGTAAATGTAAACACAATTACTGTTAATTTATTACAAAAACTATAATGAAATATGCAGCAAATACAACTGGTTAACTGTTACCCAATTCCTAATTCCTCACTTTACTTCCACCCACCCTCAATGCACACATTTAAGATAAACAAACACAGAGAGGAAGAACGGGGCAAGAAATTATCAGGAAAGAAAGAATATTTGTTTCAGATGGTGGTTTCCAGCAACTTATTTCTCTTCAAACTTTCCTTTCAATTGTGGTTTAATATTAATTCACTCAGGTCTCTGTAGTTTCAGAAGGACAGCGCTCCGTGTTTCTGGAGAGGGAGGGAAGGTTCTTGCCTTTGGTTGCAGCCTGTAATGATTTTCCTGTAGATTCGTTAATCCGGGTTCTCTGCAGGTTCAAGAATATAGCCTCTCTGGGGAAAACACTCTGCGCTTCCGGGAGACAAACTGAAATGCCTCGGGACTCTGAAGATCATCCCACTGGGGCGTGATCCAATCAGCACCTGTTACCGGGCAGAGTGCGGCCTTTTGAGCCAATTCATTGGCCACCTGTCAATCAATTAAACCAAGTCCCACCCCATCTGTGGGCATTCAACTGGGTGGCCACGGCAACCAAGTATGAATTAGTCCTCAGCCTCATGGCTTGTCATTCAGTGCACAGGAGGAGCACTTCAGCCTGGTTTGTCCACTTTCCTGCCTGGGGTCACTGAGGTCATTTATAACATCCCGCAAGCAGATTTCACTCAATATGCATGCAACTCCCTGTGGCCTCTCTCTCAGTCAACCTTGCACGCAGTGTTTGAGGGCTTTATCCTGTCATTGCCAGTCGCTGGTGGAGACGATGGACCTGCTCTTCGAACTACTGCATGGACATAGAACATAGAACATAGAAAAATACAGCACAGAACAGGCCCTTCGGCCCACGATGTTGTGCCGAACCTTTGTCCTAGATTAATCATAGATTATCATAGAATTTACAGTGCAGAAGGAGGCCATTCAGCCCTTTGAGTCTGCACCGGCTCTTGGAAAGAGCGCCCTACCCAAAGTCAACACCTCCACCCAACACTAAGGGCAATTTTGGACACTAAGGGCAATTTATCATGGCCAATCCACCTAACCTGCACATCTTTGGACTGTGGGAGGAAACCGGAGCACCCGGAGGAAACCCACGCAGACACGGGGAGGATGTGCAGACTCCGCACAGACAGTGACCTAAGCCGGAATCGAACCTGGGACCCTGGAGCTGTGAAGCAATTGTGCTATCCACAATGCTACCGTGCTGCCCTTAAGAACAAATAAATCTACACTATATCATTTTCCCGTAATCCATGTACCTATCCAATAGCTGCTTGAAGGTCCCTAATGTTTCCGACTCAACTACTTCCACAGGCAGTGCATTCCATGCCCCCACTACTCTCTGGGTAAAGAACCTACCTCTGACATCCCCCCTATATCTTCCACCATTCACCTTAAATTTATGTCCCCTTGTAATGGTTTGTTCCATCCGGGGAAAAAGTCTCTGACTGTCTACTCTATCTATTCCCCTGATCATCTTATAAACCTCTATCAAGTCGCCCCTCATCCTTCTCCGTTCTAATGAGAAAAGGCCTAGCACCCTCAACCTTTCCTCGTAAGACCTACTCTCCATTCCAGGCAACATCCTAGTAAATCTCCTTTGCACCTTTTCCAAAGCTTCCACAGCCTTCCTAAAATGAGGCGACCAGAACTGTACACAGTACTCCAAATGTGGCCTTACCAAAGTTTTGTACAGCTGCATCATCACCTCACGGCTCTTAAATTCAATCCCTCTGTTAATGAACGCGAGCACACCATAGGCCTTCTTCACAGCTCTATCCACTTGAGTGGCAACTTTCAAAGATGTATGAACATCGACCCCAAGATCTCTCTGCTCCTCCACATTGCCAAGAACTTTACCGTTAACCCTGTATTCCGCATTCATATTTGTCCTTCCAAAATGGACAACCTCACACTTTTCAGGGTTAAACTCCATCTGCCACTTCTCAGCCCAGCTCTGCATCCTATCTATGTCTCTTTGCAGCCGACAACAGCCCTCCTTACTATCCACAACTCCACCAATCTTCGTATCGTCTGCAAATTTACTGACCCACCCTTCAACTCCCTCATCCAAGTCATTAATGAAAATCACAAACAGCAGAGGACCCAGAACTGATCCCTGCGGTACGCCACTGGTAACTGGGATCCAGGCTGAATATTTGCCATCCACCACCACTCTCTGACTTCTATCGGTTAGCCAGTTTGTTATCCAACTGGCCAAATTTCCCACTATCCCATGCCTCCTTACTTTCTGCAGAAGCCTACCATGGGGAACCTTATCAAATGCCTTACTAAAATCCATGTACACTACATCCACTGCTTTACCTTCATCCACATGCTTGGTCACCGCCTCAAAGAATTCAATAAGACTTGTAAGGCAAGACCTACCCCTCACAAATCCGTGCTGACTATCCCTAATCAAGCAGTATCTTTCCAGATGCTCAGAAATCCTATCCTTCAGTACCCTTTCCATGACTTTGCCTACCACCGAAGGAAGACTAACTGGCCTGTAATTCCCAGGGTTATCCCTAGTCCCTTTTTTGAACAGGGGCACAACATTCGCCACTCTCCAATCCCCTGGTACCACCCCTGTTGACAGGGAGGACGAAAAGATCATTGCCAACGGCTCTGCAATTTCATCTCTTGCTTCCCATAGAATCCTTGGATATATCCCAGGGTTGGTGCAGGCGGGAGGGATTCAGATTTCTGGATAACTGGGGCTCTTTCTGGGGAAGGTGGGACCTCTACAGACAGGATGGTCTACATCTGAACCTGAGGGGCACAAATATCCTGGGGGGGAGATTTGTTAGTGCTCTTTGGGGGGGTTTAAACTAATGCAGCAGGGGCATGGGAACCTGGATTGTAGTTTTAGGGTAAGGGAGAATGAGAGTATAGAGGTCAGGAGCTCAGATTTGACGTCGCAGGAGGGGGCCAGTGTTCAGGTAGGTGGTTTGAAGTGTGTCTACTTCAATGCCAGGAGTATACGAAATCAGGTAGGGGAACTGGCAGCATGGGTTGGTACCTGGGACTTCGATGTTGTGGCCATTTCGGAGACATAGATCGAGCAGGGACAGGAATGGATGTTGCAGGTTCCGGGGTTTAGGTGTTTTAGTAAGCTCAGAGAAGGAGGCAAAAGAGGGGGAGGTGTGGCGCTGCGAGTCAAGAGCAGTATTACGGTGGCGGAGAGGATGCTAGATGGGGACTCATCTTCCGAGGTAGTATGGGCTGAGGTTAGAAACAGGGAAGGAGAGGTCACACTGTTGGGAGTCTTCTATAGGCCTCCAAATAGTTCTAGGGATGTAGAGGAAAGGATGGCGAGGATGATCCTGGATAAGAGCGAAAGTAACAGGGTAGTTATTATGGGAGACTTTAACTTTCCAAATATTGACTGGAAAAGATATAATTCGAGTACATTAGATGGGTCGTTTTTTGTACAGTGTGTGCAGGAGGGTTTCCTGACACAGTTTGTTGACAGGCCAACAAGAGGCGAGGCCACATTGGATTTGGTTTTGGGTAATGAACCAGGCCAGGTGTTGGATTTGGAGGTAGGTGAGCACTTTGGGGACAGTGACCACAATTCGGTGACGTTTACGTTAAGGATGGAAAGGGATAAGTATACACCGCAGGGCAAGAGTTATAGCTGGGGGAAGGGAAATTATGATGCCATTAGACGTGACTTGGGGGGGATAAGGTGGAGAAGTAGGCTGCAAGTGTTGGACACACTGGATAAGTGGAGCTTGTTCAAGGATCAGCTACTGCGTGTTCTTGATAAGTATGTACCGGTCAGGCAGGGAGGAAGGTGCCGAGCGAGGGAACCGTGGTTTACCAAAGAAGTGGAATCTCTTGTTAAGAGGAAGAAGGAGGCCTATGTGAAGATGAGGTGTGAAGTTTCAGTTGGGGCGATGGATAGTTACAAGGTAGCGAGGAAGGATCTAAAGAGAGAGCTAAGACGAGCAAGGAGGGGACATGAGAAGTATTTGGCAGGAAGGATCAAGGAAAACCCAAAAGCTTTCTATAGGTATATCAGGAATAAGCGAATGACTAGGGAAAGAGTAGGACCAGTCAAGGACAGGGATGGGAAGTTGTGTGTAGAGTCTGAAGAGATAGGCGAGATACTAAATGAATATTTTTCGTCAGTATTCACTCAGGAAAAAGACAATGTTGTGGAGGAGAATGCTGAGCTCCAGGTAAATAGATTAGATGGCATTGAGATACGTAGGGAAGAGGTGTTGGCAATTCTGGACAGGCTGAAAATAGATAAGTCCCCGGGACCTGATGGGATTTATCCTAGGATTCTCTGGGAGGCCAGGGAAGAGATTGCTGGACCATTGGCTTTGATTTTTATGTCATCATTGGCTACAGGAATAGTGCCAGAGGACTGGAGGATAGCAAATGTGGTCCCTTTGTTCAAAAAGGGGAGCAGAGACAACCCCGGCAACTATAGACCGGTGAGCCTCACGTCTGTAGTGGGTAAAGTCTTGGAGGGGATTATAAGGGACAAGATTTATAATCATCTAGATAGGAATAATATGATCAGGGATAGTCAGCATGGCTTTGTGAAGGGTAGGTCATGCCTCACAAACCTTATCGAGTTCTTTGAGAAGGTGACTGAACAGGTAGACGAGGGTAGAGCAGTTGATGTGGTGTATATGGATTTCAGCAAAGCGTTTGATAAGGTTCCCCACGGTAGGCTATTGCAGAAAATACGGAGGCTGGGGATTGAAGGTGATTTAGAGATGTGGATCAGAAATTGGCTAGCTGAAAGAAGACAGAGGGTGGTGGTTGATGGGAAATGTTCAGAATGGAGTTCAGTCACAAGTGGAGTACCACAAGGATCTGTTCTGGGGCCGTTGCTGTTTGTCATTTTTATCAATGACCTAGAGGAAGGCGCAGAAGGGTGGGTGAGTAAATTTGCAGACGATACTAAAGTCGGTGGTGTTGTCGATAGTGTGGAAGGATGTAGCAGGTTACAGAGGGATATAGATAAGCTGCAGAGCTGGGCTGAGAGGTGGCAAATGGAGTTTAATGTCGAGAAGTGTGAGGTGATTCACTTTGGAAGGAATAACAGGAATGTGGAATATTTGGCTAATGGTAAAGTTCTTGAAAGTGTGGATGAGCAGAGGGATCTAGGTGTCCATGTACATAGATCCCTGAAAGTTGCCACCCAGGTTGATAGGGTGGTGAAGAAGGCCTATGGAGTGTTGGCCTTTATTGGAAGAGGGATTGAGTTCCGGAGTCAGGAGGTCATGTTGCAGCTGTACAGAACTCTGGTACGGCCGCATTTGGAGTATTGCGTACAGTTCTGGTCACCGCATTATAGGAAGGACGTGGAGGCTTTGGAGCGGGTGCAGAGGAGATTTACCAGGATGTTGCCTGGTATGGAGGGAAAATCTTATGAGGAAAGGCTGATGGACTTGAGGTTGTTTTCGTTGGAGAGAAGAAGGTTAAGAGGAGACTTAATAGAGGCATACAAAATGATCAGGGGGTTGGATAGGGTGGACAGTGAGAGCCTTCTCCCGCGGATGGAAATGGCTGGCACGAGGGGACATAGCTTTAAACTGAGGGGTAATAGATATAGGACAGAGGTCAGAGGTAGGTTCTTTACGCAAAGAGTAGTGAGGCCGTGGAATGCCCTACCTGCTACAGTAGTGAACTCGCCAACATTGAGGGCATTTAAAAGTTTATTGGATAAACATATGAATGATAATGGTATAGTGTAGGTTAGATGGCTTTTGTTTCGGTGCAACATTGTGGGCCGAAGGGCCTGTACTGCGCTGTATTGTTCTATGTTCTATGTTCTATCCCGTCAGGCCCGGGGGACTTATCTATCCTCAAGTTTTTCAAAATGCCCAACACATCTTCCTTCCTAACAAGTATTTCCTCGAGCTTACCAGTCTGTTTCACACTGTCCTCTCCAACAATATGGCCTCTCTCATTTGTAAATACAGAAGAAAAGTACTCGTTCAAGACCTCTCCTATCTCTTCAGACTCAATACACAATCTCCCACTACTGTCCTTGATCGGACCTACCCTCGCTCTAGTCATTCTCATATTTCTCACATTTGTGTAAAAGGCCTTGGGGTTTTCCTTGATCCTACCTGCCAAAGATTGTTCATGCCCTCTCTTAGCTCTCCTAATCCCTTTCTTCAGTTCCCTCCTGGCTATCTTGTATCCCTCCAATGCCCTGTCTGAACCTTGTTTCCTCAGCCTTACATAAGTCTCCTTTTTCCTCTTAACAAGACATTCAACCTCTCTTGTCAACCATGGTTCCCTCACTCGACCATCTCTTCCCTGCCTGACAGGGACATACATATCAAGGACACGTAGCACCTGTTCCTTGAACAAGTTCCACATTTCACTTGTGTCCTTCCCTGACAGCCTATGTTCCCAACTTATTCACTTCAATTCTTGTCTGACAACATCGTATTTACCCTTCCCCAATTGTAAACCTTGCCCTGTTGCACGCACCTATCCCTCTCCATTACTAAAGTGAAAGTCACAGAATTGTGGTCACTATCTCCAAAATGCTCCCCCACTAACAAATCTATCACTTGCCCTGGTTTATTACCAAGTACTAAATCCAATATTGCCCCTCCTCTGGTCGGACAATCTACATACTGTGTTAGAAAAGCTTCCTGGACACACTGCACAAACACCACCCCATCCAAACTATTTGATCGAAAGAGTTTCCACTCAATGTTTGGGAAGTTAAAGTCACCCATGACTACAACCTTGTGACTTCTGCACCTTTCCAAAATCTGCTTCCCAATCTGTTCCTCCGCATCTCTGCTGCTATTGGGGGGCCTATAGAAAACTACTAACAAGGTGACTGCTCCTTTCCTATTTCTGACTTCAACCCATACTACCTCAGTAGGCAGATGCTCCTCGAACTGCCTTTCTGCAGCTGTTATACTATCTCTAATTAACAATGCCACCCCCCCCACCTCTTTTACCTCCCTCCCTAATCTTATTGAAACATCTATAACCAGGGACCTCCAACAACCATTTCTGCCCCTCTTCTATCCAGGTTTCCGTGATGGCCACCACATCGTAGTCCCAAGTACCGATCCATGCCTTAAGTTCACCCACCTTATTCCTGATGCTTCTTGCGTTGAAGTATACACACTTCAACCCATCTCCGTGCCTGCAAGTACTCTCCTTTGTCAGTGTTCCCTTCCCCACTGCCTCATTACACGCTTTGGTGTCCTGAATATCGGCTACCTTAGTTGCTGGACTACCAATCAGGTTCCCATTCCCCTGCAGAACCAAAGGAAAGGGGATAGTAATAACATGATGTAACTAGCTGCCTATTATAGGGCTAGAACACTCAACACTCTCTACTTAGTAAGAAGTCTTACAACTCCAGGTTAAAGTCCAACAGGTTTGTTTCAAATCACTAGCTTTTGGAGCACTGCTCCTTCCTCAGGTGAGTGCTCCTGAAGGAGCAGCGCTCCGAAAGCTAGTGATTAAACTGGTGTTGTAAGACTTCTTACTGTGCTCACCCCAGTCCAACGCCGGCATCTCCACATCATGATTCTCTACTTAGACTTTGGATATTGCTGTTTGAACGACTGGCTACCTTGTCCAATCTTTTTCGCTATGTAATGTGAAATTAAGTTGTTTTTGTCCTCTCCCTTGTGTGTCTCCATTCTTCCCTCTCCCTCTCTCAGAGTCTGCTACTAAGCTGTTCCTGTTTGTGTCGAGGGATGGAAAGAGAATTCTTGTGGTCAGTCAGGGCGGCACAGTCTTCCTCTGGGAAAGCAATGAGAGACGAGACTTGTCGTCTGTTCCTGGGACTCAGCTCAGTGGCAGGTGGGCCCAAGTCATGGTGGATGGCCAAACCAAACTTCCCCAGGCCGAGGATAAGGACAGCACTATACACGCTGTCTTTCACACCGACGAGGTAAGTCCATCTCTACCGCTAAACACATTGTAAAAGGCAAACATCAGAGCGCAGTGCTAATTCTCCTTAGCGTGGCATGGAACGTTTATGTAGCATACTCCTGTTAGGACTGTACGAAAATCCCAACAATTTGTAAGACTGTGTAGGACTAAACCACAAGAGTGGTAACAATGACCAATAGGTATCTTTTATGGTAAAACAACCTTTAATTTAAACACAGTGTTAATCATATGTGCAACAAAGAAATAACTTTACAATTAACCATTAAAACAGCTTTTAAATAAAGGGAAAAAAATCTCACTATCTACACCTGTCACCCAATACAGTTCAAATGCCACTTATAAATAAAGTTAACAATCATAAGACCAAAGACCATAAGATACAGGAGCAGAATTAGGCCATTCGGCCCATCGAGTCTGCTCCGCCATTCAATCATGGCTGATATGTTTCTCATCCCCATTCTCCTGCCTTCTCCACATAACCCCTGAATCAAGTTTAGTGGGTTCTCTCTGCAGATCTTTGGACAGAGGCCCTTTCAGGAACAACCTGAAAATCCTCCTGCCTTGCCAGACACCTGTTCAACTTGAAATCTTACTGCGTGTGAGAGAGATGAGTGTGCATGCGTGTGCGCGAGATGCACGCATGCAAGTGTGTGAGAGAGGAGTGTGCGTGCGAGAGAAGTGAGAGAGAGGTGAATGAGCGAGTGTGCATGCAAGAGAAATAGAGAGGTGAGAGAGTGTGTGTGCGGGAGAAATGAGTGAGTGACTGTGCGTGCGAGAGAGGTTAATGTGAGTGTGTTACGAGAGGTGAGTGAGTGTTCCTGCGAGAGAGGTGAGTGAGTGTGCGTGCAAGAGGAGCGAGTATGCATACGAGAGAGTGAATGAATGTGACATGAGTGTGGTTGTGCGTTTGCGTGTGAGAGGTATGTGAGTGTGGGTAAGCATTTGTGTGTGAGGAGTGAGAATGTGCACGCATTTCTGAGGAGTGAGAGTGTGCGCGTGTTTGTGTGTGATGGGAGTGAGAACCTGCGTGCATTTGTGTGTGGAGAGTGAGAGTGTGCACACGTTTGTGTGTGACGGGAGTGCGAGTGCGCGCGTTTGTGTGTGAGGGGAGTGAGTGTGCGCATGTTTGTGTGAGTGTGCGTGATTGTGTGTGAGAGATTGTGCACACGCGTTTGTGTGTGAAGAGTGAGTGTGCACGCATTTGTATGAGGAATGAGTGTGCGCGTGTTTGTGTGTGAGGATTGAGTGTGCGCATGTCTGTGTGTGAGGGGTTGAGAGTGTGCATGCGTTTGTGTGTGAAGGGAATGAGAGTCTGCGTGTTTGTGTGAGGGGAGTGAGAGCGTGCGCGCGTTTGTGTGTGAGGGGAGTGAGAGTGTTCACGTTTGTGTAGTGGGAGTGAGAGTGTGCAAGTTTGTGTGTGAGGGGAGTAAGAGTGCACGAGTTTGTGTGTGAGGGGAGTGAGAGTGTGCACGATTGTGCGTGACGTGAGTCAGTGTGCACGAGATTGTGTGTGAGGGGAGTGAGTGTGTGCACACTCTTGTGTGTGAGGAGTGAGAGTATGTGCGTGTTTGTGTGTGAGGGGAGTGAGAGTGTGCGCCAGTGTATATGAGGGAAGTGAGAGTCTGTGCATGTTTGTGTGAGGGGAGTGAGTGTGTGCGCGTGTTTGTGTGTGAGGAGAGTGAGTGTGCACGCATTTGTGTGAGGAGTGAAAGTGTGCGCATGTTTGTGTGTGAGGAGTGAGAGTGCACGAGTTTGTTGTGTGAGGAAGTGAGAGTGTGCACGATTGTGTGTGAGGCGAATCGGAGTGTGCACGTGTTTGTGTGTGTGAGGGATGACAGTGTGCGCGTGTTTGTGTGTGAGGGGAGTGAGATGGTGCACGCATTTGTGTGAGGAGTGAGTGTGTGCATGTGTTTGCGTGTGAGGAGTGAGAGTGTGCACGATTGCGTGTGAGGTGAGTCAGAGTGTGCACAAGTTTGTGTGAGGGGACTGAAAGTGTGCACGCGCTTTTGTGTGAGGAGTGAGTGTATGCACGTGTTTATGTGTGAGGGGAGTGAGTGCGCCCGTTTTGTGTGAGGGGAGTGAGAATGTGCGTGCATTTGTGTGTGGGGAGTGAGATGGTGCACCCTTTTGTGTGTGAGGAGTGAGAGTGTTCACGCATTAGTGTGAGGCGTGAGAGTGCGCGCGTTTGTGTGTGAACAAAGAACAAAGAAAATTACAACACAGGAACAGGCCCTTCGGCCCTCCCAGCCTGCGCCGATCCAGATCCTTTATCTAAACCTGTCTTCTATTTTCCAAGGATCTACTTCCCTCTGTTCCCCGCCCGTTCATATATCTGTCTAGATGCATCTAAAATGATGCTATTGTGCCCGCCTCTACCACCTCCGCTGGCAATGCGTTCCAGGCACCCACCACCCTCTGCGTAAAAAACTTTCCACGCACATCTCCCTTAAACTGTCCCCCTCTCACCTTGAAATTGTGACCCCTTGTAATTGACACCCCCACTCTTGGAAAAAGCTTGTTGCTATCCACCCTGTCCATACCTCTCATAATTTTGTAGACCTCAATCAGGCCCCCCCTCAACCTCCGTCTTTCCAACGAAAACAATCCTAATCTACTCAACCTTTCTTCACAGCTAGCACCCTCCATACCAGGCAACATCCTGGTGAACCTCCTCTGCACCCTCTCTAAAGCATCCACATCCTTCTGGTAATGTGGCGACCAGAACTGCACGCAGTATTCCAAATGTGGCCTAACCAAAGTCCTATACAACTGTAATATGACCTGCCGACTCTTGTACTCAATACCCCGTCCGATGAAGGCAAGCATGCTGTATGCCTTCTTGACCACTCTATCGACCTGCGTTGCCACCTTCAGGGTACAATGGACCTGAACTCCCAGATCTCTCTGTACATCAATTTTCCCCCGAACTCTTCCATTGACCGTATAGTTCGCTCTTGAATTAGATCTTCCAAAATGCTTCACCTCGCATTTGCCTGGATTGAACTCCATCTGCCATTTCTCTGCCCAACTCTCCAATCTATCTATATTTTGCTGTATTCTCTGACAGTCCTCCTCGCTATCTGCAACTCCATCAATCTTAGTATCATCTGCAAACTTGCTAATCAGACCACCTATACCTTCGTCCAGATCATTTATGTATATCACAAACAACAGTGGTCCGAGCACGGATCCCTGTGGAACACCACTAGTCACCTTTCTCCATTTTGAGACACTCCGTTCCACCACTACTCTCTGTCTCCTGTTGCCCAGCCAGTTCTTTATCCATCTAGCTGAACCCCATACGACTTCACTTTTTCCATCAACCTGCCAGAGGAAACTTGATCAAATGCCTTACTGAAGTCCATGTATATGATATCTACAGCCCCTCCCTCATCAATTAACTTTGTCACTTCCTCAAAAAATTCTATTAGGTTTGTAAGACATGACCTTCCCTGCACAAAACCATGCAGCCTATCACTGATAAGTCTATTTTCTTCCAAATGTGAATAGATCCTATCCCTCAGTATCTTCTCCAACAGTTTGCCTACCACTGACGTCAAGCTCACAGGTCTATAATTCCCTGGATTATCCCTGCTATCCTTCTTAAACAAAGGGACAACATTAGCAATTCTCCAGTCCTCCGGGACCTCACCCGTGCTCAAGGATGCTGCAAAGATATCTGTTAAGGCCCCAGCTTTTTCGTCCCTCGCTTCCCTCAGTAACCTGGGATAGATCCCATCCGGACCTGGGGACTTGTCCACCTTAATGCCTTTTAGAATACCCAAAGCTTCCCCCTTCCTTATACCGACTTGACCTAGAGTATTTAAACATCCATCCTTAGCCTCAACATCCGTCATGTCCCTCTCCTTGGTGAATACCGATGCAAAGTACTCATTAAGAATCTCACCCATTTCCTCTGACTCCACGCATAAATTCCCTCTTTTGTCTTTGAGTGGGCCAATCCTTTCTCTAGTTACCCTCTTGCTCCTTATATACGAATAAAAGGCTTTGGGATTTTCCTTAACCCTGTTAGTCAAAGATATTTCATGACTCCTTTTAGCCCTTTTATTGCGTGTTTGAGATTTGTCCCGATATTCCTCCAAAGCTTCATCAGTTTTAAGTCGCCTAGATCTTATGTGTGCTTCCTTTTTCCTCTTAGCTAGTCTCACAATTCCACCCGTCATCCATGGTTCCCGTTTCTTGCCATTTCTCTCCCTCATTTTCACAGGGACATGTCTGTCCTGCACTCTAATCAACCTTTCCTTAAAAGACTCCCACATTTCAAATGTGGATTTGCCCTTAAACAGCTGCTCCCAATCCACATTCCCTAGCTCCTGCCGAATTTTGTTATACTTGGCCTTTCCCCAATTTAGCACTCTTCCTTTAGGACCACTCTCGTCTTTGTCCATGAGTATTCTAAAACTTAAGGAATTGTGATCACTATTCCCAAAGTAATCACCGACTGAAACTTCAACCACCTGGCCGGGATCATTCCCCAATACCAGGTCCAGTATGGCCCCTTCCCGAGTTCGACTATTTACATACTGCTCTAAAAAACTCTCCTGGATGCTCCTTACAAATTCTGCTCCATCTCCGCCTCCAACACTACATGAGTCCCATTCAATGTTGGGGAAGTTAAAATCTCCCATCACGACCACCCTATTGCTCCTACATTTTTCTATAATCTGTCTACATATTTGTATTTCTACTTCACGCTCGCTTTTGGGAGGCCTGTAGTAAAGTCCCAACAATGTTACTGCACCCTTCCTATTTCTTAGCTCTACCCATATTGCCTCAGTGCTCAAATCCTCCATCGTGCCCTCCTTAATCACAGCTGTGATATCATCTCTGACCAGTAATGCAACTCCTCCACCCCTTTTACCTCCCTCTCTTTCCCTCCTGAAGCATCTATACCCTGGGATATTTAGTTGCCAGTCTTGCCCTTCCCTCAACCGAGTCTCAGTAATACCAATAACATCATATTCCCAGATACTAATCCAAGCCCTAAGTTCATCTGCCTTACCTGCTACACTTCTCGCATTGAAAGAAATGCACCTCAGACCACCTGTCCCTTTGCATTCATCATCTCTTCCCTGTCTACTCTTCCCCCGAGTCACATTGAGTTTATTATCTAGTACCTTACTGGCTTTAGTTGCTGCCTCTTTACTGACCTCTAACTTCCTAATCTGGTTCCCATCCCCTGCTACATTAGTTTAAAACCTCCCCAACAGTGTTAGCAAAAGCACCCCCAAGGACATTGGTTCCAGTCCTGCCCAGGTGTAGACCATCCAATTTGACCACCCCCAGAACCGGTTCCAATGCCCCCAAAATCTGGACCACTCCCCACCATCTCTCAAGCCACGTATTCATTCTGACTATTCTTGAATTTCTATTCTGACTGTCTCGTGGCACTGGTAGCAATCCTGAGATTACTACCTTTGAGGTCCTACTTTTTAACTTATCTCCTAACTCCCTAAATTCTGATTGTAGGACCTCATCCCGTTTTTTACCTATACCGTTGGTGCCTATATGCAGCACGACAACTGGCTGTTCACCCTCCCCCTTCAGTATATCCTGCAGCCGATCTGAGACATCCCTGACCCTTGCACCCGGGAGGCAACATACCATTCGGGAGTCTCGTTTTCGACCACAGAAACGCCTGTCTACTCCTTACGATTGAATCCCCTATGACTATAGTCCTGCAAGTTTTTTTCCCGCCCTTCTGTGCAGCAGAGCCAGCCACGGTGCCATGAGCCTGGCTACTACTGCCTTCCCCTGGTGAGTCATCTCCCCCAACAGTATCCAAAACGGTATACCTGTTTTGGAAGGAGATGTCCGCAGGGGACACCTGCACTGCCTTCCTGCTCTTTCTCTGCCTTTTGGTCACCCATTCCCTGTCTCCCTCACCAATTCTAATCTGCGGTGTGACCAACTCACTGAACGTGCTATCCACGACCTCCTCAGCATCGCCGATGTGGTGAGGGGAGTGAGAGTGCGTGTGTTTGTGTGTGAGGGGAGTGAGAGTCTGTGTGTGTTTGTGTGAGGGGAATCAGTGTGTGCACGCGTTTGTGTGTGTGAGGAGTGAGAGTGTGCACTGTTTGTGTGAGGGGTGTGAGAGTGCGTGCATTTGTGTGAGGAGTGAGTGTGCGCGTGTGTTTGTGTGTGAGGAGTGAGAGTGTGGGCGTGTTTGTGTGTGAGGGGAGTGAGTGCGCGCGCATTTGTGTGAGGGGAGTGAGTGCGTGTGCGTTTGTGTGAGAGGAGTGAGTGTGCACCTATTTGTGAGGGGAGTGAGAGTGTGCGCGCGCATTTGTTTGAGGGGAGTAAAGAGTGCTCGCATTTGTGTGTGAGGGGAGCGAGAGTGTTTGCTTGTTTGTGTGTAAGGGAAGTGAGAGTGTGCGCATGTTTGTGTGTGAGGGGACTGAGTGTGCACGTGTTTGTGTTTGAGGGGAGTGAGAGTGTGCATGCATTTGTGTGTGAGGAGTGAGAGTGTGCACGCATTTGTGTGTGGGGAGTGAGATGGTGCACGCTTTGTGTGAGGGGTGAGAGTGTGCGCGTGTTTGTGTGTGAGGGGACTGAGTGTGCACGTGTTTGTGTTTGAGGGGAGTGAGAGTGTGCACGCATTTGTGTGTGAGGAGTGAGAGTGTGCACGCATTTGTGTGAGGAGTGAGAGTGTGCGCATGTTTGTGTGTGAGGAGTGAGAGTGTGCGCGGGTTTGTGTGAGGGGTGAGAGTGTGCGCGTTTGTGTGTAAGTGGAGTGAAAGTGCGTGCGTTTGTGAGGGGAGTGAGAGTACGTGCGTTTGTGTATAAGGGGAGTGAGTGCATGCGTTTGTGTGCGGGGAGTGAGTGTGCGCGCTTATTTGTGAGGGGAGTGAGAGTATGCGCATTTGTGTGTGAGGGGAGTGAGTTTGCACGCGTTTGTGTGAGGGGAGTGAGTGTGTGCGAGCGATATCAGGAGAGAGACTGTGCGCCCAATTGTGTGTGAGGCATGTTTTGCTATGCTCTTGACGTAGCATAAGCTGCTTCCTTGATGTGCTCTCTGACAAAGGAAGGTTCAGACTTGGAGATAGCTTTAACACGTTTATTAAACTATTAACAATTCTCCTACTTGGATTCGACTCTCCTGTCAACCCTGCTATAGCTACTCAGACTAACTAACCAGTCTGCTACAATCCACGTGGTGGGTGTGATGTGTTTCAATCAACCCTGTCTGTACTCACTAAGTGTCTCCACTGGAAAGAGAAAGATCATGTGTGCAGTGTCCTTATGTATGGGTTGGTCTAATGCCCCCCTGTGGTAGTGTCACCTCTGGGTGTGTCTTGACTGCCCATTGGTCGTGTCCTATCTTACTGGCCTATTGGTTGAATGTATGTGTGTCATGATGTCTCTGGTGCTCCCTCTAGTGTTTATCTAGTCTTAGTGTATTTACATTAATCCCTTGTGTATTTACAGTGATGCATATCACCACATCCCCCCTTTTTTCGTGTTACATATTTTCTGTACAGTGTTCAAGAAAATTGAACAAACTAGGTAGATAAGTGATGCTATGTACAAGTTATGATGACTGTGATGACTATACAATAGTACACAAGACCAAATAATAGTTGCGAAGACTTTGAGGATAAGACAATACAAAATAAGAGTTATGAGTCCAATAGTTCATGAATTTATATGGTCTGGTATAGAAGTGTCAATGGTGATGTTGTCATTCCCTTGTGAACGCAGTCAGTGTCCTGGTGTTTGGTCACCAGGAGGTGTCCAAGTGGTCAAATCACCTTATTGACTGATTTGGACTCTTTCTTTCGATGCTTGTGGTGGTAATTCTTGATGGCATCTGTCCTGAAAGCCGGGTTGCCTGTTGGTAGTGTAGCAAACGTGAATTGGTAAGATGCATCGTCCTGCCATGGCATGTCACTGTACTGAGCTGAGCAGTAACAGTGTCCCACATGGGCAGAGTTGTACCATGTCGTACCGGTCGTAGTTCCATTGGTGTTTTTGTCGTGCTTGTTGTCGACGTTGTTGCCTCTGGTACGCTTGTTGCTATTGTCTTTGATGTTGTTGTTGGGGTGGTTGGTTTTGTTGCCGTGTTTGCTGCGCTCAAGGACCACACTCTGTGGATAATACGAGTCCTTCACACGGTTACTCGTGTCAGCGTCCTTTGTGGCATCTGCTGTTTCCTTGAGCGTGCCGTCACTGAGTTTGCGGCGCTCCCGTCTGGAGTCATGTCCAGCTTACGTGAATCAGTTTTGGCTTGTCGATGCTCCCCGTCTGGAGTCTGGGCTGTTTCACCTGAGTCAGTTTTGGCTTGTCGATGCTCCCCGTCCGGAGTCTGGGCTGTTTCACCTGAGTCAGTTTTGGTTTCTTGACGCTCCCCGCCCGGAATCATTGCAGGTTCACTTGAGTCAGCTGAAGTTTCTTGATGCTCCCCGTCCGGAGTCAAAACAGTCAGGAATGCATTTGCATGTGGAGAGGCTCGAGCGAGTGAGGTTTGAATTAACGTGGTGTCACCGGAGTCACCAGTAGTCTCACTGTGATTGTCGAGTGCCTCTGTACATTCGCGCTGAGGTCTGTCACGTTGCACATCTGGTATGGGAAGTGGGATGCCGTCGTCACTTGTCACACATACAGTGGGTAGAGCCTCAGTGTCTTCTTGTCTTCCACTGGAGCGTGGCAGACCTGCATCGCCTGCTGCTGGTTGCACAGAGGAGGTTGCTAGACCCTCATGGTCTTGTTCATGCAAGGACTGCGCTCTGGAATCTTGCGTTCCTTCCATCGTGGAGTCCATCCACGAGCTCGCTGTGGAGGCTTGTGTCACTCCCTTTGTGGAGTCTTGCAGTTGTCTCACTGTGGAGCCTTTCATCGCTTTCTGTGTGGAGGCTGGGACCCTTTGTGGTATGTGGACCACTATCTGTGAGGAGTCGGGGACTCTTCGCGGTGCGTGGACCACTCTCTGTGTGGCAGCAGGCCGCTCTCTGTGGGCTTGTACCGCTCTCTGTCTCTTGGCGTCAGGCCGCAACATAATCCTGCACTCACGAGTCGGGATGTCGTATATGCTGGGCTGAAGATCCTCAAATCCGAAGAACACATCTGCGTCTGTGTCGGATCCGTCACTGTGCAACACAGCTCGTCACGGTTCGGATTTGGTAGTGGGGTCACCATCTCCAAAGATGAAATCATCGTCTTAGTCGTAGTCTTCTAGGACCATACCATCACGTTTTGTGTCGGAGCTGGCATTGGGCTCGCGATATCCAAAGAAGAAATCAAGGTCTGAGTCGTAGTCTTCAAGGACTGTATCATCTCTTAGGGCGGTGCTAACTGCTTGTTGCAGGGTTCTGCGGAGGTTACTTGCAGCTACTGGTCGAAGTTCAGGCATTGTGCTGTTGTTCCAGGTGAAAGAACCTTGTTTTGAAGCTTTAAAATATATGTTTCTTGTTTTTGGACATATCCCCTTTAGGTGGGCATGGTCCAGGGCCTCTGACGTCACAAAGCTTGTGACGTAGAGCGTAGGAAGCAATTGCGCATGCGCAGATCGCTGTTCCTTTACTTTGCGCCCTTCTCTCAACTGCGCATGTGCGGCACCTTGTCCAAGATGGCTGCCAATCAAAATTGTCGTTCATTGCTCGCCTCCCTCGGCCTCATGGTTAGTATTGGCGCCTCTTTTACCGTTTCCTGTTGGTTTATTTGTGTTTTCCTCGCAGTATTGTTCGAACTTGTCCAGGACTGTCTGGAGGTCTCTCTTTTCTTGCCCTCTAGAGTACTTGAAGGTTTTGAAGATTTGTTCTGCATTTGCACCGCAATTGTGAGCAGAAGCTCTGTCTTTTCAGCGTCGGCCACGTCTTGTAAGTCGGCTGCTACCAGGAAGATCTCAAACCTTTGCCTGAATGCCCGCCAGTTTGCACTGAGATTGCCGTGGCACCTGAGCCGCTGTGGAACCGGAATCTCGATCATCTTGCCTGGGTGCTGCTGCTGGTTGTCACAGTTCGCTGAGTTGAAACTATATGTATTTAAACAGTCACTCACTGGTACCATGTTTTGTTATGTTCTTGACGTAGCATAAGCTGCTTCTTTGATGTGCACTCTGACAAAGGAAGGTTCAGACTTGGAGATAACACGTTTATTAAACTATTAACAATTCTCTTACTTGGATTCGACTCTCCTGTTAACCCTGCGATAGCCACTCAGACTAACTAACCAGTCTGCTACAATCCACGTGGTGGGTGTGATGTGTTTCAATCAACCCTGTCTGTACTCACTAAGTGTCTCCACTGGAAAGAGACTGAGCATGTGTGATGTGTCCTTTTATATGGATTGGTGTAATGCCCCCCTGTGGTAGTGTCACCTCTGGGTGTGTCTTGACTGCCCATTGGTCGTGTCCTATCTTACTGGCCTATTGGTGGAATATCTGTGTGTCATGTCTCTGGTTCTCCCTCTAGTGTTTATCTAGTCTTAGTGTATTTACATTAATCCCTTGTGTATTTACAGTGATACATATCACCACAAGGCGAGTGAGAGTGCGCGCGTTTGTGTGTGAGGGGAGTGAAATTGTTTGTGTGTGTAGGGCGTGAGAGTGTGCACATGTTAGGGGCTGGTTTAGCACAGGGCTAAAGAGCTGGCTTTTAAAGCAGACCAAGGCAGGCCCGCAGCACGGTTCAATTCCCGTACCAGCCTCCCCGAACAGGCGCCGGAATGTGGCGACTAGGGGCTTTTCACAGTAACTTCATTTGAAGCCTACTTGTGACAATAAGCGATTTTCATTTTCATTTTAATTTCATTTCTGTGTGAGGGGAGTGAGTGTGTGCGTGTTTGTGTGAGGGGAGTAAGTGCACGAGTTTGTGTGAGGGGAGTAAGTGCACGAGTTTGTGTATGAGGGGAGTCAGTGTGCGCGAATTTGTGTGAGAGAGTGTGCACGATTGTGTGGGGCAAATGAGTATGCATGAGTTTGTGTGTGGGGAGTGAGAGTGTGCACGCGTTTGTGTGTGAGGGGAGTGAGTGTGCGCAGGTTTGTGTGTGAGGGGAGTAAGAGTGCACGTGTTTGTGTGTGAGGGGAGTAAGAGTGCACGAGTTTGTGTATGAGGGGAGTCAGAGTGTGTGAATTTGTGTGTGAGAGTGTGCACGATTGAGTGTGAGGGGAGCGAGAGTGTGCACGTGTTTGTGTGTGGGGAGTGAGAGTGTGCGCAGGTTTGTGTGTGAGGGGAGTAAGAGTGCACGAGTTTGTGTGTGAGGGGAGTCAGAGTGTGCGCAAATTTGTGTGAGAGTGTGCACGATTGTGTGTGGGGCGAATCAGAGTGTGCACGAGTTTGTGTGTGAGGGGTGTGAGAGTGCGCGTGTTTGTGTGTGAGCGGAGTGAGAGTGCGTGTGTTTGTGTTGAGGGTAGTGAGGGGAGCGCGCATGTTTGTGTGTGAGCGGAGTGAGAGTGCGTGTGTTTGTGTTGAGGGTAGTGAGAGGGCGCGCATGTTTGTGTGTGAGGGGGGTCAGAGTGTGTGCGCGTTTGCGTGTGAGAGTGTGTATTTTTTTAGGATTCTTAATGAGAACCCAACTATTTGCAGTTTGTAAAACTGAGGAGAGGTGACTGCTCCACGGGAGTGATAACACTGACCAACAGGTACATTTTATGTTAAAACAAACGTTAATTTCAACACAGAATTAACCACTTTAGCAACAAAGGAATAGCTTTACAGCGAAACAGATGTCAATTGATTGGAAAACATACTCGTTGTGATGAATGTAGGAAATTGTTATATTTCAGATTTTGCTGTTCTAATGTTATTAAAACCCTGGTTTTGATTACATACTGGCAGTACGCCCGCTACAGCTGTGATTAAGAGATTACAAAGGTGGGGTGAGTGAAGTAAGGGGGGGGTTTACCTTAGTTGACTGGACAGCTGGTTTCTGATGAAGAGCGAGGCCAAGAGCGTGGGTTCAATTCCCGTACTGGCTGAGGTTATCCATGAAGGCCCCGCCTTCTCGAGCTTGCCCCTCGCCTGAGGTGTGGTGACCCTGAGGTTAAACCACCACCAGGCAGCTCTCGCCCTCAAAGGGGAAAGCAGCCTCTGGTCATCGGGGACTATGGCGACTTTACTTTTACTTTGCTTGGCAAAGGTGAGATAATCATTGATTTTATCCGTTTACATGTTTACATATAGATAGCTAATGGAATATTGTTTATGTTTTGGAGATTCCATGGGGTGAAGATAATTTGAGGTATTGTCTTTATTCCCAGCTGAGCAGATCATGGGGTATCATAGTTGGAGGAGACTGGAGAATACATTATACATGGGATGCAGATGATGTAATTAATGGGAGGAGCCAGGTCTGTCTGTAGTTTGGCAGTTTGCCATAGGATTTTAGGCTAATGAGACAGGAATTTTCAGGTTGTTCCTGAAAAGGTCTCTTTCTTACTTTTTGCACAGAGACACAAGTAACCCTGATTGTTAACTTTATTTATAAGTGCAATTTGAACTACATTGGATTGCTTCATTGGAATATATGGTAGCAGGTGTAGTTCAGGAGTTTTTTCCCCCCTTTTATTTAAGAACTGTTTTAACTGTTCTTTGTAAACCTATTGCTGTGCTACTAACGTGATTGATTCTGTGTTTAAATTAAAGTTTGTTTTAAAAGATACATAAAAGATACTTATTGGTCAGTGTGATCACTCCTGAGGTTTAGTCATCTTCCCTCACAGTCTTACAAATCACAAATTGTAGTGATTCCCGTACGGGATCCCTAACAACCTGCAAATATATATATTCCTTTTAGCAAACCAATATAGTTCAAAGACCACTTAGAAATAAAGTTAACAATCAGGTTTCCTGGGGGCAGCACAGTGGAAACCACTGTTGCTTCACAGCTCCAGGGTCCCAGGTTTGATTCCCACTTGGGTCACTGTCTGTGCGGAGTCTGCACGTTCTCCCTGTGTCTGCGTAGGTTTCCTCCAGGTGCTCCAGTTTCCTCCCACAAGTCCCGAAAGAAAGGCTGTTAGGTTATTTGGACATTCTGAATTCTCCCTCTGTGTACCCGAACAGGTGTCGGAATGTGGCGACTAGGGGCTTTTCATAGTAACTTCACTACAGTATTAATCTAAGCCTACTTGTGACAATAAAGATTATTATTATACCATTCCTCGCTTTTCTTTGTGCCAAAACCTTGGAGAGATCCTTTCAGGAGCCAACTGAAGACACTCTGTTCAACTTAAAATCCTATGGCAAACTGAAACTACAGACAGACCTGGTTCCTCCCCTTAATTACATCATCTCGATCTTAAGCATAAGGCATTCGACTGGCCTCTCCCACAAGATGTCCCATGACCTGGATAGCAAGGACCAAAGCACAATCGCTCATAGATTATCCACATCCAGGTATCCTCCAAAACCCAAAACAATATTCCATTAGCCCACTATCTGGAAACAAATAAATGGTTAAAATCAATAATTATCTCAGTTTTAAATCCTTTAATCACAGCTTTAGCAGATATACTGGCTGTATATATCTTAACCTGTTTTTAAGTGACATTACTGTAACATATATAACAATTTCTTTCTTTCATTACAATGTGCATGTGAGAGGAGAGTGAGTGCGCGTGTGAGAGGAGAGTGAGTGTGTGTGAGAGGAGAGTGTGCGTGCGTGAGAGGAGAGTGTGTGTGTGTGTGAAAAGAGAATTTGCACATCACTGTATCTGTGCTCTGTAGCGGAGCGGAGAGATTCTCTCCCATCAGGAAGTGAACATTCGTGACACTCCGAAGTGTTGGAGATATGAAGACTCAGTTGATTTGAAATGTGCCACATCTCGTTGTCCATCACAAGAACCTTGCTGAGAGTGGAGGGTGTGCCTTGTTCAAGGTACTTATATAAGTGAACAATGATACTGTGCTGATCCAATGTGGTCCATGTTTTTGGTGCAGGTGCTGGGTGACTGCTGCTTCTGCTGTTTTGTCTTTACATGTGGCGACGCTCTGATACTGACCACACTGAAGCTGAAGTGGTTTGAGCAGGTGGAACTGTGCATCAGGTAAGACTTTCCATTTTGGTCCAAGTACTAGCTGCCCAGTAAGGAGTATGCGTGGAGATTAGTGCGTATGTGTCTGATTTAGTGTTTATGCAGAGGAATGCTCAGAAAAATGTTGGTGTGTGTGCGCATTCGCCTTTACACATGTTACACGTGTGTACATTACCGTCAATGTGTTGATGTATGTGCTGATGTGAAGTTGGTGGATGTCTGTGTATGCACATCTGACTCAATGAGCACATGTGTGTGTGTACACCCTCATGTACACACAGTCGCTGTGTGACTGTGCTAGTCTGAGCTGTAACAACTTGGATGGGAGGAGTGCGTGCAGTATCCAGTCCACTATTCCGCCAATTGTACCATTAATTTAATAGTAATTATGATCCCAGATCAGACAGAGAGAGAGAGAAAAAACAACCTTGTACATTCTTACCCGTGACAAACTAGTAAACTAGTGTGTAACACACAGGTCTAAACTAAACTCACCACCTGACTGCTTCAGCACCAGGTTCCTCCCATTGACTACATTGGGCAGCACAGTAGCATAGTGGTTAGCACAGTTGCTTCACAGCTCCAGGGACCCGGGTTCAATTCCCCGCTGGGTCACTGTCTGTGCGGAATCTGCACGTTCTCCCCGTGTCTGCGTGGGTTTCCTCCGGGTGCTCCGGTTTCCTCCCACAGTCCAAAGATGTGCGGGCTAGATGGATTGGCCATGATAAATTGCTCTTGGTGTCCAAAAAATGTTAAGTGTGGGTTACGGGGATAGGGTAGATACGTGGGCTTCAGTAGGGTGCTCTTTGTAAGGGCCGGTGCAGACTCGATGGGCCAAATGGCCTCCTATTGCACTGTACATTCTGTAAATCATCTCTATCCCACTAACTGAGTTATGCCCCTTAGTGTCCTAAAGGTTAGGTGGGGTTAAGAGGATAGGGTGGAGGCATGGACTTAGGTAGGGTACTCTTTCAAAGGCTGATGTAGACTCGATGGGCCAAATGGTCTCCTTCCGCACTGTAAATTCTATGATTCTATGATGACCATCTGACTAAGGCTAAACACAATGTTTCTAATTATCAACTCCCCAGAGAACCTTCTTTCAATGAACAAAATTCCATTAGCCCTATTCAGGTAAAGACTGTACATAGTTGGAATGAATGATGGTCTTACTTTTACGATGCTTTAATTGCATCTCTGTAACCGAAGTGTCTGCCTGTCTTTTAAACCAGGATGTTAAAAAAGATGAATGCAGCAGACAGATACACACCTGATGGATCTGTGTGTCTATTCGGAACCCTGGATATCCGTTATCCCTTCTTAGTTCCCAAATAACAGAGGTCAAGTCTGTGCTTTTTAGCAAAGTTCACTTGAACTTTATTTGTCAGCTATGTCACTGGTTTGCTAGTGTCACACGGGAGGGTTTAAACTAGTATGGCAGGGGGGTGGGCACGGGAGCAATAGGTCAGAAGGTGAGAGCATTGAGGGAGAACTAGGGAATAGGGACAGTGTGGCTCTGAGGCAGAGCAGACGGGGAGAAGTTGCTGAACACAGCGGGTCTGGTGGCCTGAAGTGCATATGTTTTAATGCAAGGAGCATTACGGGTAAGGCAGATGAACTTAGAGCTTGGATTACTACTTGGAACTATGATGTTGTTGCCATTACAGAGACCTGGTTGAGGGAAGGGCAGGATTGGCAGCTAAACGTTCCAGGATTTAGATGTTTCAGGCGGGATAGAGGGGGATGTAAAAGGGGTGGCGGAGTTGCGCTACTTGTTCGGGAGAATATCACAGCTATACTGCGAGAGGACGCCTCAGAGGGCAGTGAGGCTATATGGGTAGAGATAAGGAATAAGAAGGGTGCAGTCACAATGTTGGGGGTATACTACAGGCCTCCCAACAGCCAGCGGGAGATAGAGGAGCAGATAGGTAGACAGATTTTGGAAAAGAGTAAAAACAACAGGGTTGTGGTGATGGGAGACTTCAACTTCCCCAATATTGACTGGGACTCACTTAGTGCCAGGGGCTTAGACGGGGCGGAGTTTGTAAGGAGCATCCAGGAGGGCTTCTTAAAACAATATGTAAACAGTCCAACTAGGGAAGGGGCAGTACTGGACCTGGTATTGGGGAATGAGCCCGGCCAGGTGGTAGATGTTTCAGTAGGGGAGCATTTCGGTAACAGTGACCACAATTCAGTAAGTTTTAAAGTACTGGTGGACAAGGATAAGAGTGGTCCGAGGATGAATGTGCTAAATTGGGGGAAGGCTAATTATAACAATATTAGGCGGGAACTGAAGAACATAGATTGGGGGCGGATGTTTGAGGGCAAATCAACATCTGACATGTGGGAGGCTTTCAAGTGTCAGTTGAAAGGAATATAGGACCGGCATGTTCCTGTGAGGAAGAAAGATAAATACGGCAATTTTCAGGGAACCTTGGATGACGAGTGATATTGTAGGCCTCGTCAAAAAGAAAAAGGAGGCATTTGTCAGGGCTAAAAGGCTGGGAACAGACGAAGCCTGTGTGGCATATAAGGAAAGTAGGAAGGAACTTAAGCAAGGAGTCAGGAGGGCTAGAAGGGGTCACGAAAAGTCATTGGCAAATAGGGTTAAGGAAAATCCCAAGGCTTTTTACACGTACATAAAAAGCAAGAGGGTAGCCAGGGAAAGGGTTGGCCCACTGAAGGATAGGCAAGGGAATCTATGTGTGGAGCCAGAGGAAATGGGCGAGGTACTAAATGAATACTTTGCATCAGTATTCACCAAAGAGAAGGAATTGGTAGATGTTGAGTCTGGAGAAGGGGGTGTAGATAGCCTGGGTCACATTGTGATCCAAAAAGACGAGGTGTTGGGTGTCTTAAAAAATATTAAGGTAGATAAGTCCCCAGGGCCTGATGGGATCTACCCCAGAATACTGAAGGAGGCTGGAGAGGAAATTGCTGAGGCCTTGACAGAAATCTTTGGATCCTCGCTGTCTTCAGGGGATGTCCCGGAGGACTGGAGAATAGCCAATGTTGTTCCTCTGTTTAAGAAGGGTAGCAAGGATAATCCCGGGAACTACAGGCCGGTGAGCCTTACTTCAGTGGAAGGGAAATTACTGGAGAGAATTCTTCGAGACAGGATCTACTCCCATTTGGAAGCAAATGGACGTATTAGTGAGAGGCAGCACGGTTTTGTGAAGGGGAGGTCGTGTCTCACTAACTTGATAGAGTTTTTCGAGGAGGTCACTAAGATGATTGATGCAGGTAGGGCAGTAGATGTTGTCTATATGGACTTCAGTAAGGCCTTTGACAAGGTCCCTCATGGTAGACTAGTACAAAAGGTGAAGTCACACGGGATCAGGGGTGAGCTGGCAAGGTGGATACATAACTGGCTAGGCCATAGAAGGCAGAGGGTAGCAATGGAGGGATGCTTTTCTAATTGGAGGGCTGTGACCAGTGGTGTTCCACAGGGATCAGTGCTGGGACCGTTGCTCTTTGTAGTATATATAAATGATTTGGAGGAAAATGTAACTGGTCTGATTAGTAAGTTTGCAGACGACACAAAGGTTGGTGGAATTGCGGATAGCGATGAGGCCTGTCTGAGGATACAGCAGGATTTAGATTGTCTGGAGACTTGGGCGGAGAGATGGCAGATGGAGTTTAATCCGGACAAATGTGAGGTAATGCATTTTGGAAGGGCTAATGCAGGTAGGGAATATACAGTGAATGGTCGAACCCTCAAGAGTATTGAAAGTCAAAGAGATCTAGGAGTACAGGTCCACAGGTCATTGAAAGGGGCAACACAGGTGGAGAAGGTAGTCAAGAAGGCATACGGCATGCTTGCCTTCATTGGCCGGGGCATTGAGTATAAGAATTGGCAAGTCATGTTGCAGCTGTATAGAACCTTAGTTAGGCCACACTTGGAGTATAGTGTTCAATTCTGGTCGCCACACTACCAGAAGGATGTGGAGGCTTTAGAGAGGGTGCAGAAGAGATTTACCAGAATGTTGCCTGGTATGGAGGGCATAAGCTATGAGGAGCGATTGAATAAACTCGGTTTGTTCTCACTGGAACGAAGGAGGTTGAGGGGCGACCTGATAGAGGTATACAAAATTATGAGGGGCATAGACAGAGTGGATAGTCAGAGGCTTTTCCCCAGGGTAGAGGGGTCAATTACTAGGGGGCATAGGGTTAAGGTGAGAGGGGCAAGGTTTAGAGTAGATGTACGAGGCAAGTTTTTTACGCAAAGGGTAGTGGGTGCCTGGAACTCACTACCGGAGGAGGTAGTGGAAGCAGGGACGATAGGGACATTTAAGGGGCATCTTGACAGATATATGAATAGGATGGGAATAGAAGGATACGGACCCAGGAAGTGTAGAAGATTGTAGTTTAGTAAGGCAGTATGGTCGGCACGGGCTTGGAGGGCCGAAGGGCCTGTTCCTGTGCTGTACATTTCTTTGTTCTTTGTTTGTTCTTTGTAAACTTTATTTGTCAATACAAAATTAGGGCAGATTGATCGTCTTTAGCGAATACGGTAGCTGAGTTTTCAAAGGGGCTGGTTTAACACAGTGGGCTAAACAGCTGGTTTGCAATGCAGAACAAGGCCAGCAGCACGGGTTCAATTCCTGTACCAGCCTCCCCAAACAGGTGCCGGAATGTGCCGACTAGGGGCTTTTCACAGTAACTTCATTGAAGCCTTCTTGTGACAATAAGCGATTATTATTATTATTATTATTATTATTATTATTATTATTCAATTACACATCTAGGTTATTCTTCAAATCATAATACACAGGATAAAATGACTGAGTGATTTAAACAAATGAAAGATGGCGATTGAGCAAAAGCAGCAAGGAAATAGGTTTCAGAAAAAGATTGATTCCGGAATGAGTTTTTCCATCCCGGCAAGTGATTCTTAAGGAGATTATTATCTTAAGGTCTCGCCTTCTTTACACCTCTGATTGGCTTTAACTAATTTATAGTGCACTCAATTCGGCTAAAGTGTCTGTCCATCAATTTAAGAGATATATGTATTTAAATATATTGGTGCCAGTTTCTCGTTCCATTGCCTGCCAATTTTCCAACTTATCCACACCTCCATTGAGACATTGTTGGAGAAACAGTTTTCGCTAAGAAATTATCAGCCCTAGACTGGCTGTTACTATGGAGACGGAACTACCAATTCTTTACTGTATGACAATGGGGCCTTTTAGCTAGTTGACGTCACTGTTCTTACAATCTTAAGCAAGTCTCAAGCTACTTGCAAAATGTTCCCAGTTATTCAGCTTCCCTTACTCTCATGGTTAATATGATTATAGTTAATTATTCTTCATGAGTTCTCATTTAAACCTCTTATATCTGACTAGAATAGTCAATTTCTATCAACACCCTAACCCAGGCTTTTATCCCTTACTGCGCCAGCTACAAAAACACAATATATCTGAAATTTCCACAATCATCACATTGTTCGATTTACTCACCAAAGTGACTAATTTTTTTACCTTCTGTACTGCTACCCAGAATAAAATAGACTTTAACCAGCTTTCTTTCAATAAACTCAATGATTGTTTATTATAAAACATAGCTTCTTTTCAAAACTTGCAAGTTTTGGTGAACACACGATTGTAATCGGGAAGGTTGATTATCTGTTTCGTCTGAAAGAAATCCCCCAGCACACACACAGTGGAACAAACAAATCGAATCTCTCCGCAGAGATGGGTGTTAGAAAATAAAGATTCAGGTTCGCAGAAGCCCGGCGCTGTCCACCCGGAGTTCCCTCCTGCTTAGTCAGGCTACTGGTCCCGGAGGACATCTGGGAATTCCACCAAGTGGTCTCAGCTTTCCAGGTCCGAATGCAGACCAGTGACACCCAGATGAAGGTTCTCTGGTTACGGGCTGATAGGCACACCATAAAAGTCAGGTGGTTTATTGACAAAGGCCTGCTTGTTGGCAGTTCCCAGGTGAATTAATGACCTCCTTAAAAAGAATCCCCGGTTAGCATCCAAATGTACGGATCGTGCCTGTTGGTCCATTTTGTGGAAGAACAAATGCGCCTCGAGAGATGAGATTGTAACAGTGCATCAGTGTTTGCTCCTCAGCTTCACATCTGACTCTTGCCTTTCAGTGCTGTCCCGTTCTGTGTCCAGTGGGTAACACACACCCAATCGTTAGCAGCTCTGATTCCTGGTTGTGATGCGGTGAAATCGAGAGGAGCATTGCTGGCCGCTTTCTCCAGGGATGGACTGGTGCTTGCAGTCATCATCAATCAGAATGATCCCAAGGTTACTTCAGTATTCTTTCTCTGGGTTGTCCTGTAGAGTAGGATTATGAAGCAGCTATTACTTATTGGTTTTTTTCATTGTCTTTCGACCCAGACTCCCCTTTACCTCAGCCTAATGCACTGACCCCATCCAACTACACATCAAACCTGTCCTGGGTGTGACCTCTCCATGGCCCTGTATAATTGCAGCAAGACATCCCTGCTCCTGTACTCGAAACCTCTCGAGTATGACGGCCAACATACCATTTGCCTTCTTTACCGCCTGCTGCACCTGCACACTTACCTTCAGTGACTTGTGTACGAGGACACCCAGGTCTCGTTGCACATTCCCCTCTCCTAATTTATGGCCATTCGGATAATGGTCTGCCTTCTCATTTTTGCCACCAAAGTGGATAACCTCGTATTTATCCAAATTATACTGATCGATTGATTGATTGATTGATTTGATTTATTGTCACATGTACCGAAGTACAGTGAAAAGTATTTTTCTGCGGCCGAGGGAACGTACACAGTACGTACATAGTAGACAAAAAGAATAATTAACAGAGAACATTGACAAATGGTACATCGACAAACAGTGATTGGTTACAGTGCGGAACAAGGGGCCAAACAAAGCAAATACATGAGCAAGAGCAGCATAGGGCGTCGTGAATAGTGTTCTTACAGGGAACAGATCAGTCCGAGGGGGAGTCGTTGAGGAGTCTTGTAGCTGTGGGGAAGAAGCTGTTCCTGTGTCTGGATGTGCGAGTCTTCAGACTTCTCTACCTTCTGCCTGATGGAAGGATCTGGAAGAAGGCAATGCCTGGGTGGGAGGGGTCTCTGATAACGCTGTCTGCCTTCCTGAGGCAGCGGGAGGTGTAGACGGAATCAATGTGGGGGGTGGCGAGCTTGTGTGATGCGTTGGGCTGTGTTCACCACACTCTGCAGTTTCTTGCGATCTTGGACCGAGCAGTTGCCATACCAGCTGTGATGCAGCCGGATAGGATGCTCTCTATCGCACATCTGTAGACGTTTGTGAGAGTCGGTGCAGACATGCCAAATTTCTTTAGCTTCCGTAGGGAGTAGAGACGTTGTTGGGTTTTTTGACTGTTGCATCGATGTGAGTGGACCAGGACAGCCCGTTGGTGATGGTGACCCCCAGGAACTTAAAGCTAGGGGCTAGTTTAGCACAGTGGGCTAAACAGCTGGCTTGCAATGCAGAACAATGCCAGCAGCGCGGGTTCAATTCCCGTACCAGCCTCCCCGAACAGGCGACTAGGGGCTTTTCACAGTAACTTCATTGAAGCCTACTTGTGACAATAAGTGTTTATTATTATTAGCTATCGACCCTCTCCACTTCGGAGCAATTGATGCAGATGGGAGTGTGTGTCGTGCTGCGCTTCCTGAAGTCGATGATCAGTTCCTTGGTCATTCCAACATCTGCATCTGCCATTCAAAGAACAAAGAACAATGAAAAGTACAGGAACAGGCCCTTCGGCCCTCCAAGCCTGTACCGATCATGATGCCCTAACTAAAAACAAAACCTTCTGTCCTTACTCGGTCCGTATCCCTCTGTTACCTCCCTGTTCATCGGCCCATCCAGATGCCTCTAAAATGTTGCTAATGTGCTGCTTCCACCACATCCTCTGGCAGCGCGTTCCAGGCACCCACCACTCTCTGTGTGGAAAACTTACCCCGCACATCTCCCTTAAACTCCCCCCTCTCACCCTGAACCTGTGCCCCCTGTAATTGACACTTGCACCCTTGGAAAAAGCCTCTGACTATCCACCCTGTCTCTGCCTCTCATTTGCCCACTCAGTCAGCCTGTCCAAATCACACTGAGGGATCTCTGCATCCTCCTCACAGCTCACCCTCCCACCCAACTTGGTGTCATTTGCAAATTTGGAGATATTGCATTTTGTTCCTTCATCTAAATCATTAATATATATTGTGAATAGCTGGGGTCCCAGCACCAATCCCTGCAGTACCCCACTAGTCACTGCTGGGGTCCCAGCACCAATCCCTGCAGTACCCCACTAGTCACTGCTGGGGTCCCAGCACCGATCCTTGCGGTACCCCACTAGTCACTGCTGGGGCCCCAGCACCGATCCCTGCGGTACCCCACTAGTCACTGCTGGGGTCCCAGCACCGATCCCTGCTGTACCCCACTAGTCACTGCTGGGGCCCCAGCACCGATCCCTGCGGTACCCCACTAGTCACTGCTGGGGTCCCAGCACCGATCCTGCGGTACCCCACTAGTCACTGCTGGGGTCCCAGCACCGATCCCTGCGGTACCCCACTAGTCACTGCTGGGGTCCCAGTACCGATCCCTGCGATACCCCACTAGTCACTGCTGGGGTCCCAGCACCGATCCCTGCGGTACCCCACTAGTCACTGCTGGGGTCCCAGCACCGATCCCTGCTGTACCCCACTAGTCACTGCTGGGGTCCCAGCACCGATCCCTGCTGTACCCCACTAGTCACTGCTGGGGTCCCAGCACCGATCCCTGCGGTACCCCACTAGTCACTGCTGGGGTCCCAGCACCGATCCCTGCGGTACCCCACTAGTCACTGCTGGGGTCCCAGCACCGATCCCTGCGGTACCCCACTAGTCATTGCTGGGGTCCCAGCACCGATCCCTGCGGTACCCCACTAGTCACTGAAGGGGTCCCAGCACCGATCCCTGCTGTACCCCACTAGTCACTGCTGGGGTCCCAGCACCGATCCCTGCTGTACCCCACTAGTCATTGCTGGGGTCCCAGCACCGATCCCTGCGGTACCCCACTAGTCACTGCTGGGGTCCAAGCACCGATCCCTGCGGTACCCCCCAGTCACTGCTGGGGTCCCAGCACCGATACCTGCGGTACCCCACTGATTACTGGTGGTCAATTTGAAAAAGACCCATTAATCCCATACTCTTTGTTTCCTGTCTGCCGACCAGTTTTCGATCATTCCCATGCACTTTAATTTTCACGCTGGACTTTGTCGAAAGCTTTCTGAAAGTCCAAATAAACCACATCCGCTGGCTCCCCCTCATCAATTCTACTAGTTACATCCTCAAAGATTTGTCAAGCATGATTTTCCCTACATAAATCCATGCTGACTGTCCGATCCTGCCACTGCTTTCTAAGTCTTTAATAATGTTTAATATTTTTAATATATGTTTCATGTAAAATCTTTAATAATGGATTCTAAAATTTTCCCCATTACTGATGTCAGGCTGACTGGCCTATAATTCCCTGTTTTCTCTCTGCCTCCCTTTTTACAGAGTGGAATAACATTAGCTACCCTCCAATCTGCAGGAACTGTTCCAGAGTCTCTAGCATCCTGGAAAATGACCGTCAATGCATCCATTATTTCTAGAGCCAGTTCCTTTAGCACTCTGGTGTGTAGATTATCAGGCCCTGAGGATTTATCTGCTTTCATAGAATCGAACCTGGGACCCTGGCGCTGTGAAGCCACAGTGCTGCCGTGCTCTACCGCGTTCAATCCCATCAATTTCCACGATAGCATTTCTCTGTTAATATTAATATTAATCTCCTTAAGTTTTTCCCTCTCACTAACCACTGCGGAGAATTGCGTCCCAGTGCCGGGGCGGCGCTGCGCCGATTCTCCAACCCGGCGGTGGGGTCGGAGAATTCCGCCCGATATGTTTAGTTGCTCAGCCATTTCTTTGTTCTCCATTATAAATTCCCCTGTTTCTGACTGTAAGGGACCTACATTTGTCTTCACCAATCTTTTTCTCTTCATGCACCTATAGAAACGTTTACAGTTTTTATTGTCCCTGCAAGCTTGCTCTTGTACTCTATTTACTCCTTCTTGATCAACCCCATGCTCCTTCTTTACTGAATTTCAAACTGCTCCCAATCCTCAGACCTGTTGTTTTTCTTGTCCAATGTTGGCCCTCTTTCCCATTTTACTTTTGTGCCAGACAGGAATAATCAATTGTTGCAGTTCCTCCATGCGCTCCTTAAATGTTTGCCATTGCCTATCCACTGTCATCCCTTTAAGTAACGTTTTACAATCGATCATAGCCCACTCAAGCCTCAGTCACCATCCAGGACAAAGCGGCCCCGCTTGATTGCTCCCCCTCCCACAAGCATTCACTCCCTCCACCACCGACGCACAGTGGCAGCCGTGTGTACCATCTACAAGATGCACTGCAGTAACTCACCAAGGTTCCTCAGGCAGCACCTTCCAAACCCACGACCGCTACCGTCTAGAAGGACAAGAGCAGCAGGTACCTGGGAACCCCACCACCTGGAGGTTCCCCTCCAAGTCACTCACCACCCTGACTGGGAAATATATCGGCCGTTCCTTCACTGTCGCCGGGGCAACATCCTGAAACTCCCTCCCTAACAGCACAGTGGGTGTACCTACACCTCGGACTGCAGCGGTTCAGGAAGGCAGCTCACCACCATCTTCTGAAGGGCAACTAGGGCTGGGCAATAAATGCTGGTCTCACCAGCGATGGCCACGTACCGAAAATGAAAAAAAAGAGCATCTGTGGACAGAGAAACAGTTAGCGTTTCCAGTCTGCGTGACAGAGATTGAAGACTTGTCTGGGCGCACAGACTGGAAACGTTAGCTGTTTCTCACAGATGCTGCCGGACCTGTTGCGTTTTCCCAGCATTTTCTCTTTTTATTCCATGTCCGACCGTTTGCTGCTCACTCACTGCCTGTTTTGTTTCTTGTTTCCAGGCCAGTCAGGTGCTGTTTGTGAACCCACTGACTGGTGTGACCGTGTCGAGCAGCTTGCGAGGCTGTGGCAGTAGCGGGCAGCCTGTGCCAGTTCGCTTTATCAGGTACGTGACCACGTCACTCAGGCGGTGATGGGGTTTGAGATCCAGGGTTGGATGGCGTATCGCACTGGAGAACCACTTTGCAATCCGCAGTGCTGGCTGCTGAGCCGTGCGAGCTATTTGTATCTGCTGACGAGATGGGGAGACGCATTGTCCTTTGCCAACTGTTAATCCCCTCCCCAAAATTGAGGCCCTGCTTAATCTCTCTGTAAAGAATCCGAAAGCTCCCCATTTCCTAAGTTTGAAAATTGGCTGCAGCGTATCTCCGACCATTGACCAATCTTCATAAATAACCACAGTAGTGTCATGTGAGAGTACCTTTAAGAAATGGATGTTTAAGCAATGTACCTTTAAGAAATGGAGCTGATCATATTACTGAAGTGATGTCAGAGGGTGGGGGGAGCTGAGCTTACTTCTGCAGCTGGGAGTGTCTGTGTGTTTTGCTGTGAGCTGCAGGAAGAAACCGAGCTGGTCTGTTGATATCTGCAAATCCAAAGACTATAAATATATTGAATGTAACCTCATGTCTGTTTTTGAAGGTTTGAAGTCTTTTGGATGTTTAAAGGAACAGTTCGAATGATTATTTAGTGTTGTAGTCTTTTGGGGTTATCTTTGAAGTAATGGGTGTTAAGATATTCAATGTTTGGTTTTAAAAGGTTAACTTGAGTTCATAGAATAAACATTGTTTTGTATTAAAAACCATGGGTGAGATTCTCCACTCCCGCGCCGGTTGGAAGAATCGCCTGGGCCGCCAAAATTTCCCGGGACGCCGGTCCGACGCCTTCCCGCGATTCTCCCAAGCGGCGGGAACGGCCCAGTCGGGTTCCGCGGGCCGCAGGCCGGAGAATCGCCCGAGACACCCAAAATAGCGATTCTCCGGCACCCCCGCTATTCTCAGGCCCGGATGGGCCGAGCGGCCAGGCCAAAACAGCGGGTTCCCCCCGGCGCCGTCCACACCTGGTCGCTGCCGTCATAAATGGTGCGTGAACGCTGGGGGGGCGGCCTGCGGGGGGGCGAGGGGGGATCCTGCACCGGGGGGTACCTCAAATGTGGGGTGGCCCGCGCTCGGTGCCCACCGATCGTCGGGCCGTCCTCTCTGAAGGAGGACCTCGTTCCTTCCGCGGCCCCGCAAGATCCGTCCGCCATCTTCTTGCGGGGCGGACTCGGAGAGGACGGCAACCACGCATGCGCGGATGACGCCAGTTATGCGGCGCCGGCCGCGTCATCTATGCGGCGCCGCCTTTACGCGGCGACGAGGCCTGGCGCGGGTAGATGACGCGGCCTCGATCCTAGCCCATTGTCAGGGCCTGGATCGGTCGGGATCGGGGCCGTTTCGCGCCGTCGTGAACCTCGACGGAGTTCACGACGGCGCGGCCACTTCGGCGCGGGAGTGGAGAATCCCGCCCCATTTGTCCATTTCTGCTGTGTCACACCTGGAGAGTAGGCCGTGTGCTTCCCACACCACAAACCTGTTAAACGTTGTGGGTCGGTTGAACTCCATGAAACACTTTGGGGTTCTCTAAACCTGGACCCATAACAATAGCTAAGCTGTACTTTGGGGTGTCATGAGGCGATTAAAAGTACTTTAAATGCTGCCCTGTCCTACCTCTGTTCAGGGGAAGTTGAGTTGATCTTGAAGTATGTGACTCAGGACCATACAAAACACTGCGTTACAACCAAGCCCGGAAGGGTGGGGGGAGTTTGGGGTGTGAGTCACTCAGGATCAAAGACGAGTGTGGTGTGTGTGTGACACGCTCTGGCAGGATGGCTTTATTGACCGTCCCTGGTTGCATTAAGAGTGGATGGGATCAGTCTCTGAATTAATATCGCAGCTTGCCTCGAATCCGGTCACTGCACCAGTAACCGTGAGAGTTCAGGGAGCCCCGAACCAGGAGGCAATGCCACCCCCTCCCAGCTGGTTAGTGAGCGTGTCTGACTCGCTGTCCACACGACCATGTTGATGCAGGATTGGAAATGAGTTCTTTGTCTTTTGTTTCCTCAGGTCTTACTGGGTCGGTGCAGTGAGCTGGACGCATGATGATCTCTTCTTGGTCTGTATGTTAAAACGTGGGGCCCTGCTGCTAATGTCACGTCTCGGCGAGCTGGTTACCATCACCACGTTTGGCTGCTCTGTGGAGTTTGGGCCGGCAGAGTACATCCCACTCCATCCATTAATCACCTACAGGTACAGCCAGCAGCAACATCTCTGAAACATCTCCAGAAAACAACTAATCTTTATGTTAAAAACACACTGACAAGCTGAAAAACAACGCAATTGGATATCTCTGTATCTGACTGGGGACAAGAATCAGAGAATCACTACAGTGCTGAAGGAGGCCATTTGGCCCATCAAGTCTGCACCGGCCCTTGGAAAGAGCACCCTACCCAAGCCCACACCTCCACCCTATCCCTGTAACCCCACCTAAACTTTTTTTGGACACTAAGAGCAATTTATCATGGCCAATCCACCTAACCTGCACATCTTTGGACTGTGGGAGGAAACCGGAGCACCCGGGGGAAACCCACGCAGACACGGGGAGGATGTGCAGACTCCGCACAGACAGTGATCCAAGCCGGGAATTAATTTGATTTATTATTGTCACATGTATTAGTGAAAAGTTTGTTTTTTGCATGCTATACAAACAATGCACACCGTACATAGGGAAGGAAGGAGAGACTGCAGAATATAATGTTACAGTTATAGCAAGGTGTAGAGAAAAGATCAACTTAATTGAACACAATTACCTGGAGTTGTGAGGCAGCAGTGCTTACTGCTGTGCCACCATGCTGCCCTAACAACTGTGCCAGTGAGTAGCACCCTTGCATTTCAGTCAAGAGGTTAACACTGGTGCCTCACAGCGTCAGGGCCCCGAGTTCAATTCCGACCTTGGGTGACAGTGTGGAGTCTGCACGTTCCCCCCGTGTCTGCGTGGGTTTCCTCCGGGTGCTCCGGTTTCCTCGGGTTGGGTGACAGTGTGGGGTCTGCACGTTCCCCCCGTGTCTGCGTGGGTTTCCTCCGGGTGCTCCGGTTTCCTCGGGTTGGGTTACAGGGTGGCAGCGATACGGACGGAGGAGTGCTGCTTTCCGAGGGTCGGTGCAGAATCGATGGGCCGAATGGCCTCCTGCACCTTAGGGATTCTATGAATTGAAGACCCACTCAAGAGACATCACAGAACCTCGGTAGACATTCCCAATGCAGTCCTGAAGGAGTGCCGCACTGTCAGAGGGTCAGTACTGAGGGAGTGCCGCACTGTCAGAGGGTCAGTACTGAGGGAGTGCTGCTCTGTCAGAGGGTCAGTACTGAGGGAGTGCCGCACTGTCAGAGGGTCAGTACTGAGGGACTGCTGCACTGTCAGAGCGTCAGTACTGAGGGAGTGCCGCACTGTCAGAGGGTCAGTACTGAGGGAACGCTGCACTGTCAGAGGGTCAGTACTGAGGGAGTGCCGCACTGTCAGAGGATCAGTACTGAGGGAGTGCCGCATTGTCAGAGGGTCAGTACTGAGGGAGCTCCGCACTGTCAGAGGGTCAGTACTGAGGGAGCACCGCACTGTCAGAGGGTCAGTACTGAGGGAACGCTGCACTGTCAGAGGGTCAGTACTGAGGGAACGCAGCACTGTCAGAGGGTCAGGACTGAGGGAGTGCCGCACTGTCAGAGGGTCAGTACTGAGGGAGTGCTGCACTGTCAGAGGGTCTGTACTGAGGGAGTGCCGCACTGTCAGATGGTCAGTACTGAGGGAGTGCAGCACTGTCAGAGGGTCTGTACTGAGGGAGCGCCGCACTGTCAGATGGTCAGTACTGAGGGGGTGCCGCACTGTCAGAGGGTCAGTACTGAGGGAGTGCTGCACTGTCAGAGGGTCAGTACTGAGGGAGTGCTGCACTGTCGGAGGGTCAGTACTGAGGGAGTGCTGCACTGTCAGAGGGTCAGCACTGAGGGAGTGCTGCACTGTCAGAGGGTCAGTACTGAGGGAGTGCTGCACTGTCAGAGGATCAGTACTGAGGGAGCGCCGCACTGTCAGAGGGTCAGTACTGAGGGAGTGCTGCACTGTCAGAGGGTCAGTACTGAGGGAGTGCTGCACTGTCAGAGGGTCAGTACTGAGGGGGTGCCGCACTTTCAGAGTGTCAGTACTGAGGGAGTGACGCACTGTCAGAGGGTCAGTACTGAGGGAGTGCCGCACTGTCAGAGGATCAGTACTGAGGGAGCGCCGCACTGTCAGAGGGTCAGTACTGAGGGAGTGCTGCACTGTCAGAGGGTCAGTACTGAGGGAGCGCCGCACTGTCAGAGGGTCAGTACTGAGGGAGTGCTGCACTGTCAGAGGGTCAGTACTGAGGGAGTGCCGCACTGTCAGAGGGTCTGTTTAGGACGGCTAAATTGCCGGCTTTGAAAGCAGACCAAGGCAGGCCAGCAGCACGGTTCAATTCCCGTATCAACCTCCCCGAACAGGCGCCGGAATGTGGCGACTAAGGGGCTTTTCACAGTAACTTCATTTGAAGCCTACTTGTGACAATAAGCGATTTTAATTTCATTTCATTTCATTTTCACTGTCAGAGGGTCAGTATTGAGGGAGTGCTGCACTGTCAGAGGGTCAGTACTGATGGAGTGCCGCACTGTCAGAGGGTCAGTACTGAGGGAGTGCTGCACTGTCAGAGGGTCAGTATTGAGGGAGTGCTGCACTGTCAGAGGGTCAGTACTGAGGGAGTGCTGCACTGTCAGAGGGTCAGTGCTGAGGGAGTGCTGCACTGTCAGAGGGTCAGTACTGAGGGGGTGCCGCACTTTCAGAGTGTCAGTACTGAGGGAGTGACGCACTGTCAGAGGATCAGTACTGAGGGAGCGCCGCACTGTCAGAGGGTCAGTACTGAGGGAGTGCCGCACTGTCAGAGGGTCAGTACTGAGGGAGTGCCGCACTGTCAGAGGATCAGTACTGAGGGAGCGCCGCACTGTCAGAGGGTCAGTACTGAGGGAGTGCTGCACTGTCAGAGGGTCAGTACTGAGGGAGCGCCGCACTGTCAAAGGGTCTGTTTAGGACGGCTAAATTGCCGGCTTTGAAAGCAGACCAAGGCAGGCCAGCAGCACGGTTCAATTCCCGTATCAACCTCCCCGAACAGGCGCCGGAATGTGGCGACTAAGGGGCTTTTCACAGTAACTTCATTTGAAGCCTACTTGTGACAATAAGCGATTTTAATTTCATTTCATTTCATTTTCACTGTCAGAGGGTCAGTATTGAGGGAGTGCTGCACTGTCAGAGGGTCAGTACTGAGGGAGTGCTGCACTGTCAGAGGGTCAGTACTGAGGGAGTGCCGCACTGTCAGAGGGTCAGTATTGAGGGAGTGCCGCATTGTCAGAGGGTCAGTACTGAGGGAGCGCCGCACTGTCAGAGGGTCAATACTGAGGGAGTACTGCACTGTCAGAGGGTCAGTACTGAGGGAGTGCTGCACTGTCAGGGGGTCAGTACTGAGGGAGTGCTGCACTGTCTGAGGGTCAGTACTGAGGGAGTGCCGCATTGGCAGAGGGTCAGTACTGAGGGAGCGCCGCACTGTCAGAGGGTCAGTACTGAGGGAGTGCCGCATTGTCAGAGGGTCAGTACTGAGGGAGCTCCGCACTGTCAGAGGGTCAGTACTGAGGGAGCACCGCACTGTCAGAGGGTCAGTACTGAGGGAACGCTGCACTGTCAGAGGGTCAGTACTGAGGGAACGCTGCACTGTCAGAGGGTCAGGACTGAGGGAGTGCCGCACTGTCAGAGGGTCAGTACTGAGGGAGTGCTGCACTGTCAGAGGGTCTGTACTGAGGGAGCGCCGCACTGTCAGATGGTCAGTACTGAGGGAGTGCAGCACTGTCAGAGGGTCTGTACTGAGGGAGCGCCGCACTGTCAGATGGTCAGTACTGAGGGAGTGCCGCACTGTCAGATGGTCAGTATTGAGGGAGTGCCGCACTGTCAGAGGGTCAGTACTGAGGGAGTGCTGCACTGTCAGAGGGTCAGTACTGAGGGAGTGCTGCACTGTCAGAGGGTCAGTACTGAGGGAGCGTTGCACTGTCAGAGGGTGAGTACTGAGGGAGTGCCGCACTCTCAGAGGGTCAGTACTGAGGGAGTGCCGCACTGTCAGAGGGTCAATACTGAGGGAGTGCTGCACTGTCAGAGGGTCAGTACTGAGGGAGTGCCGCACTTTCAGAGGGACTGTACTGAGGGAGTGCCGCACTGTCAGAGGGTCAGTACTACGGGAGTGCTGCACTGTCAGGGGGTCAGTACTGAGGGAGTGCCGCACTGTGGAAGGGTCAGTACTGAGGGAGTGCTGCACTGTCTGAGGGTCAGGACTGAGGGAGTGCTGCACTGTCGGAGGGTCAGTACTGAGGGAGTGCCGCACTGTCAGAGGGTCAGTACTGAGGGAGTGCCGCACTGTCAGAGGGTCAGTACGGAGGGAGTGCTGCACTGTCAGAGGGTCAGTACAGAGGGAGTGCCGCACTGTCAGAGGGTCAGTACTAAGGGAGTGCTGCACTGTCAGGGGGTCAGTACTGAGGGAGTGCTGCACTGTCAGAGGGTCAGTACTGAGGGAGTGCCGCACTGTCAGAGGGTAAATACTGAATGAGTGCCACACTGTCAGAGGGTCAGTACTGAGGGAGTGCCTCACTGACAGAGGGTCAGTACTGAGGTAGTGCCGCACTGTCAGAGGGTCAATACTGATGGAGTGCCGCAATTTCTGAGGGTCAGTACTGAGGGAGTGCCGCACTGTCAGAGGATCAGTACTGAGGGAGTGCTGCACTGTCGGAGGGTCAGTACTGAGGGAGTGCCGCACTGTCAGAGGGTCAGTACTGAGGGAGTGCCGCTTTGTCAGAGGGTCAGTACTGAGGGAGTGCTGCACTGTCAGAGGGTCAGTACTGAGGGAGTGCTGCACTGTCAGAGGGTCAGTATTGAGGGAGTGCTGCACTGTCAGAGGGTCAGTATTGAGGGAGTGCTGCACTGTCAGAGGGTCAGTACTGAGGGAGTGCTGCACTGTCTGAGGGTCAGTATTGAGGGAGTGCCGCACTGTCAGAGGGTCAGTACTGAGGGAGTGCTGCACTGTCAGAGGGTCAGTACTGAGGGAGTGCCGCACTGTCAAAGGATCCGTACTGAGGGAGTGCCGCATTGTCAGAGGATCAGTACTGAGGGAGCGCCGCACTGTCAGAGGGTCTGTACTGAGGGAGCGCCGCACTGTCAGAGGGTCAATACTGAGGGAGTGCCGCATTGTCAGAGGGACTGTACTGAGGGAGTGCCGCATTGTCAGAGGGTCAGTACTGAGGGAGTGTCGCACTGTCAGAGGGACTTTACTGAGGGAGTGCCGCATTGTCAGAGGGTCAGTACTGAGGGAGCGCCGCACTGTCAGAGGGTCTGTACTGATGGAGTGCCGCAATTTCTGAGGGTCAGTACTGAGGGAGTGCCGCACTGTCAGAGGATCAGTACTGAGGGAGTGCCGCATTGTCAGAGGGTCAGTACTGAGGGAACGCTGCACTGTCAGAGGGTCAGTACTGAGGGAACGCTGCACTGTCAGAGGGTCAGGACTGAGGGAGTGCCGCACTGTCAGAGTGTCAGTACTGAGGAAGAGCTGCACTGTCAGAGGGTCAGTACTGAGGGAGCGCCGCACTGTCAGAGGGTCAGTACTGAGGGAGTGCCGCACTGTCAGTGGGTCAGTACTGAGGGAACGCTGCACTGTCAGAGGGTCAGTACTGAGGGAACGCTGCACTGTCAGAGGGTCAGGACTGAGGGAGTGCCGCACTGTCAGAGGGTCAGTACTGAGGGAGTGCTGCACTGTCAGAGGGTCTGTACTGAGGGAGCGCCGCACTGTCAGATGGTCAGTACTGAGGGAGTGCAGCACTGTCAGAGGGTCTGTACTGAGGGAGCGCCGCACTGTCAGATGGTCAGTACTGAGGGAGTGCCGCACTGTCAGATGGTCAGTATTGAGGGAGTGCCGCACTGTCAGAGGGTCAGTACTGAGGGAGTGCTGCACTGTCAGAGGGTCAGTACTGAGGGAGTGCTGCACTGTCAGAGGGTCAGGACTGAGGGAGCGTTGCACTGTCAGAGGGTGAGTACTGAGGGAGTGCCGCACTGTCAGAGGGTCAGTACTGAGGGAGTGCCGCACTGTCAGAGGGTCAATACTGAGGGAGTGCTGCACTGTCAGAGGGTCAGTACTGAGGGAGTGCCGCACTGTCAGAGGGACTGTACTGAGGGAGTGCCGCACTGTCAGAGGGTCAGTACTACGGGAGTGCTGCACTGTCAGGGGGTCAGTACTGAGGGAGTGCCGCACTGTCAGAGGGTCAGTACTGAGGGAGTGCTGCACTGTCAGAGGGTCAGTGCTGAGGGAGTGCTGCACTGTCAGAGGGTCAGTACTGAGGGGGTGCCGCACTTTCAGAGTGTCAGTACTGAGGGAGTGACGCACTGTCAGAGGATCAGTACTGAGGGAGCGCCGCACTGTCAGAGGGTCAGTACTGAGGGAGTGCCGCACTGTCAGAGGGTCAGTACTGAGGGAGTGCCGCACTGTCAGAGGATCAGTACTGAGGGAGCGCCGCACTGTCAGAGGGTCAGTACTGAGGGAGTGCTGCACTGTCAGAGGGTCAGTACTGAGGGAGCGCCGCACTGTCAAAGGGTCTGTTTAGGACGGCTAAATTGCCGGCTTTGAAAGCAGACCAAGACAGGCCAGCAGCACGGTTCAATTCCCGTATCAACCTCCCCGAACAGGCGCCGGAATGTGGCGACTAAGGGGCTTTTCACAGTAACTTCATTTGAAGCCTACTTGTGACAATAAGCGATTTTAATTTCATTTCATTTCATTTTCACTGTCAGAGGGTCAGTATTGAGGGAGTGCTGCACTGTCAGAGGGTCAGTACTGAGGGAGTGCTGCACTGTCAGAGGGTCAGTACTGAGGGAGTGCCGCACTGTCAGAGGGTCAGTATTGAGGGAGTGCCGCATTGTCAGAGGGTCAGTACTGAGGGAGCGCCGCACTGTCAGAGGGTCAATACTGAGGGAGTACTGCACTGTCAGAGGGTCAGTACTGAGGGAGTGCTGCACTGTCAGGGGGTCAGTACTGAGGGAGTGCTGCACTGTCTGAGGGTCAGTACTGAGGGAGTGCCGCATTGGCAGAGGGTCAGTACTGAGGGAGCGCCGCACTGTCAGAGGGTCAGTACTGAGGGAGTGCCGCATTGTCAGAGGGTCAGTACTGAGGGAGCTCCGCACTGTCAGAGGGTCAGTACTGAGGGAGCACCGCACTGTCAGAGGGTCAGTACTGAGGGAACGCTGCACTGTCAGAGGGTCAGTACTGAGGGAACGCTGCACTGTCAGAGGGTCAGGACTGAGGGAGTGCCGCACTGTCAGAGGGTCAGTACTGAGGGAGTGCTGCACTGTCAGAGGGTCTGTACTGAGGGAGCGCCGCACTGTCAGATGGTCAGTACTGAGGGAGTGCAGCACTGTCAGAGGGTCTGTACTGAGGGAGCGCCGCACTGTCAGATGGTCAGTACTGAGGGAGTGCCGCACTGTCAGATGGTCAGTATTGAGGGAGTGCCGCACTGTCAGAGGGTCAGTACTGAGGGAGTGCTGCACTGTCAGAGGGTCAGTACTGAGGGAGTGCTGCACTGTCAGAGGGTCAGTACTGAGGGAGCGTTGCACTGTCAGAGGGTGAGTACTGAGGGAGTGCCGCACTCTCAGAGGGTCAGTACTGAGGGAGTGCCGCACTGTGGAAGGGTCAGTACTGAGGGAGTGCTGCACTGTCTGAGGGTCAGGACTGAGGGAGTGCTGCACTGTCGGAGGGTCAGTACTGAGGGAGTGCCGCACTGTCAGAGGGTCAGTACTGAGGGAGTGCCGCACTGTCAGAGGGTCAGTACGGAGGGAGTGCTGCACTGTCAGAGGGTCAGTACAGAGGGAGTGCCGCACTGTCAGAGGGTCAGTACTAAGGGAGTGCTGCACTGTCAGGGGGTCAGTACTGAGGGAGTGCTGCACTGTCAGAGGGTCAGTACTGAGGGAGTGCCGCACTGTCAGAGGGTAAATACTGAATGAGTGCCACACTGTCAGAGGGTCAGTACTGAGGGAGTGCCTCACTGACAGAGGGTCAGTACTGAGGTAGTGCCGCACTGTCAGAGGGTCAATACTGATGGAGTGCCGCAATTTCTGAGGGTCAGTACTGAGGGAGTGCCGCACTGTCAGAGGATCAGTACTGAGGGAGTGCTGCACTGTCGGAGGGTCAGTACTGAGGGAGTGCCGCACTGTCAGAGGGTCAGTACTGAGGGAGTGCCGCTTTGTCAGAGGGTCAGTACTGAGGGAGTGCTGCACTGTCAGAGGGTCAGTACTGAGGGAGTGCTGCACTGTCAGAGGGTCAGTATTGAGGGAGTGCTGCACTGTCAGAGGGTCAGTATTGAGGGAGTGCTGCACTGTCAGAGGGTCAGTACTGAGGGAGTGCTGCACTGTCTGAGGGTCAGTATTGAGGGAGTGCCGCATTGTCAGAGGATCAGTACTGAGGGAGCGCCGCACTGTCAGAGGGTCTGTACTGAGGGAGTGTCGCACTGTCAGAGGGACTTTACTGAGGGAGTGCTGCACTGTCAGAGGGTCAGTACTGAGGGAGTGCTGCACTGTCAGAGGGTCAGTACTGAGGGAGTGCCGCATTGTCAGAGGGTCAGCACTGAGGGAGCGCCGCACTGTCAGAGGGTCTGTACTGATGGAGTGCCGCAATTTCTGAGGGTCAGTACTGAGGGAGTGCCGCACTGTCAGAGGATCAGTACTGAGGGAGTGCCACATTGTCAGAGGGTCAGTACTGAGGGAACGCTGCACTGTCAGAGGGTCAGTACTGAGGGAACGCTGCACTGTCAGAGGGTCAGGACTGAGGGAGTGCCGCACTGTCAGAGTGTCAGTACTGAGGAAGAGCTGCACTGTCAGAGGGTCTGTACTGAGGGAGCGCCGCACTGTCAGAGGGTCAGTACTGAGGGAGTGCCGCACTGTCAGTGGGTCAGTACTGAGGGAACGCTGCACTGTCAGAGGGTCAGTACTGAGGGAACGCTGCACTGTCAGAGGGTCAGGACTGAGGGAGTGCCGCACTGTCAGAGGGTCAGTACTGAGGGAGTGCTGCACTGTCAGAGGGTCTGTACTGAGGGAGCGCCGCACTGTCAGATGGTCAGTACTGAGGGAGTGCAGCACTGTCAGAGGGTCTGTACTGAGGGAGCGCCGCACTGTCAGATGGTCAGTACTGAGGGAGTGCCGCACTGTCAGATGGTCAGTATTGAGGGAGTGCCGCACTGTCAGAGGGTCAGTACTGAGGGAGTGCTGCACTGTCAGAGGGTCAGTACTGAGGGAGTGCTGCACTGTCAGAGGGTCAGGACTGAGGGAGCGTTGCACTGTCAGAGGGTGAGTACTGAGGGAGTGCCGCACTGTCAGAGGGTCAGTACTGAGGGAGTGCCGCACTGTCAGAGGGTCAATACTGAGGGAGTGCTGCACTGTCAGAGGGTCAGTACTGAGGGAGTGCCGCACTGTCAGAGGGACTGTACTGAGGGAGTGCCGCACTGTCAGAGGGTCAGTACTACGGGAGTGCTGCACTGTCAGGGGGTCAGTACTGAGGGAGTGCCGCACTGTCAGAGGGTCAGTACTGAGGGAGTGCTGCACTGTCAGGGGGTCAGTACTGAGGGAGTGCTACACTGTCAGAGGGTCAGGACTGAGGGAGTGCTGCACTGTCAGAGGGTCAGGACTGAGGGAGTGCTGCACTGTCAGAGGGTCAGGACTGAGGGAGTGCTGCACTGTCAGAGGGTCAGTACTGAGGGCGTGCTGCAGTGTCAGAGGGTCAGTACCGAAGGTGACCTGCACTGTCAGAGGGTCAGCTGTCGGATGGTCAGTACTGAGAGAGTGCTGCACTGGCGGAGGGTCAGTACTGAGGGAGTGCCGCACTGTCAGAGGGTCAGTACTGAGGGAGTGCCGCACTGTCAGAGGGTCAGTACTGAAGGAGTGCTGCACTGTCAGAGGGTCAGTACAGAGGGAGTGCCGCACTGTCAGAGGATCAGTACTAAGGGAGTGCTGCACTGTCAGGGGGTCAGTACTGAGGGAGTGCTGCACTGTCAGAGGGTCAGTACTGAGGGAGTGCCGCACTGTCAGAGGGTAAATACTGAATGAGTGCCACACTGTCAGAGGGTCAGTACTGAGGGAGTGCCTCACTGACAGAGGGTCAGTACTGAGGTAGTGCCGCACTGTCAGAGGGTCAATACTGATGGAGTGCCGCAATTTCTGAGGGTCAGTACTGAGGGAGTGCCGCACTGTCAGAGGATCAGTACTGAGGGAGTGCTGCACTGTCGGAGGGTCAGTACTGAGGGAGTGCCGCACTGTCAGAGGGTCAGTACTGAGGGAGTGCCGCTTTGTCAGAGGGTCAGTACTGAGGGAGTGCTGCACTGTCAGAGGGTCAGTACTGAGGGAGTGCTGCACTGTCAGAGGGTCAGTATTGAGGGAGTGCTGCACTGTCAGAGGGTCAGTACTGAGGGAGTGCTGCACTGTCAGAGGGTCAGTACTGAGGGAGTGCCGCACTGTCAGAGGATCCGTACTGAGGGAGTGCAGCATTGTCAGAGGATCAGTACTGAGGGAGCGCCGCACTGTCAGAGGGTCTGTACTGAGGGAGCGCCGCACTGTCAGAGGGTCAATACTGAGGGAGTGCCGCACTGTCAGAGGGTCAGTACTGAGGGAGCGCCGCACTGTCAGAGGGTCTGTACTGATGGAGTGCCGCAATTTCTGAGGGTCAGTACTGAGGGAGTGCCGCATTGTAAGAGGGTCAGTACTGAGGGAGCTCCACACTGTCAGAGGGTCAGTACTGAGGGAGCACCGCACTGTCAGAGGGTCAGTACTGAGGGAACGCTGCACTGTCAGAGGGTCAGTACTGAGGGAACGCTGCACTGTCAGAGGGTCAGGACTGAGGGAGTGCCGCACTGTCAGAGTGTCAGTACTGAGGAAGAGCTGCACTGTCAGAGGGTCTGTACTGAGGGAGCGCCGCACTGTCAGAGGGTCAGTACTGAGGGAGTGCCGCACTGTCAGTGGGTCAGTACTGAGGGAGTGCTGCACTGTCAGAGGGTCTGTACTGAGGGAGCGCCGCACTGTCAGATGGTCAGTACTGAGGGAGTGCTGCACTGTCAGAGGGTCTGTACTGAGGGAGCGCCGCACTGTCAGATGGTCAGTACTGAGGGAGCGCCGCACTGTCAGAGGGTCAGTACTGAGGGAGTGCTGCACTGTCAGAGGGTCTGTACTGAGGGAGCGCCGCACTGTCAGATGGTCAGTACTGAGGGAGTGCCGCACTGTCAGATGGTCAGTATTGAGGGAGTGCCGCACTGTCAGAGGGTCAGTACTGAGGGAGTGCTGCACTGTCAGAGGGTCAGGACTGAGGGAGTGCTGCACTGTCAGAGGGTCAGTACTGAGGGAGCGTTGCACTGTCAGAGGGTGAGTACTGAGGGCCTGCTGTCCTGTCAGAGGATCAGTTCTGAGGGAGTGCCCCACTGTGGAAGGGTCAGTACTGAGGGAGTGCTGCACTGTCTGAGGGTCAGGACTAAGGGAGTGCTGCACTGTCAGAGGGTCAGTACTGAGGCGGTGCTGCAGTGTCAGAGGGTCAGTACCGAAGGTGAGCTGCACTGTCAGAGGGTCAGCTGTCAGATGGTCAGTACTGAGGGAGTGCCGCACTGTCAGAGGGTCAGTACTGAGGGAGCGCCGCACTGTCAGAGGGTCAGTACTGAGGGAGTGCCGCATTGTCAGAGGCTCAGTACTGAGGGAGCGCCGCACTGTCAGAGGGTCAGTACTGAGGGAGTGCCGCATTGTCAGAGGCTCAGTACTGAGGGAGTGCTGCACTGTCAGAGGGTCAGTACTGAGGGAGTGCCGCAATTTCTGAGGGTCAATACTGAGGGAGTGCTGCACTGTCAGGGGGTCAGTACTGAGGGAGAGCCGCACTGTCAGAGGGTCAGTACTAAGGGAGTGCTGCACTGTCAGGGGGTCAGTACTGAGGGAGTGCTGCACTGTCAGAGGGTCAGTACTGAGGGAGTGCTGCACTGTCAGAGGGTCAGTACTGAGGGAGCGTTGCACTGTCAGAGGGTCAGGACTGAGGGAGTGCCGCACTGTCAGAGGGTCAGTACTGAGGGAGTGCCGCACTGTCAGATGGTCAGTCCTGTGGGAACGCTGCACTGTCAGAGGGTCAGGACTGAGGGAGTGCCGCACTGTCAGAGGGTCAGTACTGAGGGAACGCTGCACTGTCAGAGGGTCAGGACTGAGGGAGTGCCGCACTGTCAGAGGGTCAGTACTGAGGGAGTGCCGCACTGTCAGAGGGTCAGTACTGAGGGAGTGCTGCACTGTCAGAGGGTCAGTACTGAGGGAGTGCCGCACTGTCAGAGGGTCAGTACTGAGGGAGTGCCGCACTGTCAGAGGGTCAGTTCTGAGTGAGCGCCGCACTGTCAGATGGTCAGTCCTGTGGGAGTGCAGCACTGTCAGAGGGTCTGTACTGAGGGAGCGCTGCACTGTCAGATGGTCAGTACTGAGGGAGTGCCGCACTGTCAGATGGTCAGTATTGAGGGAGTGCCGCACTGTCAGAGGGTCAGTACTGAGGGAGTGCTGCACTGTCAGAGGGTCAGTACTGAGCGAGTGCCGCACTGTCAGAGGGACTGTACTGAGGGAGTGCTGCACTGTCAGAGGGTCAGTACTGAGGGAGTGCCGCACTGTCAGTGGGTCAGTACTGAGTGAGCGCCGCACTGTCAGATGGTCAGTCCTGTGGGAGTGCAGCACTGTCAGAGGGTCAGTACTGAGGGAGTGCCGCACTGTCAGATGGTCAGTATTGAGGGAGTGCCGCACTGTCAGAGGGTCAGTACTGAGGGAGTGCCGCACTGTCAGAGGGTCAGTACTACGGGAGTGCTGCACTGTCAGGGGGTCAGTACTGACGGAGTGCCGCACTGTCAGAGGGTCAGTACTAAGGGAGTGCTGCACTGTCAGGGGGTCTGTACTGAGGGAGTGCTGCACTGTCAGAGGGTCAGTACTGAGGGAGTGCCGCATTGTCAGAGGCTCAGTACTGAGGGAGCGCCGCACTGTCAGAGGGTCTGTACTGATGGAGTGCCGCAATTTCTGAGGGTCAATACTGAGGGAGTGCTGCACTGTCAGGGGGTCAGTACTGAGGGAGTGCCGCACTGTCAGAGGGTCAGTACTAAGGGAGTGCTGCACTGTCAGGGGGTCAGTACTGAGGGAGTGCTGCACTGTCAGAGGGTCAGTACTGAGGGAGTGCTGCACTGTCAGAGGGTCAGTACTGAGGGAGCGTTGCACTGTCAGAGGGTCAGGACTGAGGGAGTGCCGCACTGTGAGAGGGTCAGTACTGAGGGAGTGCCGCACTGTCAGATGGTCAGTCCTGTGGGAACGCTGCACTGTCAGAGGGTCAGGACTGAGGGAGTGCCGCACTGTCAGAGGGTCAGTACTGAGGGAACGCTGCACTGTCAGAGGGTCAGGACTGAGGGAGTGCCGCACTGTCAGAGGGTCAGTACTGAGGGAGTGCCGCACTGTCAGAGGGTCAGTACTGAGGGAGTGCTGCACTGTCAGAGGGTCAGTACTGAGGGAGTGCCGCACTGTCAGAGGGTCAGTACTGAGGGAGTGCCGCACTGTCAGAGGGTCAGTTCTGAGTGAGCGCCGCACTGTCAGATGGTCAGTCCTGTGGGAGTGCAGCACTGTCAGAGGGTCTGTACTGAGGGAGCGCCGCACTGTCAGATGGTCAGTACTGAGGGAGTGCCGCACTGTCAGATGGTCAGTATTGAGGGAGTGCCGCACTGTCAGAGGGTCAGTATTGAGGGAGTGCTGCACTGTCAGAGGGTCAGTACTGAGGGAGTGCCGCACTGTCAGAGGGACTGTACTGAGGGAGTGCTGCACTGTCAGAGGGTCAGTACTGAGGGAGTGCCGCACTGTCAGAGGGTCAGTACTGAGTGAGCGCCGCACTGTCAGATGGTCAGTCCTGTGGGAGTGCAGCACTGTCAGAGGGTCAGTACTGATGGAGTGCCGCACTGTCAGATGGTCAGTATTGAGGGAGTGCCGCACTGTCAGAGGGTCAGTACTGAGGGAGTGCCGCACTGTCAGAGGGTCAGTACTACGGGAGTGCTGCATTGTCAGGGGGTCAGTACTGACGGAGTGCCGCACTGTCAGAGGGTCAGTACTAAGGGAGTGCTGCACTGTCAGGGGGTCTGTACTGAGGGAGTGCTGCACTGTCAGAGTGTCAGTACTGAGGGAGTGCTGCACTGTCAGAGGGTCAGTACTGAGGGAGCGTTGCACTGTCAGATGGTCAGTACTGAGGGAGCGCCGCACTGTCAGAGGGTCAGTACTGAGGGAGTGCTGCACTGTCAGAGGGTCTGTACTGAGGGAGCGCCGCACTGTCAGATGGTCAGTACTGAGGGAGTGCCGCACTGTCAGATGGTCAGTATTGAGGGAGTGCCGCACTGTCAGAGGGTCAGTACTGAGGGAGTGCTGCACTGTCAGAGGGTCAGGACTGAGGGAGTGCTGCACTGTCAGAGGGTCAGTACTGAGGGAGCGTTGCACTGTCAGAGGGTGAGTACTGAGGGCCTGCTGTCCTGTCAGAGGATCAGTTCTGAGGGAGTGCCCCACTGTGGAAGGGTCAGTACTGAGGGAGTGCTGCACTGTCTGAGGGTCAGGACTAAGGGAGTGCTGCACTGTCAGAGGGTCAGTACTGAGGCGGTGCTGCAGTGTCAGAGGGTCAGTACCGAAGGTGAGCTGCACTGTCAGAGGGTCAGCTGTCAGATGGTCAGTACTGAGGGAGTGCCGCACTGTCAGAGGGTCAGTACTGAGGGAGCGCCGCACTGTCAGAGGGTCAGTACTGAGGGAGTGCCGCATTGTCAGAGGCTCAGTACTGAGGGAGCGCCGCACTGTCAGAGGGTCTGTACTGATGGAGTGCCGCAATTTCTGAGGGTCAATACTGAGGGAGTGCTGCACTGTCAGGGGGTCAGTACTGAGGGAGTGCCGCACTGTCAGAGGGTCAGTACTAAGGGAGTGCTGCACTTTCAGGGGGTCAGTACTGAGGGAGCGTTGCACTGTCAGAGGGTCAGGACTGAGGGAGTGCCGCACTGTCAGAGGGTCAGTACTGAGGGAGTGCCGCACTGTCAGATGGTCAGTCCTGTGGGAACGCTGCACTGTCAGAGGGTCAGGACTGAGGGAGTGCCGCACTGTCAGAGGGTCAGTACTGAGGGAACGCTGCACTGTCAGAGGGTCAGGACTGAGGGAGTGCCGCACTGTCAGAGGGTCAGTACTGAGGGAGTGCCGCACTGTCAGAGGGTCAGTACTGAGGGAGTGCTGCACTGTCAGAGGGTCAGTACTGAGGGAGTGCCGCACTGTCAGAGGGTCAGTACTGAGGGAGTGCCGCACTGTCAGAGGGTCAGTTCTGAGTGAGCGCCGCACTGTCAGATGGTCAGTCCTGTGGGAGTGCAGCACTGTCAGAGGGTCTGTACTGAGGGAGCGCCGCACTGTCAGATGTTCAGTACTGAGGGAGTGCCGCACTGTCAGATGGTCAGTATTGAGGGAGTGCCGCACTGTCAGAGGGTCAGTACTGAGGGAGTGCTGCACTGTCAGAGGGTCAGTACTGAGGGAGTGCCGCACTGTCAGAGGGACTGTACTGAGGGAGTGCTGCACTGTCAGAGGGTCAGTACTGAGGGAGTGCCGCACTGTCAGAGGGTCAGTACTGAGGGAGTGCCGCACTGTCAGATGGTCAGTATTGAGGGAGTGCCGCACTGTCAGAGGGTCAGTACTGAGGGAGTGCCGCACTGTCAGAGGGTCAGTACTACGGGAGTGCTGCACTGTCAGGGGGTCAGTACTGACGGAGTGCCGCACTGTCAGAGGGTCAGTACTAAGGGAGTGCTGCACTGTCAGGGGGTCTGTACTGAGGGAGTGCTGCACTGTCAGAGGGTCAGTACTGAGGGAGTGCCGCATTGTCAGAGGCTCAGTACTGAGGGAGCGCCGCACTGTCAGAGGGTCTGTACTGATGGAGTGCCGCAATTTCTGAGGGTCAATACTGAGGGAGTGCTGCACTGTCAGGGGGTCAGTACTGAGGGAGTGCCGCACTGTCAGAGGGTCAGTACTAAGGGAGTGCTGCACTGTCAGGGGGTCAGTACTGAGGGAGTGCTGCACTGTCAGAGGGTCAGTACTGAGGGAGTGCCGCACTGTCAGATGGTCAGTCCTGTGGGAACGCTGCACTGTCAGAGGGTCAGGACTGAGGGAGTGCCGCACTGTCAGAGGGTCAGTACTGAGGGAACGCTGCACTGTCAGAGGGTCAGGACTGAGGGAGTGCCGCACTGTCAGAGGGTCAGTACTGAGGGAGTGCCGCACTGTCAGAGGGTCAGTACTGAGGGAGTGCTGCACTGTCAGAGGGTCAGTACTGAGGGAGTGCCGCACTGTCAGAGGGTCAGTACTGAGGGAGTGCCGCACTGTCAGAGGGTCAGTTCTGAGTGAGCGCCGCACTGTCAGATGGTCAGTCCTGTGGGAGTGCAGCACTGTCAGAGGGTCTGTACTGAGGGAGCGCCGCACTGTCAGATGTTCAGTACTGAGGGAGTGCCGCACTGTCAGATGGTCAGTATTGAGGGAGTGCCGCACTGTCAGAGGGTCAGTACTGAGGGAGTGCTGCACTGTCAGAGGGTCAGGACTGAGGGAGTGCCGCACTGTCAGAGGGACTGTACTGAGGGAGTGCTGCACTGTCAGAGGGTCAGTACTGAGGGAGTGCCGCACTGTCAGAGGGTCAGTACTGAGGGAGTGCCGCACTGTCAGATGGTCAGTATTGAGGGAGTGCCGCACTGTCAGAGGGTCAGTACTGAGGGAGTGCCGCACTGTCAGAGGGTCAGTACTACGGGAGTGCTGCACTGTCAGGGGGTCAGTACTGACGGAGTGCCGCACTGTCAGAGGGTCAGTACTAAGGGAGTGCTGCACTGTCAGGGGGTCTGTACTGAGGGAGTGCTGCACTGTCAGAGGGTCAGTACTGAGGGAGTGCCGCATTGTCAGAGGCTCAGTACTGAGGGAGCGCCGCACTGTCAGAGGGTCTGTACTGATGGAGTGCCGCAATTTCTGAGGGTCAATACTGAGGGAGTGCTGCACTGTCAGGGGGTCAGTACTGAGGGAGTGCCGCACTGTCAGAGGGTCAGTACTAAGGGAGTGCTGCACTGTCAGGGGGTCAGTACTGAGGGAGTGCTGCACTGTCAGAGGGTCAGTACTGAGGGAGTGCTGCACTGTCAGAGGGTCAGTACTGAGGGAGCGTTGCACTGTCAGAGGGTCAGGACTGAGGGAGTGCCGCACTGTCAGAGGGTCAGTACTGAGGGAGTGCCGCACTGTCAGATGGTCAGTCCTGTGGGAACGCTGCACTGTCAGAGGGTCAGGACTGAGGGAGTGCCGCACTGTCAGAGGGTCAGTACTGAGGGAGTGCCGCACTGTCAGAGGGTCAGTTCTGAGTGAGCGCCGCACTGTCAGATGGTCAGTCCTGTGGGAGTGTAGCACTGTCAGAGGGTCTGTACTGAGGGAGCGCCGCACTGTCAGATGGTCAGTACTGAGGGAGTGCCGCACTGTCAGATGGTCAGTATTGAGGGAGTGCCGCACTGTCAGAGGGTCAGTACTGAGGGAGTGCTGCACTGTCAGAGGGTCAGTACTGAGGGAGTGCCGCACTGTCAGAGGGACTGTACTGAGGGAGTGCTGCACTGTCAGAGGGTCAGTACTGAGGGAGTGCCGCACTGTCAGAGGGTCAGTACTGAGTGAGCGCCGCACTGTCAGATGGTCAGTCCTGTGGGAGTGCAGCACTGTCAGAGGGTCAGTACTGATGGAGTGCCGCACTGTCAGATGGTCAGTATTGAGGGAGTGCCGCACTGTCAGAGGGTCAGTACTGAGGGAGTGCCGCACTGTCAGAGGGTCAGTACTACGGGAGTGCTGCACTGTCAGGGGGTCAGTACTGACGGAGTGCCGCACTGTCAGAGGGTCAGTACTAAGGGAGTGCTGCACTGTCAGGGGGTCTGTACTGAGGGAGTGCTGCACTGTCAGAGTGTCAGTACTGAGGGAGTGCTGCACTGTCAGAGGGTCAGTACTGAGGGAGCGTTGCACTGTCAGAGGGTAAGTACTGAGGGGCTGCTGTCCTGTCAGAGGATCAGTTCTGAGGGAGTGCCACACTGTGGAAGGGTCAGTACTGAGGGAGTGCCGCACTGTCAGAGGGTCAGTACTAACGGAGTGCTGCACTGTCAGGGAGTCTGTACTGAGGGAGTGCTGCACTGTCAGAGTGTCAGTACTGAGGGAGTGCTGCACTGTCAGAGGGTCAGTACTGAGGGAGCGTTGCACTGTCAGAGGGTAAGTACTGAGGGACTGCTGTCCTGTCAGAGGATCAGTTCTGAGGGAGTGCCGCACTGTCCGAGGGTCAGTACTGAGGGAGTGCTGCACTGTCTGAGGGTCAGGACTGAGGGAGTGCTGCACTGTCAGAGGGTCAGGACTGAGGGAGTGCTGCACTGTCAGAGGGTCAGTACTCAGGGAGTGCTGCAGTGTCAGAGGGTCAGTACCGAAGGTGAGCTGCACTGTCAGAGGGTCAGCTGTCGGATGGTCAGTACTGAGAGAGTGCTGCACTGTCGGAGGGTCAGTACTGAGGGAGTGCCGCACTGTCAGAGGGTCAATACTGATGGAGTGCCGCAATTTCTGAGGGTCAGTACTGAGGGAGTGCCGCACTGTCAGAGGATCAGTACTGAGGGAGTGCCGCACTGTCAGAGGGTCAGTACTGAGGGAGTGCCGCTTTGTCAGAGGGTCAGGACTGAGGGAGTGCTGCACTGTGAGAGGGTCAGTACTGCGGGAGTGCTGCACTGTCAGAGGGTCAGTATTGAGGGAGTGCTGCACTGTCAGAGGGTCAGTATTGAGGGAGTGCTGCACTGTCAGAGGGTCAGTACTGAGGGAGTGCTGCACTGTCTGAGGGTCAGTATTGAGGGAGTGCCGCACTGTCAGAGGGTCCGTACTGAGGGAGTGCTGCACTGTCAGAGGGTCAGTACTGAGGGAGTGCCGCACTGTCAGAGGATCCGTACTGAGGGAGTGCCGCATTGTCAGAGGGTCAGTACTGAGGGAGCGCCGCACTGTCAGAGGGTCTGTACTGAGGGAGCGCCGCACTGTCAGAGGGTCAATACTGAGGGAGTGCCGCACTGTCAGAGGGTCAGTACTGAGGGAGTGCCGCATTGTCAGAGGGACTGTACTGAGGGAGTGCCGCATTGTCAGAGGGTCAGTACTGAGGGAGTGTCGCACTGTCAGAGTGACTGTACTGAGGGAGTGCCGCATTGGCAGAGGGTCAGTACTGAGGGAGCGCCGCACTGTCAGAGGGCCTGTACTGATGGAGTGCCGCAATTTCTGAGGGTCAGTACTGAGGGAGTGCCGCACTGTCAGAGGATCAGTACTGAGGGAGTGCCGCATTGTCAGAGGTACAGTACTGAGGGAGTGCCGCACTGTCAGAGGGTCAGTACTTAGGGAGTGCTGCACTGTCAGAGGGTCAGTACTGAGGGAGCGCCGCACTGTCAGATGGTCAGTACTGAGGGAGTGCCGCACTGTCAGATGGTCAGTATTGAGGGAGTGCCGCACTGTCAGAGGGTCAGTACTGAGGGAGTGCTGCACTGTGAGAGGGTCAGTACTGAGGGAGTGCTGCACTGTCAGAGGGTCAGTACTGAGGGAGCGTTGCACTGTCAGATGGTGAGTACTGAGGGACTGCTGTCCTGTCAGAGGACCAGTTCTGAGGGAGTGCCCCACTGTGGAAGGGTCAGTACTGAGGGAGTGCTGCACTGTCTGAGGGTCAGGACTAAGGTAGTGCTGCACTGTCAGAGGGTCAGTACTGAGGCGGTGCTGCAGTGTCAGAGGGTCAGTACCGAAGGTGAGCTGCACTGTCAGAGGGTCAGCTGTCAGATGGTCAGTACTGAGGGAGTGCTGCACTGTCGGAGGGTCAGTACTGAGGGAGTACCGCACTGTCAGAGGGTCAGGACTGAGCGAGTGCCGCACTGTCAGAGGGTCAGTACTGAGGGAGTGCCGCACTGTCAGATGGTCAGTCCTGTGGGAACGCTGCACTGTCAGAGGGTCAGGACTGAGGGAGTGCCGCACTGTCAGAGGGTCAGTACTGAGGGAACGCTGCACTGTCAGAGGGTCAGGACTGAGGGAGTGCCGCACTGTCAGAGGGTCAGTACTGAGGGAGTGCCGCACTGTCAGAGGGTCAGTACTGAGGGAGTGCTGCACTGTCAGAGGGTCAGTACTGAGGGAGTGCCGCACTGTCAGAGGGTCAGTACTGAGGGAGTTCCGCACTGTCAGAGGGTCAGTTCTGAGTGAGCGCCGCACTGTCAGATGGTCAGTCCTGTGGGAGTGCAGCACTGTCAGAGGGTCTGTACTGAGGGAGCGCCGCACTGTCAGATGGTCAGTACTGAGGGAGTGCCGCACTGTCAGATGGTCAGTATTGAGGGAGTGCCGCACTGTCAGAGGGTCAGTACTGAGGGAGTGCTGCACTGTCAGAGGGTCAGTACTGAGGGAGTGCCGCACTGTCAGAGGGACTGTACTGAGGGAGTGCTGCACTGTCAGAGGGTCAGTACTGAGGGAGTGCCGCACTGTCAGAGGGTCAGTACTGAGTGAGCGCCGCACTGTCAGATGGTCAGTCCTGTGGGAGTGCAGCACTGTCAGAGGGTCAGTACTGATGGAGTGCCGCACTGTCAGATGGTCAGTATTGAGGGAGTGCCGCACTGTCAGAGGGTCAGTACTGAGGGAGTGCCGCACTGTCAGAGGGTCAGTACTACGGGAGTGCTGCACTGTCAGGGGGTCTGTACTGAGGGAGTGCTGCACTGTCAGAGTGTCAGTACTGAGGGAGTGCTGCACTGTCAGAGGGTCAGTACTGAGGGAGCGTTGCACTGTCAGAGGGTAAGTACTGAGGGACTGCTGTCCTGTCAGAGGATCAGTTCTGAGGGAGTGCCACACTGTGGAAGGGTCAGTACTGAGGGAGTGCCGCACTGTCAGAGGGTCAGTACTAACGGAGTGCTGCACTGTCAGGGAGTCTGTACTGAGGGAGTGCTGCACTGTCAGAGTGTCAGTACTGAGGGAGTGCTGCACTGTCAGAGGGTCAGTACTGAGGGAGCGTTGCACTGTCAGAGGGTAAGTACTGAGGGACTGCTGTCCTGTCAGAGGATCAGTTCTGAGGGAGTGCCGCACTGTCCGAGGGTCAGTACTGAGGGAGTGCTGCACTGTCTGAGGGTCAGGACTGAGGGAGTGCTGCACTGTCAGAGGGTCAGGACTGAGGGAGTGCTGCACTGTCAGAGGGTCAGTACTCAGGGAGTGCTGCAGTGTCAGAGGGTCAGTACCGAAGGTGAGCTGCACTGTCAGAGGGTCAGCTGTCGGATGGTCAGTACTGAGAGAGTGCTGCACTGTCGGAGGGTCAGTACTGAGGGAGTGCCGCACTGTCAGAGGGTCAATACTGATGGAGTGCCGCAATTTCTGAGGGTCAGTACTGAGGGAGTGCCGCACTGTCAGAGGATCAGTACTGAGGGAGTGCCGCACTGTCAGAGGGTCAGTACTGAGGGAGTGCCGCTTTGTCAGAGGGTCAGGACTGAGGGAGTGCTGCACTGTGAGAGGGTCAGTACTGAGGGAGTGCTGCACTGTCAGAGGGTCAGTATTGAGGGAGTGCTGCACTGTCAGAGGGTCAGTATTGAGGGAGTGCTGCACTGTCAGAGGGTCAGTACTGAGGGAGTGCTGCACTGTCTGAGGGTCAGTATTGAGGGAGTGCCGCACTGTCAGAGGGTCCGTACTGAGGGAGTGCTGCACTGTCAGAGGGTCAGTACTGAGGGAGTGCCGCACTGTCAGAGGATCCGTACTGAGGGAGTGCCGCATTGTCAGAGGGTCAGTACTGAGGGAGCGCCGCACTGTCAGAGGGTTTGTACTGAGGGAGCGCCGCACTGTCAGAGGGTCAATACTGAGGGAGTGCCGCACTGTCAGAGGGTCAGTACTGAGGGAGTGCCGCATTGTCAGAGGGACTGTACTGAGGGAGTGCCGCATTGTCAGAGGGTCAGTACTGAGGGAGTGTCGCACTGTCAGAGTGACTGTACTGAGGGAGTGCCGCATTGTCAGAGGGTCAGTACTGAGGGAGCGCCGCACTGTCAGAGGGTCTGTACTGATGGAGTGCCGCAATTTCTGAGGGTCAGTACTGAGGGAGTGCCGCATTGTCAGAGGTACAGTACTGAGGGAGTGCCGCACTGTCAGAGGGTCAGTACTAAGGGAGTGCTGCACTGTCAGGGGGTCTGTACTGAGGGAGTGCTGCACTGTCAGAGGGTCAGTACTGAGGGAGTGCCGCATTGTCAGAGGCTCAGTACTGAGGGAGCGCCGCACTGTCAGAGGGTCTGTACTGATGGAGTGCCGCAATTTCTGAGGGTCAATACTGAGGGAGTGCTGCACTGTCAGGGGGTCAGTACTGAGGGAGTGCCGCACTGTCAGAGGGTCAGTACTAAGGGAGTGCTGCACTGTCAGGGGGTCAGTACTGAGGGAGTGCTGCACTGTCAGAGGGTCAGTACTGAGGGAGTGCTGCACTGTCAGAGGGTCAGTACTGAGGGAGTGCCGCACTGTCAGAGGGTCAGTACTGAGGGAACGCTGCACTGTCAGAGGGTCAGGACTGAGGGAGTGCCGCACTGTCAGAGGGTCAGTACTGAGGGAGTGCCGCACTGTCAGAGGGTCAGTACTGAGGGAGTGCTGCACTGTCAGAGGGTCAGTACTGAGGGAGTGCCGCACTGTCAGAGGGTCAGTACTGAGGGAGTGCCGCACTGTCAGAGGGTCAGTTCTGAGTGAGCGCCGCACTGTCAGATGGTCAGTCCTGTGGGAGTGCAGCACTGTCAGAGGGTCTGTACTGAGGGAGCGCCGCACTGTCAGATGGTCAGTACTGAGGGAGTGCCGCACTGTCAGATGGTCAGTATTGAGGGAGTGCCGCACTGTCAGAGGGTCAGTACTGAGGGAGTGCTGCACTGTCAGAGGGTCAGTACTGAGGGAGTGCCGCACTGTCAGAGGGACTGTACTGAGGGAGTGCTGCACTGTCAGAGGGTCAGTACTGAGGGAGTGCCGCACTGTCAGAGGGTCAGTACTGAGTGAGCGCCGCACTGTCAGATGGTCAGTCCTGTGGGAGTGCAGCACTGTCAGAGGGTCAGTACTGATGGAGTGCCGCACTGTCAGATGGTCAGTATTGAGGGAGTGCCGCACTGTCAGAGGGTCAGTACTGAGGGAGTGCCGCACTGTCAGAGGGTCAGTACTACGGGAGTGCTGCACTGTCAGGGGGTCAGTACTGACGGAGTGCCGCACTGTCAGAGGATCAGTACTAAGGGAGTGCTGCACTGTCAGGGGGTCTGTACTGAGGGAGTGCTGCACTGTCAGAGTGTCAGTACTGAGGGAGTGCTGCACTGTCAGAGGGTCAGTACTGAGGGAGCGTTGCACTGTCAGAGGGTAAGTACTGAGGGACTGCTGTCCTGTCAGAGGATCAGTTCTGAGGGAGTGCCACACTGTGGAAGGGTCAGTACTGAGGGAGTGCCGCACTGTCAGAGGGTCAGTACTAACGGAGTGCTGCACTGTCAGGGAGTCTGTACTGAGGGAGTGCTGCACTGTCAGAGTGTCAGTACTGAGGGAGTGCTGCACTGTCAGAGGGTCAGTACTGAGGGAGCGTTGCACTGTCAGAGGGTAAGTACTGAGGGACTGCTGTCCTGTCAGAGGATCAGTTCTGAGGGAGTGCCGCACTGTCCGAGGGTCAGTACTGAGGGAGTGCTGCACTGTCTGAGGGTCAGGACTGAGGGAGTGCTGCACTGTCAGAGGGTCAGGACTGAGGGAGTGCTGCACTGTCAGAGGGTCAGTACTCAGGGAGTGCTGCAGTGTCAGAGGGTCAGTACCGAAGGTGAGCTGCACTGTCAGAGGGTCAGCTGTCGGATGGTCAGTACTGAGAGAGTGCTGCACTGTCGGAGGGTCAGTACTGAGGGAGTGCCGCATTGTCAGAGGGTCAATACTGATGGAGTGCCGCAATTTCTGAGGGTCAGTACTGAGGGAGTGCCGCACTGTCAGAGGATCAGTACTGAGGGAGTGCCGCACTGTCAGAGGGTCAGTACTGAGGGAGTGCCGCTTTGTCAGAGGGTCAGGACTGAGGGAGTGCTGCACTGTGAGAGGGTCAGTACTGAGGGAGTGCTGCACTGTCAGAGGGTCAGTATTGAGGGAGTGCTGCACTGTCAGAGGGTCAGTATTGAGGGAGTGCTGCACTGTCAGAGGGTCAGTACTGAGGGAGTGCTGCACTGTCTGAGGGTCAGTATTGAGGGAGTGCCGCACTGTCAGAGGGTCCGTACTGAGGGAGTGCTGCACTGTCAGAGGGTCAGTACTGAGGGAGTGCCGCACTGTCAGAGGATCCGTACTGAGGGAGTGCCGCATTGTCAGAGGGTCAGTACTGAGGGAGCGCCGCACTGTCAGAGGGTCTGTACTGAGGGAGCGCCGCACTGTCAGAGGGTCAATACTGAGGGAGTGCCGCACTGTCAGAGGGTCAGTACTGAGGGAGTGCCGCATTGTCAGAGGGACTGTACTGAGGGAGTGCCGCATTGTCAGAGGGTCAGTACTGAGGGAGTGTCGCACTGTCAGAGTGACTGTACTGAGGGAGTGCCGCATTGTCAGAGGGTCAGTACTGAGGGAGCGCCGCACTGTCAGAGGGTCTGTACTGATGGAGTGCCGCAATTTCTGAGGGTCAGTACTGAGGGAGTGCCGCACTGTCAGCGGGTCAGTACTGAGGGAGCGCCGCACTGTCAGATGGTCAGTATTGAGGGAGTGCCGCACTGTCAGAGGGTCAGTACTGAGGGAGTGCTGCACTGTGAGAGGGTCAGTACTGAGGGAGTGCTGCACTGTCAGAGGGTCAGTACTGATGGAGCGTTGCACTGTCAGATGGTGAGTACTGAGGGACTGCTGTCCTGTCAGAGGACCAGTTCTGAGGCAGTGCCCCACTGTGGAAGGGTCAGTACTGAGGGAGTGCTGCACTGTCTGAGGGTCAGGACTAAGGGAGTGCTGCACTGTCAGAGGGTCAGTACTGAGGCGGTGCTGCAGTGTCAGAGGGTCAGTACTGAGGGAGTACTGCACTGTCGGAGGGTCAGTACTGAGGGAGTACCGCACTGTCAGAGGGTCAGTACTGAGGGAGTGCCGCACTGTCAGAGGGTCAGTACTGAGGGAGTGCTGCACTGTCAGAGGGTCAGTACTGAGGGAGTGCCGCACTGTCAGAGGATCAGTACTGAGGGAGTGCCGCATTGTCAGAGGGTCAGTACTGAGGGAGTGCTGCACTGTCAGAGGGTCAGTACTGAGGGAGCGCCGCATTGTCAGAGGGTCAGTACTGAGAGAGTGCCGCACTGTCAGAGGGTCAGTACTGAGGGAGTGCTGCACTGTCAGAGGGTCAGTACTGAGGGAGCGCCGCACTGTCAGAGGGTCAGTTCTGAGGGAGCGCCGCACTGTCAGAGTGTCAGTACTGAGGGGGTGCCGCACTGTCAGAGGGTCAGTACTGAGGGAGCGCTGCACTGTCAGAGGGTCAGTACTGAGGGGGTGCCGCACTGTCAGAGGGTCAGTACTGAGGGAGTGCCGCACTGTCAAAGAACAAAGAAATGTACAGCACAGGAACAGGCCCTTCGGCCCTCCAAGCCCGTGCCGACCATGCTGCCCGACTAAACTACAATCTTCTACACTTCCTGGGTCCGTATCCTTCTATTCCCATCCTATTCATATATTTGTCAAGATGCCCCTTAAATGTCCCTATCGTCCCTGCTTCCACTACCTCCTCCGGTAGTGAGTTCCAGGCACCCACTACCCTCTGCGTAAAAAAACTTGCCTCGTACATCTACTCTAAACCTTGCCCCTCTCACCTTAAACCTATGCCCCCTAGTAATTGACCCCTCTACCCTGGGGAAAAGCCTCTGACTATCCACTCTGTCTATGCCCCTCATAATTTTGTATACCTCTATCAGGTCTCCCCTCAACCTCCTTCGTTCCAGTGAGAACAAACCGAGTTTATTCAATCGCTCCTCATAGCTAATGCCCTCCATACCAGGCAACATTCTGGTAAATCTCTTCTGCACCCTCTCTAAAGCCTCCACATCCTTCTGGTAGTGTGGCGACCAGAATTGAACACTATACTCCAAGTGTGGCCTAACTAAGGTTCTATACAGCTGCAACATGACTTGCCAATTCTTATACTCAATGCCCCGGCCAATGAAGGCAAGCATGCCGTATGCCTTCTTGACTACCTTCTCCACCTGTGTTGCCCCTTTCAATGACCTGTGGACCTGTACTCCTAGATCTCTTTGACTTTCAATACTCTTGAGGGTTCGACCATTCACTGTATATTCCCTACCTGCATTAGACCTTCCAAAATGCATTACCTCACATTTGTCCGGATTAAACTCCATCTGCCATCTCTCCGCCCAAGTCTCCAGACAATCTAAATCCTGCTGTATCCTCTGACAGTCCTCATCGCTATCCGCAATTCCACCAACCTTTGTGTCGTCTGCAAACTTACTAATCAGACCAGTTACATTTTCCTCCAAATCATTTATGTATACTACAAAGAGCAAAGGTCCCAGCACTGATCCCTGTGGAACACCACTGGTCACAGCCCTCCAATTAGAAAAGCATCCCTCCATTGCTACTCTCTGCCTTCTATGGCCTAGCCAGTTCTGTATCCACCTTGCCAGCTCACCCCTGATCCCGTGTGACTTCACCTTTTGTACTAGTCGACCATGAGGGACCTTGTCAAAGGCCTTACTGAAGTCCATATAGACAACATCTACTGCCCTACCTGCATCAATCATCTTAGTGACCTCCTCGAAAAACTCTATCAAGTTAGTGAGACACGACCTCCCCTTCACAAAACCGTGCTGCCTCTCACTAATACGTCCATTTGCTTCCAAATGGGAGTAGATCCTATCACGAAGAATTCTCTCCAGTAATTTCCCTACCACTGAAGTAAGGCTCACCGGCCTGTAGTTCCCGGGATTATCCTTGCTACCCTTCTTAAACAGAGGAACAACATTGGCTATTCTCCAGTCCTCCGGGACATCCCCTGAAGACAGTGAGGATACAAAGATTTCTGTCAAGGCCTCAGCAATTTCCTTTCCAGCCTCCTTCAGTATTCTGGGGTAGATCCCATCAGGCCCTGGGGACTTATCTACCTTAATATTTTTTAAGACACCCAACACCTCGTCTTTTTGGATCTCAATGTGACCCAGGCTATCTACACCTCCTTCTCCAGACTCAACATCTACCAATTCCTTCTCTTTGGTGAATACTGATGCAAAGTATTCATTTAGTACCTCGCCCATTTCCTCTGGCTCCACACATAGATTCCCTTGCCTATCCTTCAGTGGGCCAACCCTTTCCCTGGCTACCCTCTTGCTTTTTATGTACGTGTAAAAAGCCTTGGGATTTTCCTTAACCCTATTTGCCAATGACCTTTCGTGACCCCTTCTAGCCCTCCTGACTCCTTGCTTAAGTTTCTTCCTACTTTCCTTATATTCCACGCAGGCTTGGTCTGTTCCCAGCCTTTTAGCCCTGACAAATGCCTCCTTTTTCTTTTTGACGAGGCCTACAATATCACTCGTCATCCAAGGTTCCCGAAAATTGCCGTATTTATCTTTCTTCCTCACAGGAACATGCCGGTCCTGTATTCCTTTCAACTGACACTTGAAAGCCTCCCACATGTCAGATGTTGATTTGCCCTCAAACATCCGCCGCCAATCTATGTTCTTCAGTTCCCGCCTAATATTGTTATAATTAGCCTTCCCCCAATTTAGCACATTCATCCTCGGACCACTCTTATCCTTGTCCACCAGTACTTTAAAACTTACTGAATTGTGGTCACTGTTACCGAAATGCACCCCTACTGAAACATCTACCACCTGGCCGGGCTCATTCCCCAATACCAGGTCCAGTACCGCCCCTTCCCTAGTTGGACTGTCTACATATTGTTTTAAGAAGCCCTCCTGGATGCTCCTTACAAACTCCGCCCCGTCTAAGCCCCTGGCACTAAGTGAGTCCCAGTCAATATTGGGGAAGTTGAAGTCTCCCATCACCACAACCCTGTTGTTTTTACTCTTTTCCAAAATCTGTCTACCTATCTGCTCCTCTATCTCCCGCTGGCTGTTGGGAGGCCTGTAGTATACCCCCAACATTGTGACTGCACCCTTCTTATTCAGAGGGTCAGTCCTGCGGGAGTGCCGCACTGTTACAGGGACTGTTTAGCACAGGGCTAAATCGCTGGCTTTGAAAGCAGACCAAGGCAGGCCAGCAGCACGGTTCAATTCCCGTATCAGCCTCCACGAACAGGCGCCGGAATGTGGCGACTAAGGGGCTTTTCACAGTAACTTCATTTGAAGCCTACTTGTGACAATAAGCGATTTTAATTTCATTTCATTTCGTTTTCACTGTCAGAGGGTCAGTATTGAGGGAGTGCTGCACTGTCAGAGGGTCAGTACTGAGGGAGTGCTGTACTGTCAGAGGGCCAGTACTGAGGGAGTGCCGCACTGTCAGAGGGTCAGTACTGAGCGAGTGCCGCACGGTCAGAGGGTCAGTACTGAGGGAGCACCGCACTGTCAGAGGGTCTGTACTGAGGGAGTGCCGCACTGTCAGAGGGTCAGTACTGAGGGAGCGCTGCACTGTCATTGGGTCAGTACTGCGGGAGTGCTGCACTGTCAAAGGGTCAGTACAGAGGGAGAGCTGCACTGTCAGAGGGTCAGTACTGTGGGAGTGCTGCATTGTCAGAGAGTCAGTACTGAGGGAGTGCTGCACTGTCAGGGGGTCAGTACTGAGGGAGTGCTGCACTGTCAGAGGGTCAGTACTGAGGGAGTGCCACACTGTCAGAGCGTCAGTGCTGACGGAGTGCTGCACTGTCAGAGGGTCAGTACTAAGGGAGTGCTGCACTGTCAGGGGGTCAGTACTGAGAGAGTGCTGCACTGTCAGAGGGTCAGTACTGAGGGAGTGCCACACTGTCAGAGGGTAAATACTGAGGGAGTGCCAAACTGTCAGAGGGTCAGTACTGAGGGAGTGCTGCACTGTCAGAGGGTCAGTACTGAGGGAGTGCTGCACTGTCAGAGGATCCGTACTGAGGGAGTGCCGCATTGTCAGAGGGTCAGTACTGAGGGAGCGCCGCACTGTCAGAGGGTCTGTACTGAGGGAGCGCCGCACTGTCAGAGGGTCAATACTGAGGGAGTACTGCACTGTCAGAGGGTCAGTACTGAGGGAGTACTGCACTATCAGAGGGTCTGTACTGAGGGAGTGCCGCACTGTCGGAGGGTCAGTACTGAGGAAGTGCTGCACGGTCAGAGGGTCAGTACTGAGGGAGCTCCGCACTGTCAGAGGGTCTGTACTGATGGGAGTGCCGCAATTTCTGAGGTACTGTACTGAGGGAGTGGCGCACTGTCAGAGGATCAGTACTGAGGGAGTGCCGCACTGTCAGAGGGTCAGTACTGAGGGAACGCTGCACTGTCCGAGGGTTAGTACTGAGGGAACGCTGCACTGTCAGAGGGTCAGGACTGAGGGAGTGCCGAACTGTCAGAGGGTCAGTACTGAGGGAGTGCTGCACTGTCAGAGGGTCTGTACTGAGGGAGCGCCGCACTGTCAGATGGTCAGTACTGAGGGAGCGCCGCACTGTCAGAGGGTCAGTACTGAGGGAGTGCTGCACTGTCAGAGGGTCTGTACTGAGGGAGCGCCGCACTGTCAGATGGTCAGTCCTGAGGGAGTGCCGCACTGTCAGATGGTCAGTATTGAGGGAGTGCCGCACTGTCAGAGGGTCAGTACTGAGGGAGTGCTGCACTGTCAGAGGGTCAGTACTGAGGGAGTGCTGCACTGTCAGAGGGTCAGTACTGAGGGAGCGTTGCACTGTCAGAGGGTGAGTACTGAGGGACTGCTGTCCTGTCAGAGGATCAGTTCTGAGGGAGTGCCACACTGGAAGGGTCAGGACTGAGGGAGTGCTGCACTGTCAGAGGGTCAGGACTGAGGGAGTGCTGCACTGTCAGAGGGTCAGTACTGAGGGAGCGTTGCACTGTCAGAGGGTGAGTACTGAGGGACTGCTGTCCTGTCAGAGGATCAGTTCTGAGGGAGTGCCACACTGGAAGGGTCAGGACTGAGGGAGTGCTGCACTGTCAGAGGGTCAGTACTGAGGGAGTGCTGCACTGTCAGAGGTTCAGTATTGAGGGAGTGCTGCACTGTCAGAGGGTCAGTATTGAGGGAGTGCTGCACTGTCAGAGGGTCAGTACTGAGGGAGTGCTGCACTGTCTGAGGGTCAGTATTGAGGGAGTGCCGCACTGTCAGAGGATCAGTACTGAGGGAGTGCCGCATTGTCAGAGGTACAGTACTGAGGGAGTGCCGCACTGTCAGAGGGTCAGTACTGAGGGAGTGCTGCACTGTCAGAGGGTCAGTACTGAGGGAGCGCCGCACTGTCAGATGGTCAGTACTGAGGGAGTGCCGCACTGTCAGATGGTCAGTATTGAGGGAGTGCCGCACTGTCAGAGGGTCAGTACTGAGGGAGTGCTGCACTGTGAGAGGGTCAGTACTGAGGGAGTGCTGCACTGTCAGAGGGTCAGTACTGAGGGAGCGTTGCACTGTCAGATGGTGAGTACTGAGGGACTGCTGTCCTGTCAGAGGACCAGTTCTGAGGGAGTGCCCCACTGTGGAAGGGTCAGTACTGAGGGAGTGCTGCACTGTCTGAGGGTCAGGACTAAGGGAGTGCTGCACTGTCAGAGGGTCAGTACTGAGGGAGTGCTGCACTGTCTGAGGGTCAGTATTGAGGGAGTGCCGCACTGTCAGAGGGTCAGTATTGAGGGAGTGCTGCACTGTCAGAGGGTCAGTACTGAGGGAGTGCTGCACTGTCAGAGGATCCGTACTGAGGGAGTGCCGCATTGTCAGAGGGTCAGTACTGAGGGAGCGCCGCACTGTCAGAGGGTCTGTACTGAGGGAGCGCCGCACTGTCAGAGGGTCAATACTGAGGGAGTACTGCACTGTCAGAGGGTCAGCACTGAGGGAGTACTGCACTATCAGAGGGTCTGTACTGAGGGAGTGCCGCACTGTCGGAGAGTCAGTACTGAGGAAGTGCTGCACGGTCAGAGGGTCAGTACTGAGGGAGCTCCGCACTGTCAGAGGGTCTGTACTGATGGGAGTGCCGCAATTTCTGAGGTACTGTACTGAGGGAGTGCCGCACTGTCAGAGGATCAGTACTGAGGGAACGCTGCACTGTCAGAGGGTTAGTACTGAGGGAACGCTGCACTGTCAGAGGGTCAGGACTGAGGGAGTGCCGAACTGTCAGAGGGTCAGTACTGAGGGAGTGCTGCACTGTCAGAGGGTCTGTACTGAAGGAGCGCCGCACTGTCAGATGGTCAGTCCTGAGGGAGTGCCGCACTGTCAGATGGTCAGTATTGAGGGAGTGCCGCACTGTCAGAGGGTCAGTACTGAGGGAGTGCTGCACTGTCAGAGGGTCAGTACTGAGGGAGTGCTGCACTGTCAGAGGGTCAGTACTGAGGGAGCGTTGCACTGTCAGAGGGTGAGTACTGAGGGACTGCTGTCCTGTCAGAGGATCAGTTCTGAGGGAGTGCCACACTGGAAGGGTCAGGACTGAGGGAGTGCTGCACTGTCAGAGGGTCAGGACTGAGGGAGTGCTGCACTGTCAGAGGGTCAGTACTGAGGGAGTGCTGCAGTGTCAGAGGGTCAGTACCGAAGGTGAGCTGCACTGTCAGAGGGTCAGCTGTCGGATGGTCAGTACTGAGGGAGTGCTGCACTGTCGGAGGGTCAGTACTGAGGGAGTGCCGCATTGTCAGAGGGTCAGTACTGAGGGAGTGCTGCACTGTCAGAGGGTCAGTACTGAGGGAGTGCCGCACTGTCAGAGGGTCAGTACTGAGGGAGTGCTGCACTGTCGGAGGGTCAGTACTGAGGGAGTGCTGCACTGTCAGAGGGTCAGTACTGAGGGAGTGCTGCACTGTCTGAGGGTCAGTATTGAGGGAGTGCTGCACTGTCAGAGGGTCAGTACTGAGGGAGTGCTGCACTGTCTGAGGGTCAGTACTGAGGGAGTGCTGCACTGTCAGAGGTTCAGTATTGAGGGAGTGCTGCACTGTCAGAGGGTCAGTATTGAGGGAGTGCTGCACTGTCAGAGGGTCAGTACTGAGGGAGTGCTGCACTGTCTGAGGGTCAGTATTGAGGGAGTGCCGCACTGTCAGAGGGTCAGTACTGAGGGAGTGCCACACTGTCAGAGGGTCAGTGCTGAGGGAGTGCCGCAGTGTCAGACGTCTCTGTGGATAGAGCGCCGCACTGTCGGAAGCACTGAGGGTGTGGATCACAGGCATGGTAACATATTGCAGACAAGATGACAATAATTTGCCTCGTCTCTTGTCCACTTGGGTGGATATAAAATTTCACATGAACATTAACTACTCTGTCTCTTCTGTGATGGTCTACTGCAATTGTAGAGATTGATGCTGCCGCTGGACTGGGGTGAGCACAGTAAGAAGTCTTCCAACACCAGGTTAAAGTCCAACAGGTTTGTTTCGAATCACTCGCTTTCGGAGCACAGCTCCTTCTCACGTGAATGTTAGCTGTGCTCCAAAAGCTCGTGATTCGAAACAAACTTGTTGAACTTTAACCGGGTTTTGTAGGACATGTTACTGCAATTGTAAAGGGCATTGGTGAGGCCACATCTGGAGTATTGTGAGCAGTTTTGGTGTCCTGATCTGAGGAAGGATGTTTTTGCTGTGGAGGGAGAGCAGCGAAGGTTTACCAGACTGATTCCTGGGGTGGCGGGACTGTCACATGAGGAAAGACTAAGTCGGTTAGGATTATATTCACTGGAGTTTAGGAGAGTGAGAGGGGATCTCATAGAAACTTATAAAATTCTACCAGGATTAGACGGTAGATTCAGAAAGAATGTTCCCGATGGTGGGGGAGTTCAGAACTCGGGGTCATAGTTTGAGGGTCAGGGATAAACCTTTTAGGACTGAGGTGAGGAGAAATTTCTTCACCCAGAGAGCGGCGAATCTGTGGAATTCACTCCCACAGAAAGTAGTTGAGGTGAAAACGCTGTGTAATTTCAAGCAGGAATTAGATACAGCTCTGGGGGCTAAAGGGATCGAGGGATATGGGGGGGGAGGCGGGATCAGGGTATTGAACCTGACGATCAGCCAGGATCATAATGAATGGCGGAGCAGGCTCGAGGGGCTGAATGGCCTCCTGCTTCTATTTTCTTTGTATGTTTTATTTGGTTTATTAATTGACAAATACTTGATCGGATATAAACCGCTTTGGTATAATGGTGCCTGTGCTCCAGACCTGCTGAGCCAGAGTTTCGGATGTGACAGCATGAGTTTAAATGCCATTGTGACAGATGGGGAATTAAAAAAATACACTGAATGAATCCAGAGTAAAAAGATCGTGGGCGGGATTCTCCCAACGGGAGTCGAAGTGCCGATGCCGGAGTAAAAAGCGGAGGCGGGGTCTCGGCGCGGAGGCGGGGTCTCGGCGCGGGGGCGGGGTCTCGGCGCGGAGGCGGGGTCTCGGCGCGGGGGCGGGGTCTCGGCGTGGAGGCGGGGTCTCGGCGCGGGGGCGGGGTCTCGGCGCGGGGGCGGGGTCTCGGCGCGGAGGCGGGGTCTCGGCGCGGAGGCGGGGTCTCGGCGCGGGGGCGGGGTCTCGGCGCGGGGGCGGGGTCTCGGCGCGGGGGCGGGGTCTCGGCGCGGGGGCGGGGTCTCGGCGCGGGGGCGGGGTCTCGGCGCGGAGGCGGGGTCTCGGCGCGGAGGCGGGGTCTCGGCGCGGGGGCGGGGTCTCAGCGCGGGGGCGGGGCCTCGGCGCGGAGGCGGGGTCTCGGCGCGGAGGCGGGGTCTCGGCACGGAGGCGGGGTCTCGGCGCGGAGGCGGGGTCTCGGCGCGGAGGCGGGGTCTCGGCGCGGGGGCGGGGTCTCAGCGCGGGGGCGGGGCCTCGGCGTGGGGGCGGGGTCTCGGCGCGGGGGCGGGGTCTCGGCGCGGGGGCGGGGTCTCGGCGCGGAGGCGGGGTCTCGGCGCGGAGGCGGGGTCTCGGCGCCCCACAGGCCACCTTGGGTCCCGGGCATGCGCAGTGGCCGTCCTCCCCCAGGCCGCCCCGCACAACAATGGCGCAGGGATATAACATTGCCGGTGGAGGAAAGGAGGCCCGCCGACAGAGAGGCCGGCCCGGCGGTCGGTGGGCCCCGATCGCGAGCCAGGCACCATCGGTGGCCCCCCCCAGTGAGGGAGCTCCCCTCCCCAACCCCACAGGCCGCCCCCGAGCGATCCCGCAGAGTTCCCGCCGGCAGCGACCAGGGGTGAACGGCGCTGGCGGGACTCTGTCGTGTTGGAGCGGCCGCTCGGCCCATCCGGGCTGGAGAATCGGGGGCCCTGCCGATTCCAGCGGCCCGCTGCCGACCTTTCGCCAAACGTGCCGGCGCAAATGGCACCGATTTCCCGCACCTCGGAGGTTGCTCCGATTCTTTGGCCCGGCACGGGGCTCGGAGAATCACCCCCAGTATCCCGGTATTGACTGGTTTATTTTAAAATCCAATCTGGGGCACTAATAATCTTGAGGGAAGGAACATAGAACAGGGAACAAGATAGCACAGGAACAGGCCCCTCGGCCCTCCAAGCCTGGACCGGTCATGAGCCCACCCTTGGCCAAAACCCTAAAGAACAAAGAACAAGACAGCAAAAACCAACTATCCTCATCTATCCAGACGCACAGTGTGATTCTGAATAACCATGAAATGGCCAACAACCTTGAGGATGGGAAATTCATGCTGGCTATTCTGTTAATGAAATAAATATGTATGAATAATGCAAGTCTCTCTTTCTTTCCTGTCCTGGAAGGAGCCTTACTCTGTACCTGTGCTGGGAGTGTTTGATGGGGACAGTGTAGAGGGAGCTTTACTCTGTATCTAACCCTGTGCTGTACCTGTCCTGGGAGTGTTTGATGGGGACAGTGTAGAGGGAGCTTTACTCTGTATCTAACCCCATGCTGTACCTGTCCTGGGAGTGTTTGATGGGGACAGTGTAGAGGGAGCTTTACTCTGTATCTAACCCCGTGCTGTACCTGTCCTGGGAGTGTTTGATGGGGTCAGTGTAGAGGGAGCTTTAGTCTGTATCTAACCCCGTGCTGTCCCTGTCCTGGGAGTGTTTGATGGGGACAGTGTAGAGGGAGCTTTACTCTGTATCTTACCCCGTGCTGTACCTGTCCTGGGAGTGTTTGATGGGGACAGTGTAGAGGGAGCTTTACTCTGTATCTAACCCCGTGCTGTACCTGTCCTGGGAGTGTTTGATGGGGACAGTGTAGAGGGAGCTTTACTCTGTATCTAACCCCGTGCTGTATCTGCCCTGGGAGTGTTTGATGGGGACAGTGTAGAGGGAGCTTTACTCTGTATCTAACCCCGTGCTGTACCTGGCCTGGGAGTGTTTGATGGGGACAGTGTAGAGGGAGCTTTACTCTGTATCTAACCCCGTGCTGTACCTGTCCTGGGAGTGTTTGATGGGGTCAATGTAGAGGGAGCTTTACTCTGTATCTAACCCCGTGCTGTATCTGCCCTGGGAGTGTTTGATGGGGACAGTGTAGAGGGAGCTTTACTCTGTATCTAACCCCGTGCTGTACCTGTCCTGGGAGTGTTTGATGGGGTCAATGTAGAGGGAGCTTTACTCTGTATCGAACCCCGTGCTGTACCTGTCCTGGGAGTGTTTGATGCGGACAGTGTAGAGGGAGCTTTACTCTGTGTCTAACCCCGTGCTGTATCTGCCCTGGGAGTGCTTGATGGGGACAGTGTAGAGGGAGCTTTACTCTGTATCTAACCCCTGCTGTACCTGTCCTGGGATTGTTTGATGGGGACAGTGTAAAGGGAGCTTTACTCTGTATCTAACCCCGTGCTGTACCTGTCCTGGGAGTGTTTGATGGGGTCAATGTAGAGGGAGCTTTACTCTGTATCTAACCCCGTGCTGTCCCTGTCCTGGGAGTGTTTGATGGGGACAGTGTAGAGGGAGCTTTACTCTGTATCTAACCTCGTGCCGTACCTGTCCTGGCAGTGTTTGATGGGGACAGTGCAGAGGGAGCTTTACTCTGTATCTAACCCCGTGCGGTACCTGTCCTGGGAGTGTTTGATGGGGACAGTGTAGAGGGAGCTTTACTCTGTATCTAACCCCGTGCTGTACCTGTCCTGGGAGTGTTTGATGGGGACAGTGTAGAGGGAGCTTTACTCTGTATCTAACCCTGTGCTGTCCCTGTCCTGGGAGTGTTTGATGGGGACAGTGTAGAGGGAGCTTTACTCTGTATCTAACCCCGTGCTGTACCTGTCCTGGGAGTGTTTGATGGGGACAGTGTAGAGGAAGCTTTACTCTGTATCTAACCCCATGCTGTACCTGTCCTGGGAGTGTTTGATGGGGACAGTGTAGAGGGAGTTTACTCTGTATCTAACCCCGTGCTGTACCTGTCCTGGGAGTGTTTGATGGGGACAGTGAAAGAGGGAGCTTTACTCTGTATCTAACCCCATGCTGTACCTGACCTGGGAGTGTTTGATGGGGACAGTGTACTGGGAGCTTTACTCTGTATCTAACCCCGTGCAGTACCTGTCCTGGGAGTGTTTGATGGGGACAGTGCAGTGGGAGCTTTACTCTGTATCTAACCCCGTGCTGTACCTGTCCTGGGAGTGTTTGATGCGGACAGTGTAGAGGGAGCTTTACTCTGTATCTAACCCCGTGCTGTCCCTGTCCTGGGAGTGTTTGATGGGGACAGTGTAGTGGGACCTTTACTCTGTATCTAACCCCGTGCTGTCCCTGTCCTGGGAGTGTTTGATAGGGACAGTGTAGAGGGAGCTTTACTCTGTATCTAACCCCGTGCTGTACCTGTCCTGGGAGTGTTTGATGGGGACAGTGTAGAGGGAGCTTTACTCTGTATCTAATCCCATGCTGTACCTGTCCTGGGAGTGTTTGATGGGGGACAGTGTAGAGGGAGCTTTAATCTGTATCTAACCCCGTGCTGTACCTGTGCTGGGAGTGTTTGATGGGGACAGTGTAGAGGGAGCTTTAATCTGTATCTAAGCCCGTGCTGCACTTGTCCTGGGAGTGTTTGATGTGGACAGTGTAGAGGGAGCTTTACTCTGTATCTAACCCCGTGCTGTACCTGTCCTGGGAGTGTTTGATGGGGACAGTGTAGAGGGAGCTTTACTCTGTATCTAACCCCGTGCTGTACCTGTACTGGGAGTGTTTGATGGGGACAGTGTAGAGGGAGCTTTACTCTGTATCTAACCCCGTGCTGTACCTGTCCTGGGAGTGTTTGATGGGGACAGTGTAGAGGGAGCTTTACTCTGTATCTAACCCCGTGCTGTACCTGTCCTGGGAGTGTTTGATGGGGACAGTGTAGAGGGAGCTTTACTCTGTATCTAACCCCGTGCTGTACCTGTCCTGGGAGTGTTTGATGGGGACAGTGTAGAGGGAGCTTTACTCTGTATCTAATCCCATGCTGTACCTGTCCTGGGAGTGTTTGATGGGGGACAGTGTAGTGGGACCTTTACTCTGTATCTAACCCCGTGCTGTACCTGTCCTGGGAGTGTTTGATGGGGACAGTGTAGAGGGAGCTTTACTCTGTATCTAACCCCGTGCTGTACCTGTCCTGGGAGTGTTTGATGGGGACAGTGTAGAGGGAGCTTTACTCTGTATCTAACCCCGTGCTGTACCTGTCCTGGGAGTGTTTGATGGGGACAGTGTAGAGGGAGCTTTAATCTGTATCTAACCCCGTGCTGTACCTGTGCTGGGAGTGTTTGATGGGGACAGTGTAGAGGGAGCTTTACTCTGTATCTAACCCCGTGCTGTACCTGTCCTGGGAGTGTTTGATGGGGACAGTGTAGAGGGAGCTTTACTCTGTATCTAACCCCGTGCTGTACCTGTCCTGGGAGTGTTTGATGGGGACAGTGTAGAGGGAGCTTTACTCTGTATCTAACCCCGTGCTGTACCTGTCCTGGGAGTGTTTGATGGGGACAGTGTAGAGGGAGCTTTACTCTGTATCTAACCCCGTGCTGTACCTGTCCTGGGAGTGTTTGATGGGGACAGTGTAGAGGGAGCTTTACTCTGTATCTAACCCAGTGCTGTACCTGTCCTGGGAATGTTTGATGGGGACAGTGCCGAGAGAACTTTAATTTATCCTTAACTTTGGAGAGTGTTTGATTAGGACAGTATATATATTTTATTTACTGTTTTCTGTTTTTCAGACAACCTCAGTCCCTGCTGTTGAATGTTGAGCACACGGAGCCGGCTGGCTCTTCTATCTCTGAGAGTGACCCAATGCGACAGCGCTTCTCTCTGGCAGCTCACCCCCGCTTGCCCTACCTCATTGTATCCGACGGTTACATGTTTACTGTGCTGCGTTTTGCAGAGAATTATTCTGCCTGGTCTGTTCTAAAGACCCTTCTGCTCGAGGTGACCCAGGATCTCGATGATGTACAACATTTATTGGCGAAGTCTGAGGTAAAGACAACCTTAAATATTAAGATAAAAGCAAAATACTTCAGATGCTGCAAATCTGAAATAAAAACAAGGGGCGGGATTCTCCGACCCCCCGCCGGGTTGGAGAATCGCCGGGGACTGGCGTGAATCCCGCCCCCGCCGTGTCCCGAAGTCTCCGCCACCAGAGATTCGGCGGGGGCGGGAATCGCACCGGTCGGCGGGCCCACCCCCGCCGATTCTCCGGCCCGCGATGGGCCAAAGTCCCGCTGCTGGAATGCCTGTCCCGCCAGCGTGGATTAAACCACCTTTTGAAGGGCGGGACAAGGCGGCGTGGGCGGGCTCCGGGGTCCTGGGGGGGTGCGATCTGGCCCCGGGGGGGTGCCCCCACGGTGGTCTGGTCTGCGATCGGGGCCCACCGATCCGCGGACGGGCCTGTGCTGTGGGGGCACTCTATTTCTTCCACCTTCGCCACGGTCTTCACCATGGCAGAGGCGGAAGAGACTCCCTCCCCTGCGCAATGGCGGGGATGATGTCAGCAGCCGCTGACGCTCCCGCGCATGCGTCGCCCGGCGAAGACCTTTCGGTGCTGGCTGGTGTGGCGCCAAAGGCCTTTCCACGCCAGCCGGCGGGGCGGAATCCACTCCGGCGCGGGCCTAGCCCCTCAAGGTGATGGCTTGGCCCCTCAAGGTGAGGAGACTTCCGCACCTTTGGGGCGGCCCGACGCCGGAGTGGTTCCCGCCGGGACCCCCGCCCCGCCGGGTAGGGGAGAATCCCGCCCCAGGTGCTGGAAAAACTCAACAGGTGCAGCAGAATGTGTAACGAGTTCATGTTTACAGAATGGCAGAATTGTTACGCTGGAGAAGGAGGACATTTGGCCGAGCATCCCTGCAGCTGGTCTCCAAATGAGCATTCTGACTCAGTGCCACCCCCCTCCCTGTACCCCTGCGCATTGATTCTATTGAAATAATCCTCAATCCCCTCTTGAGTGCCTCGATTGAACCTGCCTCCACCACACTGCCAGGAATCGCATTCCACACCCCAACCACTCGCTCTGTGCTAAAGAATTTGCCTCACATTTGCTTCTTTTGCAAATCACTTAAAATCTGTGTCGTCTTGTTCTTGATCCTTATGCCAGTGGGAACAGTGTCTTCCTGTCTACACCTTTATCAAATCTCCTCCGTCTTCTTCTCTCCAAGGAGAACAGTCCCAACTTCTCCAATCTATCCTCGTCGCTGAAGTTTCTCATGCCTGGGACCATTCCTGTAAACCTCCTCTGCTCTCTCTCCAACGTTTACATCCTTCCTCAAGTGTGGCCCCCAGAACTGTGCCCAGTATTCCAGCTGAGGTCTAACTAGTATCGATATAAGTTGCTCTTGTACCCTATGTCGCTATTACTAAAACCCAGAACACCATATGCTATATGGGGAGGGGGGAATGATCCTGATGTTGGATTAGTAATGCAGACACCTTGCGGACCCAGGTTTGAATCCCACCGTGGCAAATTGTGAAATTTGAATTGAATTCAAAGTCGAATGATGACCAGGAAATTATTTTTGATCTTTGTGAAAAAAATCCATCTGGGTCACTAATGCCCTTCGGGAAGGAAATCTGCCGTCCTTACCCGGTCTGGCCTACATGTGACTCCAGACCCACAGCAATGGGGTTGACACTCGAGGGCAATTAGGGTTTGGATAAATCCTGGCCCAGCCAGTGACCCCATATCCAATAAAAGAATAAAAAACACTGCTCCATACCTGTCCTGCCTCCTTCAGTGATCCTGACACATCTACCCCCTGGTCTTGCTACTCCTCTGCCCCTTTCTGAATTTTACCCCTTATGTTATATTGTCACTCCATGTTCTTCACATTCCTCTGCATTGAACATCATTCGCCATCTATTTGCCCACACCAGTCCTTGAACTGAGTGGCTTGTTCGGCCATTTCAGTGGGGGGCAGTTCAGAGTTAACCTCATCGCTGGGTGGGTCTGGAGTCACGTGTAGGCCAGACCGGGTAAGGACGGCAGATTTCCTTCCCTGAAGATCATTAATGAATCAGATGAGATTTTACGACAATCGGCATTGATTTCATGGTCATCATTATAATAAAACTCTTTCTTGACACAAGTAGGCTTACATTAACACTGCAATGAAGTGTCTGTGAAAAGCCCCTAGTCGCCACATTCCGGCGCCTGTTCGGGTACACAGAGGGAGAATTCAGAATGTCCAAATTACCTAACAGCACGTCTTTCGGGACTTGTGGGAGGAAACGGGAGCATCCGGAGGAAACCCACATTTTAAATTCCAGATCTTTATTTTTATTGAATTCAAATTTCACCATCTACCATAGTGGGATTTGAACCCAGGACCTCCGAGCATTAGTGTGAGCCACATAAGAGGCTGCTGCATAAAGCAAATGGAATTGGAGGAAGTTTGTCAACATGGATCGAAAACTGGATTTCACATAGGAAACAGAGAAGTGGAATAGATGTAACTAGTGGAGTACTGCAGGGATTAGTATTGACCCACAATTGTTCACTATTTACATGAATGACCTAGAGGGAGGAACAGAATGTATGGCTTCCAAATTTGCCAATGATACAAAAATAGGTGGAAGGGCCGATTGTGATGAGGATATTGTGATTCTGCAGCAGGGTACGGACAGATTGGGTTACTGGGTGAAAAGCTGGCAAATGGAGTTTAATGAGGGGAAGTGTGAGGTCATGCACTTGGGTAGGAGGAATCAAAAGTCAGATTAGTATCTAAATGGAGAGAGAGTGCAGATAAATGAAGTACAGAGGGATCTGGGTGTTCTAGTGCATGAATCACACAAAGCTAGCCGGCAGGTCTAACAAGTAGTTCAGAAGGTAAATGTCATTTTGGCCTTTATTGGAAAGGGATTGGAGTTTAAAAATAGGGAGGTTTTGTTGCAATTGTACAGAGATTGGTGAGGCCTCACCTGGAATACTGCCAACAGTTTTGGTCCCATTACCTAAAAAAGGATATAGTAACAATGGAGGCAGTTCAAAAGAGATTTACCAGACTAATTCCTGGGATGAGAGGGTTGCCCCATCAAGAGAGACTAGGGACTGCGCGGTGGCGCATTGCTTAGCACTGCTGCCGACTCACGATGCCGAAGACCCGGGTTTGACCCCCTCTCCGGGTCACTGTCCGTGTGGAGTTTGCAAATTCCCCTTGTGTCTGCGTGGGTCTCAACCCCACAACCCAAACATGTGCTGGGTAGGTGGATTGGCCATGTTAAATTGCCCCTTAATTGGAAACAAAGAATTGTGTACTCTAAATTTATTTTTAAAGAATCACGAGAGACTAAGTAGTCTGGGTCTGTATTCCTTTGAGTTCAGAAGAGTGAGAGATGATCTTATTTAAACAAATACGATCCTTAGGGGGGTGACAGGGTAGGTGATGAGATATTTTCACTGGTGGGAGAGACTCGAACAAGGGAACAGAGCTACAAGCTACAGGGCCACTCATTTAAAACTGAGGTGCGTAGAAATGCCTCCTTGCAGAGGTAAATCTCTGGAATTCTCCACTGGAGACTAGATCATTAGAAATATTGAGAGTGGAGGTGAATGAATATTTGATTGATGGAGGAATAGAGGCTGTGGGGAATTGGCACAGAAAAGGAGTTGAGGCTGGCATAGATCAGCTATGATTTTATGAAATAATGTGGGAGCAGGTTTGAAGGGTGTGGTGGCCCCCCTCCTGCTTCTATTTCTCATGTTCTTGTTATTACCTCAATGTTCCCCCACTGACACTTCATCAACTTGGCCCACCTCATTGCCAAGAAGCAGGTCCAACAGGTGGACTGGACAGAAGCTGCTGTCGTAAATTTTCCTGAAGGCAATCTGGGAACTTTTGCCCCTGTCTGTCCTTTACACCACCACTGTCCCTGTCTACATGTGGATAATTAAAGTCTCTCATCGTACCATAGAAACCCTACAGTGCAGAAGGAAGCCATTCGGCCCATCGAGTCTGCACCGACCCTCTGAAAGAGCACACTACCTAGGCCCACTTCCCCACCGTACCCCCATAACCCCACCTAACCTGCACATCTTTGGACACGAAGGGGCAATTTACCATGGCCAATGTATCTAACCACATCTTTGGACTGTGGGAGGAAACCGGAGTATCCGGAGGAAACCCACACAGACACGGGGAGAAAGTGCAAACTCCACACAGACAGTGACCCAAGGCCGGAATTGAACCCGGTAAAGCTGTAAAGCAGCAGTGCTAACCACTGTAACACTACTTTCCAATGTTTGCATCTGTATTTTCCCTGCAGGTTTGTTCTTCTACATCTGTTGGTTCCACCGAGCAGCGTGATTGCCCCCTTTTTGTTCTTTCGCTCCTGCCAAATTGATTCTCGCGTTGAACTTTCTCTTTCTCCAGTGCTACAATACTCTCCCTAAACAACGCTGCCACCCCTCCCCCTTTCCTCTTTCCCTTTCATATCTGAACATACGAATGAGGAGCAGGAGTACGCCACTCGGCCCCGAAGCCTAACCCTAACGGTTAGGGTTGGGGGAGATGGCAGCTGTACAAACTGGATGGATTGCTCCTTATGTGATGAATGTAGGAATTCCAGATATCTTGTGTTATATTGGGTGCAGTAAGGGTTAAAACCTGGCTCAGTGTGATTGCTGCACTAGTGTTTATAAATAATCCAGATTTGAAAAGTTTTGAAGCCAGGGGTACAATTAAGACATGGTAAAAGCTTGGACTGATGGGATTTTGTTTGGATTAAGGGGGCTCCCAGTGGAGTTAATGGAGTTAATTAGATACATTGTGCTTCAGCTTGGAAAGATGATGTAATTAACGGGAGCAGCTGAGGTATCAGACATTTTGCAGTAAAGCAGTTTTAGTTGAGTTTTAGATTGGGGTGTGAGCGGAAGTCGAGCATCTGCTCCCACTGCACCGCAGTTAAAGATCTGTCTGTGGACAGATTAGCAGTTTCTTTCCAAGCAGCTCAGAATTGTGTGGCTGGAACTGTCTGGTGTTCACCCTGTCCCTCTCTGCCTCCAGGTCCTAAAGCTGCAGTGTGCCCATATCTCTGGATGTGCTATCCGCGTAGCTCTCAGCCTTACGGAGGAGGCACAGTGACTCCGCCACTCGAACTCTGAAACCCGGAGCTCAGGTTTCTGCAGCTGGCAGTACTTCTAGCACATGTGGTCATCTAGGTCACCGGAATTATCCATGACTTTGCGCATATTACAGGACACACATTCCACTCAATGGAACTACCCCGCCATATCTTAACTGTACTCCTCTTGGTTCACATCTCTCTATTTTAGAACATAGAACGATACAGCGCAGTACAGGCCCTTCGGCCCACGATGTTGCACCGAAACAAAAGCCATCTAACCTACACTATGCCATTATCATCCATATGCTTATCCAATAAACTTTTAAATGCCCTCAATGTTGGCGAGTTCACTACTGTTGCAGGTAGGGCATTCCACGGCCTCACCACTCTTTGCGTAAAGAACCTACCTCTGACCTCTGTCCTATATCTATTACCCCTCAGTTTAAAGCTATGTCCCCTCGTGCCAGCCACTTCCATCCGCGGGAGAAGGCTCTCACTGTCCACCCTATCTAACCCCCTGATCATTTTGTGTGCCTCTATTAAGTCTCCTCTTATCCTTCTTCTCTCCAACGAAAACAACCTCAAGTCCATCAGCCTTTCCTCATAAGATTTTCCCTCCATACCAGGCAACATCCTGGTAAATCTCCTCTCCAAAGCCTCCACGTCCTTCCTATAATGTGGTGACCAGAACTGTACGCAATACTCTAAATGCGGCCGTACCAGAGTTTTGTACAGCTGCAACATGACCTCCTGACTCCGGAACTCAATCCCTCTACCAATAAAGGCCAACACTCCATAGGCCTTCTTCACAACCCTATCAACCTGGGTGGCAACTTTCAGGGATCTATGTACATAGACACCTAGATCCCTCTGCTCATCCACACTTTCAAGAACTTTACCATTAGCCAAATATTCCGCATTCCTGTTATTCCTTCCAAAGTGAATCACCTCACACTTCTCTACATTAAACTCCATTTGCCACCTCTCAGCCCAGCCCTGCAGCTTATCTATATCCCTCTGTAACCTGCTACATCCTTCCACACTATCGACAACACCACCAACTTTAGTGTCGTCTGCAAATTTACTCACCCACCCTTCTGCGCCTTCCTCTAGGTCATTGATAAAAATGACAAACAGCAACGGCCCCAGAACAGATCCTTGTGGTACACCACTTGTAAATGAACTCCATTCTGAACATTTCCCATCAACCACCACCCTCTGTCTTCTTTCAGCTAGCCAATTTCTGATCCACATCTCTAAATCACCCTCAATCCCCAGCCTCTGTATTTTCTGCAATAGCCTACCGTGGGGAACCTTATCAAACGCTTTACTGAAATCCATATACACCACATCAACTGCTCTACCCTCGTCTACCTGTTGAGTCACCTTCTCAAAGAACTCGATCAGGTTTGTGAGGCATGACCTACCCTTCACAAAGCCATGCTGACTATCCCTGATCATATTATTCCTATCTAGATGATTATAAATCTTGTCTCTTATAATCCCCTCCAAGACTTTACCCACTACAGACGTGAGGCTCACCGGTCTATAGTTGCCGGGGTTGTCTCTGCTCCCCTTTTTGAACAAAGGGACCACATTTGCTATCCTCCAGCCCTCTGGCACTATTCCTGTAGCCAATGATGACATAAAAATCAAAGCCAAAGGTCCAGCAATCTTTTCCCTGGCCTCCCAGAGAATCCTAGGATAAATCCCATCAGGCCCCGGGGACTTATCTATTTTCAGCCTGTCCAGAATTGCCAACACCTCTTCCCTACGTACCTCAATGCCATCTATTCTATTAGCCTGGAGCTCAGCATTCTCCTCCACAACATTCTCTTTTTCCTGAGTGAATACTGATGAAAAATATTCATTTAGTATCCCGCCTATCTCTTCAGACTCCACACACAACTTCCCATCCCTGTCCTTGACTGGCCCTACTCTTACCCTGGTCATTCGCTTATTCCTGACATACCTATAGAAAGCTTTTGGGTTTTCCTTGATCCTTCCTGCCAAATATTTATTGGCAGTGATTTTGGATTATTTCTATCACCTTACTCTCATGGCCCTAATTTTCCTTATTCCAGACGCTAGTTTTTCACTCAGTGCCCTTTAACGCTGAACACTTACCGGCCAATCAACTGACAAGTTTCCTGTGATTTCAAGTTTTTCTAAATCTCTCATGAATGACAGCAGCTGAAATACTAAAGTCCTTACGACTGCTCTTCGGAAGGGCACGAGCTTTCAGTGATTTATATTTCTGGATACCTTCAGTCATTTTCTGCTCCCAGCCCCCTCGTCTCTCGCATTGTTTTTCAGATCCAGAATGCCAGTTTTACACACTCCCTCCCTTTGTAATTCCTTCCTTCCGCATACTTTGGGTCAACGTTCCTGAACGCCCTCTCGAACAGCACTGTGGACAACAGCGGATCAAGAAGGCAACTCACCAGCTGCTTCTCGAGGGCAATTAGGGATGGGCAATAAATGTTGGGCTAGCCCACATCCACTGACTGCAAACCCGATATACAACTCTCCATTTGCTCACCCAAGTCATTGTCTGTATGGTTATAACACTTTCTGGGGTAAATCACTCATAACCTGCCAATCCAAGAACAAAACCTTTCTCCTGACCCTCTGTTTCCTGCCTCCCAAAACCAATTCTTGACACGTTCATGGTCTGGAAATCCCTTGGAGCTGCAAACATCATCAGATTGCTGCCCTGCTCAAAACTTTCCTCCACCTGATGCTGCTCTGGATTTCTGAAGTAAGAGTGCAGCATCCCCCGGGAAACTCCGTGAAGTGGAATAGAGTTGGGTGAAGACTGGACATGTCCCCTTTTTATGGCACAAGCACTTTTTATGGCACTCCTATTTCATTCCCATCTCTCAATTTATGGCCATTCAGACAATAGAAAGTTTTTTTGTTTTTGCCACTGTTATGGGCGAGGCGTTTTCAGAACCCAAAAATGTATCATGGAGTTCAACCAACCTCCCCCTTTAATGTATTTGTTGCTTTTCCTAGCACACGGCTTGTTCCCTAGGTGTGGGATTACAATTATGGACACGTGGGTTTTTAAACACAAAACAATGTTTATTCCATGAACTCAACTTAACATCTTAAATGAACATTGAATCTCTTAACACCCCTTACTTCAAAGATAACTCAGAAAATATTGCAACAGTAAATAGTTCCTCAAAATGTTCCTTCAAACTTCCAAGAGACTTAACACCTTTAAACAGAATCACATCAGGTTAAAGACTTTACTATTATGAATTTAAATCACCCAAATGATCCAGAGATGGTCTTTTATGGGAGAAATCCAGCTGACTGCAAACACAGACACTCCCCAAGCTCTTTTTCTCCAAACTGCGTCTCTCTGGAAACACACAGACACACACAAGCTCTTTTTTAAAACTGAAACTAAAAAACTGCAAAATGGCTGATCTAAAGCCCAGCTCCACCCACTCTCTGACATCACTGTTTTCGTAAAGGTACATTGCTTAAACATCATGTCTTCAAGGTACTCTCGCATGACACCTCCCCCCAAGAAAAAATAAATAAACCATCAACTTCAAGATGCTTTCATTTTTCACTATTACACCATCCACTAAGAAATGTACACAGTAAATATACCTTTTCGTTTTTTAAAAACGAACAACACATGCAAACAGGTATAATAATATAGTCCATTTTTCTTTGTTCTTCTTCCTCCAACCGAAATCCTTCTCGATTGACAGTCTCTTTGAACAAAGTCTCTGCCTGATCCATCCATTTCTCCACTCCTCGGCAATTCTCTTTAGAATCAGATACTCTAGTTCAATCTGACCACAGAGACCCTTGCAATGCTCCAATACAGGAACATTGGTGATCACAGCTTTCAGGCAGTCAAATGTCTGTTGAAAGTCCGCTGTCCATTGAAATTTGTAATGTTTCTTCAGCAATTCCATCAGTGGAGTAATCACGCCACAAAACATTTGCACAAATGTTCGATCAAATCCACTCATGCTAAGAAATCGCATTATTTCCCTTCATCTTGAGGATAACGGAAGCTCCGCAAGGAAAGTGATTCGGGCTTCTCCAAATTCACTTTCGGCTAGGTTCATCACCAAACCCGCCGCCTGAAGTCGATCGAAGAACTCCATACGATGTTTTAAATGTTCTTTCCATGTCCGGAAATTGAAAATAAAAGCAGATTGTCCCAATTTCTCATTGCAATCCCTCCAACGTAGAATAGGATTAGAGTCCGTTCTTGTAACTACATTCACCTTTCGATAGTCCACACACAACCGTTGGGTACCGTCTGGTTTAGGTACCATCACTGTGGGTGAGCTCCATTGGCTGCAACCCACTTCGATTATGCCATTTTTCAGCATACTCTCAATCTCTGTTAACCTGTGCCAATTTTAAAGGATTAAGTCGATATGGATGTTGTTTGATAGGAACAGCATTTCCCACATCTACATCATGTATAGCCATTTTAGTACTTCTCAATTTATCTCTACAAACTTGCCCATCAGGGGCTGTTTAGCACAGGGCTAAATCGCTGGCTTTGAAAGCAGACCAAGGCAGGTCAGCAGCACGGTTCAATTCCCGTACCAGCCTCCCCGAACAGGCGCCGGAATGTGGCGACTAGGGGCTTTTCACAGTAACTTCATTTGAAGCCTACTTGTGACAATAAGCGATTTTCAATTCATTTCATTTCATTTCATGTGATATCAATAACTCTTTCAGGTCAGTTCGTTTTTGCTCTGGAAGGTAACTTAACAATTCATCCCAATATTTAAGAACATCCTCATTTTCCAATTTAATTTGAGGTATGTCAAATTCACAGTCATCTGGATTTGGTTCGTCACTTTGAGTTAGAATCATTAAAAACTCCTTTTTCTCTCCTTCCCTTTCAAAGTACCTTTTAAGCATATTCACATGACACACTCGGTGAGTCTTCATTCTATCCGATGTTTTTACCACATAATTCACCTCACTTACTTACCTTTCAATCTGATACCGGTCCACAAAACCGAGCTTTTAAACGCTCCCCTACCACTGGTAACAACACTAAAACTTTATCCCCACTGGCAAAACTACCAACTTTGGATTTCTTGTCCGCTACCCGTTTCATCACATTTTGTGCAACTTTCAAATGTTGTCCAGCCAATTCACCTGCTCTATTTAATCATTTCCTAAAATTTGACACGTAATCCAATAGTGTAATTTCCGATTTCTCATCCACCAATTTTTCCTTAATCAATTTAAGTGGTCCTCTTACCTCATGACCAAAAATTAGTTCAAAAGGACTAAATTTGGTTGACTCATTAGGTGCATCCCTAATTGTAAACAATACGAATGGGATACCTTTATCCCAATCCTCTGGATAATCTTGACAATACGCCCTCAACATTGTCTTTAATGTCTGATGCCACCTTTCTAATGCTCCCTGTGATTCTGCATGGTACGCAGTTGATTTAAATTGTTTTATTCCTAAGCTATCCATAATTTCTTTGAATAACTTTGAAGTAAAATTCGTTCCTTGATCCAATTGAATTTCTGTGGGTAGTCCATATCTAGTAAAGAATTTAAGTAACTCCTCCACAATCCTTTTAGCTGTAATATTACGTACTGGAATGGCCTCTGGAAACCTAGTAGACACATCCATTACAGTCAAAATATATTGATTCCCACTTTTTGTTTTCAGAAGCGGTCCTACACAATCGATTAGGACCCTTGTAAAAGGTTCCTCAAATGCTGGAATGGGTATTAAGGGCGCTGGCTTTATCACTGCTTGAGGTTTCCCTATCACTTGACATGTGTGACATGATTCACAAAATGTAACTACATCTTTATGTAGTCCAGGCCAATAAAAATGTTTCTGGATTTTAGCTTGAGTTTTCTTTATTCCCAAATGACCTCCCACTGTTACCTCATGTGCAACTTGCAACACCTCCTTTCTATACCCTACCGGCAATACTACTTGATGAACTTCTGCCCACTTTTCATCCGCCTGCATATGTACAGGTCTCCATTTTCTCATCAAGACATCATTTTTACGGTAATAGCACTCTGGTGTGCTCTCAGATTCCTCTTCCGTATATGCTTTCTGATATATCCGTTTTATTTCTACATCTTTCTGTTGTGACTCTGCCAATTTTCCGGAACTAAAAATATCCGCCTCATCCTCCACCTGTTCTTGTTCTTTTTCAACCATCTGATCAAAAATCGTTTCTGATAATTGCACTTCAACTTCATCTTCACTCTTTGATTTCTCCTCTTGTCTTGACCTGTGACTTTGCGACCTTGTTACTACACAATCCGGAAAAATCCCAGGGTATTCGTCCTTCAACAATTCAGTTGACTGATTTTCCACTGGCTTATCGACCACAGTAAGCATCACTCCCACCTGCGATTCAGCTGTATCATTACCCAAGATAAACTGTATTCCTGGACAAGATAATTTATCTATTACTCTTACAACCACTTCACCATTCTTCACTGGATTTTCCAACCTTACCTTATATAATGGAACACTACTCCTCTCACCCTGAATTCCACATATCACCACCTTTTCTGGCAACATTCTTCCCAAACTACATAATTCCTCATCTCTTACCATTAAAGATTGACTAGCCCCTGTATCTCTTAAAATTGTGACTTCTTTACCTGCTCCTCCTGATACACTTTACCCACACAAGTAGATTCTTTAAATACATCGGGCACCTTCTTAACAATTACTTCTTGAACAGGCTGTACAATCGTTTGCACCTCCTTCGCTTCCCTTGGGCTTTCCTTTACCACTTTAACAAACCCCACTGTCTTCTCCTGTTTTACCACAGCAGCCTTCCCAGTGCTTTTCTTCAACCACCAACACTGTGACTTTACATGGCCTCGTTTATTACAGTGAACACATCTGAAACTTTTCATTTCTTTTTCACCCTCCTGGATTTCTTTTTTAATCTGAGGCACACTCTCTTTATTGTCTCCCATCAGATCGCCTTTACCTTTACACTTGAGTATTTCTCATGTCCCAGATTCTATCCCTCACCGGCTGAAACTGATGTCGGAAACCAATCTTTGATTTATGAACTAATTCATAATCATCTGCCATTTCCGCTGCAAATCTCGCAGTTTTAACCCTCTGTTCTTCCACACGGGTTCTCACTACATCAGGAATTGAATTTTTAACTCCTCCAAAAGTATAATTTCTCTGAGAGCTTCATACGTTTGGTCTATTTTCAAAGCCCTTATCCACCTATCAAAATTACTCTGTTTGAGCCTTTCAAACTCCATGTATGTTTGACCAAATTCTTTCCTTAAATTTCTATACCTTTGTCTGTAAGCTTCAGGCACGAGCTCAGATGCACTTAAGATGGATTTCTTCACCTCCTCATACGTTCCAGATACCTCCTCCGGTAGTGATGCAAACACTTCACTAGCTCTACCTACCAGCTTTGTTTGAATCAGTAACACCCACATGTCCTGTGGCCATTTCATTTGTTCAGCTACCTTCTCAAATGAAATGAAAAAGGCTTCCACTTCCTTCTCGTCAAACCTTGGCAATGCTTGGACATATTTAAATAGATTCTCACCACGTCTTCGACGATGACGCTCTTTCTCACTATCCTCATCACTATCATCCAACTGTACGTTTCCCTTTACGTCTGCCAATTTTAACTGATTGTCATGTTTCATGGCCATTGTCTGAAGTTCAAACTCCCTCTCTTTATCTTTTTCCCTGATCTGAATCTCCCTTTTTCTTTTTGTTCTGCTAGGGCTATTCTTTCTTTTCTCCTTTCTTCTCTCTCCTTTTCTTTTTCTTCTCTCTCTCTTTCTCTTTCTTTTACCTCTCTCTCACTCTCATATTCCAGCCGCTTTAATTCTTTCTCATGTTTCATTTGTTTAATTTGCAACTGAATTTTTGCCATTTCCAATGAGTCAAACTCTATCTCAGGCAACTTTAAATGCTTAACCACCGCCATAATTACCTCATCTTTTCACATTTTGTCAGGTAATGTTAACTGCAATGTTCTTGCCAAATCCAACAGTCTGCTTTTCATTTCTGTCTGTAAAGCACTACGTGTGACATTCTCCACCCCCAAAAACTTCTGAGCCTCTGAAAGAGCCATTGTTCACAACACACTCCCCACTTAAACTAAAATACCACACCGGAAAAGCAACTATCCTTCACTGTCTTTAAGTTCACAAAAGCCAATCCAATAGATAGACTTTTATTCCGGACGAGCCCCCAATTGTTATGGGCGAGGCGTTTTCAGAACCCCAAAATATATCATGGAGTTCAACCAACCTCTCCCTTTAATGTATTTGTTGCTTTTCCGAGCACACGGCTTGTTCCCTAGGTGTGGGATTACAATTATGGACACGTGGGTTTTTAAACACAAAACAATGTTTATTCCATGAACTCAACTTAACATCTTAAATAAACATTGGATCTCTTAACACCCCTTACTTCAAAGATAACTCAGAAAATATTGCAACAGTAAATAGTTCCTCAAAATGTTCCTTCAAATTTCCAAGAGACTTAACACCTTGAAACAGAATCACATCAGGTTAAAGGCTTTCCTATTGTGAGTTTAAATCACCCAAATGATTCAGAGATGGTATTTTATGGCAGAGATCCAGCTGACTGCAAACACAGGCACTCCCCAAGCTCTTTTTCTCCAAACTGCAGCTCTCTGGAAACACACAGACACACACAAGCTGCTTTTTAAAACTGAAACTAAAAAACTGCAAAATAGCTAATCTAAAGCCCAGCTCCACCCACTCTCTGACATCACTGCTTTCTCAAAGGTACATTGCTTAAACATCATGTCTTAAAGGTACTCTCACATGACAGCCACCAAAGTGGATAACCTCACATTTACCCAAATTATACTGCATCTGCCATTCATTTGCCCACTCACTCAACTTGTCCAAATCACACTGAAGTATCTCTGCATCCTCCTCACAGCTCACCCTCCCACACAACTTAGAACATAGAACATTACAGCGCAGTACAGGCCCTTCGGCCCTCGATGTTGCGCCGACCTGTGAAACCACTCTAAAGCCCATCTACACCATTCCTTTATCGTCCATATGTCTATCCAATGACTATTTGAATGCGCTTAGTGTTGGCGAGTCCACTACTGTTGCAGGCAGGGCATTCCACACCCTTACTACTCTCTGAGTAAAGAACCTACCTCTGACATCTGTCCTATATCTATCTCCCCTCAATTTAAAGTTATGTCCCCTCGTGCTAGACATCACCATCCGAGGAAAAAGGCTCTCACTGGCCACCCTATCTAATCCTCTGATCATCTTGTATGCCTCAATTAAGTCATCTCTTAACCTCCTTCTCTCAAACGAAAACAGCCTCAAGTCCCTCAGCCTTCCCTCTTAAGATCTTCCCTCCATACCAGGCAACATTCTGGTAAATCTCCTCTGCACCCTTTCCAATGCTTCCTCATCCTTCCTATAATGCGGCGACCAGAATTGCACGCAATACTCCAAATGCGGCTGCACCAGAGTTTTGTACAGCTGCAACCTGACCTCATGGCTCCAAAACTCAATCCCTCTACCAATAAAAGTTAACACACCGTACGCCTTCTTAACAACCCTCTCAACCTGGGTGGCAACTTTCAGGGATCTATGTACATGGACACCGAGATCTCTTTGCTCATCCACACTACCAAGAATCTTACCATTAGCCCAGTACTCTGTCTTCCTGTTATTCCTTCCAAAATGAATCACCTCACACTTTTCTGCATTAAACTCCATTTGCCACCTCTCAGCCTAGCTGTGCTGCTTATATATGTCCCTCTGTAACTTGTAACATCCTTCCGCACTGTCCACAACTCCACCGACTTTAGTGTCATCTGCAAATTTACTCACCCATCCTGCTACGCCCTTGTCCAGGTCATTTATAAAAATGACAACCAGCAGTGGCCCCAAAACAGATCCTTGTGGTACATCACTAGTAACTGGACTCCAGTCTGAACATTTCCCATCAACCACCACTCTTTGTCTTCTTCCCGCTAGCCAATTTCTGATCCAAACTGCTAAATCATCCTGAACCCCATGCCTCTGTATTTTCTGCAATAGCCTTCCGTGGGGAACCTTATCAAACGCTTTACTGAAATCCATATACACCACATCAACTGCTTTACCCTCATCCACCTGTTTGGTCACCTTCTCAAAGAATTCAATAAGGTTTGTGAGGTATGACCTACCCTTCACAAACCGTGTTGACTATCTCTAATCAAATTATTCCTTTCCAGATGATTATACATTCTATCTCTAATAAACCTTTCCATGACTTTGCCCACAACAGAAGTAAGGCTCACTGGTCTATAGTTACCGGGGTTGTCTCTACTCCCCTTCTTGAACAAGGGGACAATATTTGCTATCCTCCAGTCTTCTGGCACTAATCCTGTAGACAATGATGACTTAAAGATCAAAGCCAAAGGATCAGCAATCTCCTCCCTCGCTTCCCAGAGAATCCTAGGATAAATCCCATCCGGCCCAGGGGACTTATCTATTTTCACACTTTCCAGAATTGCTCACACCTCCTCCTTATGAACCTCAAGCCCTTCTAGTCTAGTAGCCTGGATCTCAGTATTCTCCTCGACAACATTGTCTTTTTCCTGTGTGAATACTGACGAAAAATATTCATTTAGCACCTCTCCTATCTCCTCGGACTCCACGCACAACTTCCCATTACTGTCCTTGACTGGCCCTACTCTTACCCTAGTCATTCTTTTTTTCCTGACATATCTATAGAAAGCTTTAGGGTTATCCTTGATCCTACCTGCCAAAGACTTCTCATGTCCCCTCCTGGCTCTTCTTAGCTCTCTCTTTAGGTCCTTCCTAGCTAACTTGTAACTCTCGAGCGCCCTAACTGGACCTTCACGTCTCATCTTTACATAAGCCTCCTTCTTCCTCTTGACAAGTGTTTCAACTGCTTTAGTAAACCACGGTTCCCTCGCTCGACCACTTCCTCCCTGCCTGACGGGTACATATTTATCAAGGACACGCAGTAGCTGTTCCTTGAACAAGCTCCACATTTCCATTGTGCCCATCCACTGCAGTTTTCCTCTCCATCCAATGAATCCTCAGTCTTGCCTCATTACATCATAATTGCCTTTCCCCCAGCTATAACTCTTGCCCTGCGGTATATACCTATCCCTTTCCATCACTAAAGTAAACGTTATCGAATTGTGGTCACTATCACCAAAGTGCTCACCTACCTCCAAATCTAACACCTGTCCTGGTTCATTACCCAGTACCAAATCCAATATGGCCTTGCCTCTCGTTGGCCTATCTACATTCTGTGTCAGGAAACCCTCCTGCACACATTGGACAAAATCGGACCCATCTAATGTACTCGAACTATAGCGTTTCCAGTCAATATTTGGAAAGTTAAAGTCCCCCACAACAACTACCCTGTTGCTTTCGCTCCTATCCAGAATCATCTTTGCAATCCTTTCCTCTACATCTCTGGAACTTTTCGGAGGCCTATAGAAAACCCCTAACAGGGTGACCTCACCTTTGCTGTTTCTAACTTCAGCCCATACTACCTCAGAAGACGAGTCCCCATCAAACGTCCTTTCTGCCACCGTAATACTGTTCTTGACTAACAATGCCACCCCTCCCCCTCTTTTACCACCTTCCCTGAGCTTACTGAAATATCTAAACCCCGGCACCTGCAACAACCATTCCTGTCCCTGCTCTATCCGTGTCTCCAAGGTGGCCACAACATCAAAGTCCCAGGTACCAACCCATGCCGCAAGTTCACCCACCTGATTCCAGATGCTCCTGGCATTGAAGAAGACATACTTCAAACCACCTTCCTGCCTGCCGGTACACTCCTGCAACTTTAAAACCTTACTCATGACCTCACTACTCTCAACCTCCTGTGTACTGGAGCTACAATTCAGGTTCCCAAGCCCCTGCTGAAGTAGTTTAAACCCTCCCGAAGAGCATTAGCAAATATCACCCCCCCCCCCCCCCCAGGATATTGGTACCCCTCTGGTCCAGGTGTAGACCATCCCATTTGTAGAGGTCCCACCTACCCCAGAATGAGCCCCAATTATCCAGGAATCTGAAACCCTCCCTCCTGCACCATCCCTGTAGCCACGTGTTCAACTCCTCTCTCTCCCTATTCCTCGTCTTGCTAGCACGTGGGACGGGTAACAACCCAGAGATAATAACTCTGTTGTCCTAGATCTAAGTTTCCACCCTAGCTCCCTGAATTCCTGCTTTACACCCCTATCCCTTTTCCTACCTATGTCGTTGGTACCTATGTGGACCACGACTTGGGGCTGCTCCCCCTCCCCTTTAAATATCCCCAAAACACGATCCAAGACATCACGCACCCTGGCACCTGGGAGGCAACACACCAACCGCGAGTCTCTCTCGTTCCCACAGAATCTCCTATCTATCCCCCTCACTGTGGAGTCTCCAATGACTAATGCTCTACTCCTCTCCCCCCTTGCCTTCTGAGCAACAGGGACAGACTCTGTGCCAGAGACCTGTATCCCATGGCTTACCCCTGGTAAATCCCCCCCCCCCCCAACAGTATCCAAAGCGGTATACTTGTTACTGAGGGGAACGACCACAGGGGATCCCTGTACTGACTGCTTCCTCCCAGCCCCTCTCACCGTCACCCATCTATCTTTATTCTTCTGAGTGACTACATCCCTGAAGCTTCTATCTATGACCACCTCTGCCTCCCGAATGATCCGAAGTTCATCCAGCTCCAGCTCCAGTTCCCTAACGCGGTTTCTGAGGAGCTGGAGATGGATGCACTTCCCACAGGTGAAATCAGCAGGGACACTGACGGCGTCCCTCACCTCAAACATTCTGCAGGAGGAACATTGCACTGCCTTCCCTGCCATCCCCTCTAGATAAAACAAGAAAAAGAAAGGAAGAGCTTACCTGATATTCACTCAGCCCTTTAGGTTAGAGGAGGTGGAAGGGTGGGGAACTTGGTGTCATCTGCAAATTGGAAGATATTACATTTTTTTCCTTTGTCTAATCATTGATATATATTGTGACTAGCTGGGGCCCCAGCACCGATCCCTGCGGTACCCCACTAGTCACTGCTGGGGTCCCAGCACCGATCCCTGCGGTACCCCACTAGTCACTGCTGGGGCCCCAGCACCGATCCCTGCGGTACCCCACTAGTCACTGCTGGGGTCCCAGCACCGATCCCTGCGGTACCCCACTAGTCACTGCTGGGGTCCCAGCACCGATCCCTGCGGTACCCCACTAGTCACTGCTGGGGTCCCAGCAACGATCCCTGCTGTACCCCACTGGTCACTGCTGGGGTCCCAGCACCGATCCCTGCAGTACCCCACTAGTCACTGCTGGGGTCCCAGCACCAATCCCTGCGGTACCCCACTAGTCACTGCTGGGGTCCCAGCACCGATCCCTGCGGTACCCCACTAGCCACTGCTGGGGTCCCAGCACCGATCCCTGCGGTACCCCACTGGTCACTGCTGGGGTCCCAGCACCGATCCCTGCTGTACCCCACTAGTCACTGCTGGGGCCCCAGCACCGATCCCTGTGGGACCCCCCCAGTCACTGCTGGGGTCCCAGCACCGATCCCTGCGTTACCCCACTAGTCACTGCTGGGGTCCCAGCACCGATCCCTGCGGTACTCCACTAGTCACTGCTGGGGTCCCAGCACCGATCCCTGCGTTACCCCACTAGTCACTGCTGGGGTCCCAGCACCGATCCCTGCGGTACCCCACTAGTCACTGCTGGGGTCCCAGCAACGATCCCTGCGGTACCCCACTAGTCACTGCTGGGGTCCCAGCACCGATCCCTGCGGTACCCCACTAGTCACTGCTGGGGTCCCAGCACCGATACCTGGGGTACCCCACTAGTCACTGCTGGGGTCCCAGCACCGATCCCTGCGGTACCCCACTAGTCACTGCTGGGGACCCAGCACCGATCCCTGCGTTACCCCACTAGTCACTGCTGGGGTCCCAGCACCGATCCCTGCGGTACCCCACTAGTCACTGCTGGGGTCCCAGCACCGATCCCTGCGGTACCCCACTAGTCACTGCTGGGGTCCCAGCACCGATACCTGGGGTACCCCACTAGTCACTGCTGGGGTCCCAGCACCGATCCCTGCGGTACCCCACTAGTCACTGCTGGGGTCCCAGCACCGATACCTGGGGTACCCCACTAGTCACTGCTGGGGTCCCAGCACCGATCCCTGCGGTACCCCACTAGTCACTGCTGGGGTCCCAGCACCGATCCCTGCGGTACCCCACTAGTCACTGCTGGGGTCCCAGCACCGATCCCTGCGGTACCCCACTAGTCACTGCTGGGGTCCCAGCACCGATCCCTGCGGTACCCCACTAGTCACTGCTGGGGTCCCAGCACCGATCCCTGCTGTACCCCACTAGTCACTGCTGGGGTCCCAGCACCGATCCCTGCGGTACCCCACTAGTCACTGCTGGGGTCCCAGCACCGATCCCTGCTGTACCCCACTAGTCACTGCTGGGGTCCCAGCACCGATCCCTGCGGTACCCCACTAGTCATTGCTGGGGTCCCAGCACCAATCCCTGCGGTACCCCACTAGTCACTGCTGGGGTCCCAGCACCGATCCCTGCGGTACCCCACTAGTCACTGCTGGGGTCCCAGCACCGATCCCTGCGGTACCCCACTCGTCACTGCTGGGGTCCCAGCACCGATCCCTGCGGTACCCCACTAGTCACTGCTGGGGTCCCAGCACCGATCCCTGCGGTACCCCACTAGTCACTGCTGGGGTCCCAGCACCGATCCCTGCGGTACCCCACTAGTCCCTGCTGGGGTCCCAGCACCGATCCCTGCGGTACCCCACTCGTCACTGCTGGGGTCCCAGCACCGATCCCTGCGGTACCCCACTAGTCACTGCTGGGGTCCCAGCACCGATCCCTGCGGTACCCCACTAGTCACTGCTGGGGTCCCAGCACCGATACCTCGGGTACCCCACTAGTCACTGCTGGGGTCCCAGCACCGATCCCTGCGGTACCCCACTAGTCACTGCTGGGGTCCCAGCACCGATCCCTGCGGTACCCCACTAGTCACTGCTGGGGTCCCAGCACCGATCCCTGCAGTACCCCACTAGTCACTGCTGGGGTCCCAGCACTGATCCCTGCGGTACCCCACTAGTCACTGCTGGGGTCCCAGCACTGATCCCGGCGGTACCCCACTGGTCACTGCTGGGGTCCCAGCACCGATCCCTGCGGTACCCCACTAGTCACTGCTGGGGTCCCAGCACCGATCCCTGCGGTACCCCACTAGTCACTGCTGGGGTCCCAGCACCGATCCCTGCGGTACTCCACTAGTCACTGCTGGGGTCCCAGCACCGATCCCTGCGGTACCCCACTAGTCACTGCTGGGGTCCCAGCACCGATCCCTGCGGTACCCCACTAGTCACTGCTGGGGTCCCAGCACCGATCCCTGCTGTACCCCACTGGTCACTGCTGGGGTCCCAGCACCGATCCCTGCAGTACCCCACTAGTCACTGCTGGGGTCCCAGCACCGATCCCTGCGGTACCCCACTAGTCACTGCTGGGGTCCCAGCACCGATCCCTGCGGTACCCCACTAGTCACTGCTGGGGTCCCAGCACCGATCCCTGCGGTACCCCACTAGTCACTGCTGGGGTCCCAGCACCGATCCCTGCGGTACCCCACTGGTCACTGCTGGGGCCCCAGCACCGATACCTGGGGTACCCCACTAGTCACTGCTGGGGTCCCAGCACCGATCCCTGCGGTACCCCACTAGTCACTGCTGGGGTCCCAGCACCGATCCCTGCGGTACCCCACTAGTCACTGCTGGGGTCCCAGCACCGATCCCTGCGGTACCCCACTAGTCACTGCTGGGGTCCCAGCACCGATCCCTGCGGTACCCCATTAGTCACTGCTGGGGTCCCAGCACCGATCCCTGCGGTACCCCACTAGTCACTGCTGGGGTCCCAGCACCGATCCCTGCGGTACCCCACTAGTCACTGCTGGGGTCCCAGCACCGATCGCTGCGGTACCCCACTAGTCACTGCTGGGGTCCCAGCACCGATCCCTGCGGTACCCCACTAGTCACTGCTGGGGTCCCAGCACCGATCCCTGCGGTACCCCACTAGTCACTGCCTGCCAATTTGAAAAAGACCCATTAATTGCGACTCTTTGTTTGCTGCCTGCCAGCCAGCTTGCTCTCCATCTCAATACACTGCCCCAATCCCATGAGCTTTAATTTTACACACCAATCTCTTCTGTGGGACTTTGTCAAACGCCTTCTGAAAGTCCAAGTGTATCACATCCACTGGCTCCCCTTCGTCAATTCGACTAGTTACATCCTCGAAGATTTGTCAAGCATGATTTCCCCGACATAAACCCATGCTGACTCTGTCCGATCCTGCCACTGTTTGCTCAGGGCTCGGCTGTAAAAACTTTGAAAATGGATTCATAGAATCACGGAATTTACAGTGCAGAAGGAGGCCATTCGGCCCATCGAGTCTGCACCGGCTCTTGGAAAGAGCACCCTACCCAAGCCCACACCTCCGCCCTATCCCCATAACTCAGTAACCCCACTTAGCCTTTTTTTTGGACACTAGGGGCTTTTCACAGTAACTTTGTTGCAGTGTTAATGTAAGCCTACTTGTGACAATAATAAAGATTATTATTATTATGGGCAATTTCACATGGCCAATCCACTTTACCTGCACATCTTGGACTGTGGGAGGAAACCGGAGCACCCGGAGGAAACCCACGCAGACACGGGGAGAACGTGCAGACTCCGCACAGACAGTGACCCAGCGGGGAATCGAGCCTGGGACCCTGGAGCTGTGAAGCAATTGTGCTAACCACTGTGCTACCGTGCAGCCCAAATTCTAATATTTTCCCCACTACTGACTTCAGGCTTACTGGTCTATAATTCCCTATTTCTCTCTACCTCCCTTTTTAAATAGTGGAGTTACATTAGCGACCCTCCAACCTGCAGGAACCGTTCCAGAGTCTATAGAATCCTGGAAGACGACCACCAATGCATCCACTATTTCTAGGGACACTTCTTTAAGTACTCTGGAATGTAGATTGTCAGGCACTGGGGATTCATCAGCCTTCAATCCAATAAATTTCTCCAACACCATTTCTTTACTAATATTGATCTCCTTCAGTTCCTCCCTCTCACTAAACCCTGAGTTCCCAACATTTCTGGTCTCTGATTTGTGTCCTCATTTGTGAAGACAGAACTGTGGTATTATAGGTATTACGGTACCTGAGAGGCTGAAGTACCATTGGTAGAACCTGTATGCTTGCTATTGGCTAGAGTGTACAATAGCCCCGCCCTGATAGGCAGGGTATAAGAGCCCGTGCCGTCCCAGCAGCCCTCATTCTGTACCTGAGCTGCTGGGGGAAACATCTAGCTTATTAAAGCCTTCAGTTGGACTACAACCTCATTTTAGTGGTCATTGATTGTGCATCAAGAACCAATGGATGTGTTTGGTTGCTCAGCCATTTCTTTGTCCCCTATTATACATTCCCCAGTTTCTGACTGTAAGGGACCTACATTTGTTTTCACCAATTCTTATCTCTTTATGCACTTATAGAGACTTTTACAGTCAGTTTTTTCTATGCAAACTTACTCTCGTACTCTATTTCCCCTATCAATTCCTTGGTCCCTCTAAACTGTTCCCAATCCTCAAACCTATTGATTTTCTTGGCCGATTTGTATGTTCTTCCTTGGTTCAAATACTATCCCTAATTTAGCTTGTAGCTGTGGATTGAGCATCTTTCCTGATTACGTTTGTGCCAGACAGGAATAATCAATTGTTGCAGTTCCTCCATGCGCTCCTTGAATGTTTGCCATTGCCTATCCACTGTCATCCCTTTAACTAACGTTCTCTAATTGATCAAGGCCAACTTGCACCTCATGCCATCGTAATTTCCTTTGTTAAGATTCAGGACCCAAGTCTCAGAATCAACTCCTTCACTCTCCACCTTGATGAAAAATTCTACCACATTATGGTCACTCATCCCCAATGGGTCTCGCACAACAAGATGGCCAATGATTCCGCCTCATTACACAGTGCCCAGTCTAGGATGGCTGTTGTCTCGTTGGCTCCTCAACATATTGATCGAGAAAACCATCCCATATACACTCCAGGAATTCCTCCTCTGTGGCATTGTTACTAATTTGATTTGCACAATCTATTGGCAGATTAAAATCATCCATAATTACAGATGTTCCTTTGTCGCATGCCTCTCTAATTTCCTGTTTAATGCCATTCCCAACATCACCTCTGTCATAATATACACCAGTATCATGGTGCAGACACACACACTGATGGACACACAGCGGGACCAATCAACACACACAACACCGCAGCCAATCACCAGTTAGAGCACACTCACTATAAAGACAGGGGGCATCAGTTTTCCCGCTCATTCGGGATGCAGCCTCCTACAAGGACAGAGCTTACAGCTTACAGCACAGATCTTCACCATGTGCTGAGTGCATAGACTGGTTCGGACAGGCATAGGTCTTTAGTTTAATCTAACATCGTGTTAACCCACAGTGAAAGTATGTTCAACAGTTTCTAGCTTAATAAAATAGTGTTGCACTATTTTAAGTGTTGGTGGCCTGTATGTGTTCCACGGATCCAGAGCACCCAACACATCATGATACCAGTAGTTGAGGGATGTTAGAACTTCTTAGACCTACCTGCAAGTGATCTGCCTTCCACCAGCATACAGCCATCCTGCAAAATGGACAGCGTCCGCCCGCCGCCGCCGCTCCGCATCACCGGTAACCTGGGGGCCAACTGGAAGATATTCAAACAACGCTTCCAGCTCTACCTGGAAGCCACAGACCGGGAAGCTGCCTCAGACACCAGGAAGATCGCTCTCTTCCTATCCACGGCCGGGGAACATGCCATCCACATTTTCAATTCTCTCACCTTTGCTGATGGTGAAGATAAATCAAAATTCAAGACGGTCCTCTTTAAGTTTGACACTCACGGCAACATCGAGGTGAATGAAAGTTTTGAGCACTGTGTATTCCAACAGCGTTTACAGGGTAAGGATGAACCTTTCCAGTCCTTTCTCACCCACCTCCGCATCCTTGCGCAGTCCTGTCGCTACGGGCCCACCTCCGACTCCATGATACGCGACCAGATCGTTTTCGGTGTTCAGTCGGGCCCCCTACGCCAGCAGCTCCTCAAGGTAAAGCAGCTCACCCTAGCGACCGCCATCGAGACCTGCGTGCTACACGAACACGCCACTAGTCGGTATTCCCACATCCAAGCGGCTGAAACGGCGCAGCAAGGTCCTCACGAGAGAACGGGTCCAAGCAATCGAGCAACTCCAGGGCCTCAGCCTGGATGAGGGCGGCCATTTCGCACGCTTTTCGCGGACTCCCGCGCTTGTGAAAAAATGAAAATGAAAATCGCTTATTGTCACAAGTAGGCTTCAAACGAAGTTACTGTGAAAAGCCCCTAGTCGCCACATTCCGGCGCCTGTTCGGGGAGGCTGGTACGGGAATTGAACCGTGCTGCTGGCCTGCCTTGGTCTGCTTTCAAAGCCGGCAATTTAGCCCTGTGCTAAACCAGCCCAGTGTACTAAACTTGTGCGCACCGAACGAGGGGACGGCGACGTTGAAGAACATACTGCGCAGGCGTGCACCACGTACGACCGCACCGCGCATACGCGGTGGCGCAGCGAACGTACTGACGCTACAACGTGTGGCAACTGTGGCTCCGCCCACTTAAAGCGGCAATGCCCTGCCAAATCCCGACGATGCCTGAGATGTGGCAAACTTGGCCACTATGCTGCTTTATGCAGATCAGCTCAGCCTGCCAATTCATATCATATTATTAAAACATGCTGCTGTGCAGAGAGACCTGGGTGTGCGAGTGCATGAGTCGCAAAAAGTTGGTTTACAGGTGCAACAGGTGATTAAGAAGGCAAATGGAATTTTGTTCATTGCTAGAGGGATGGAGTTTAAGACTAGGGAGGTTATGCTGCAATTGTATAAGGTGTTAGTGAGGCCACACCTGGAGTATTGTGTTCAGTTTTGGTCTCCTTACTTGAGAAAGGACGTACTGGCACTGGAGGGTGTGCAGAGGAGATTCACTAGGTTAATCCCAGAGCTGAAGGGGTTGGATTATGAGGAGAGGTTGAGTAGACTGGGACTGTACTCGTTGGAATTTAGAAGGATGAGGGGGGTTCTTATAGAAACATATAAAATTATGAAGGGAATAGATAGGATAGATGCGGGCAGGTTGTTTCCACTGGCGGGTGAAAGCAGAACTAGGGGGCATAGCCTCAAAATAAGGGGAAGTAGATTTAGGACTGAGTTTAGGAGGAACTTCTTCACCCAAAGGGTTGTGACTCTATGGAATTCCTTGCCCAGTGAAGCAGTTGAGGCTCCTTCATTAAATGTTTTTAAGATAAAGATAGATAGTTTTTTGAAGAATAAAGGGATTAAGGGTTATGGTGTTCGGGCCGGAAAGTGGAGCTGAGTCCACAAAAGATCAGCCATGATCTCATTGAATGGTGGAGCAGGCTCGAGGGGCCAGATGGCCGACTCCTGCTCCTAGTTCTTATGTTCTTATATTGCTCCAGCCAGCCTCGCAGGAATGTCCGGGCCATTCAACCCACGGTCCCCGAGTCCGATGCGGACCTACTACCCAATATTGACACCGACGACCCGAAGGCGCCTTTTCGAGTCGGCGTCGTTACAAAAAACAGGGTGTCGATCCAGACGATGAGTGGTGTGCCACCCTGACGGTCAACCCGTCCCAAATACGATTCCGCCTGGACACTGGTGCCTCCGCCAATCCCATTGCGCGGTCTGACCTCCAAAGCCTTTGTGTCAAACCAGCCATCCTGCCATCAGCCTACCAGCTACTGGATTACAATGGCAATGCCATTGCTGCCAGCGGCTCGTGCCAACTTGAAGTGACGCACAGGTCACGCAAAGCCATCCTTCCCTTTGAAATCGTGGACTCCTCGAAAGCCTCCCTGCTTGGCGCGCAGGCATGCAAGCTGTTGAACCTAGTTCAGAGAGTTCACTCTCTCTCTCCTGCTGACACGTCGGCCTTTCAGGACACCGACTTCAGGACGCAGCTCGACGCCATTATCAACCAGCACCACGACGTCTTCGAGGGCATGGGCACGCTCCCGTACACCTACAGGATTTTATTAAAACAGAATGCCACGCCTGTGGTGCACGCACCTCGCAGGGTCCCAGCACCCTTTAAGGACCGCCTCAAGCAGCAGCTGCAGGACCTCCAGAACCGTGGGCAGCACGGTAGCATTGTGGATAGCACAATTGCTTCACAGCTCCAGGGTCCCAGATTCGATTCCAGCTTGGGTCACTGTCTGTGTGGAGTTTGCACATTCTCCCCGTGTGTGCGTGGGTTTCCTCCGGGTGCTCCGGTTTCCTCCCACAGTCCAAAGATGTGCGGGTTAGGTGGATTGGCCGTGATAAATTGCCCATAGTGTCCAAAAGTGCCCTTAGTGTTGGGTGGGTTACTGGGTTATGGGGATAGGGTGCTCTTTCCAAGAGCCGGTGCAGACTCGATGGGCCGAATGGCCTCCTTCTGCACTGTAAATTCTATGATTCCATGAACCAAGGAGTGATTTCCAAAGTCACGGAACCAACCGACTGGGTCAGTTCCATGGTATGTGTAAAAAACCCTTCCGGCAAATTGAGAATTTGCATTGATCCCAAGGATCTAAATCCAATTCCCAAGCGCGAAGAGCTCACAGGCGAGATGGCTCGCGCCAAGCTCTTTACCAAACTCGACGCCTCAAAAGAATTCTGGCAAATCCAGCTCGATAAATCCAGCAGGAAACTTTGCACATTTAACACCCACTTTGGCAGATATTGTTACAACAGAATGCCGTTTGGGATCATATCTGCTTCAGAAGTGTTCCATAGGATTATGGAACAAATGATGGAAGATATTGAAGGTGTTCGCATATATGTTGATGACATAATCATTTGGTCCACCACCCCGCAGGAGCATGTTAGTCGCCTCCAGCGCGTATTCAGAGGTATACGTGAGCTTGGCCTCTGCCTCAACAGGGCCAAATGCTCTTTTGGTCAGACGGAATTCAAGTTCCTCGGGGACCACATTTCCCAATTGGGTGTGCAGCCGGATGCGGACAAGGTAGCTGCCATCACATCTATGAAAACACCAGAGGACAAGAAGGCGGTCCTCCGATTTCTGGGCATGGTCAATATTTTAGGGAAATTTATCCCTAACCTCGCCTCTCATACCACGGCTCTCAGGAACCTGGTCAGGAAGACGACAGACTTCCAATGGCTCCCTGCCCACGAGCGTGAATGGAGAGAACTCAAAACAAAACTGACCGCGGCCCCGGTCTTAGCTTTCTTTGATCCAGCAAAGGAGACCAAAATTTCGACCAATGCCAGTCAATCCGGCATTGGGGCAGTGCTCCTTCAACGTGATGAGGCCTCATCATGGGCCCCCGTTGCATATGTGTCACGTGCGAAGACCCCCACGGAGTAGCGCTACGCGCAGATAGAAAAGGAGTGCCTGGGCCTTCTGACCGGTGTGGTTAAGTTTCACGATTATGTCTACGGATTTCCTCAATTCACCGTCGAGACCGACCATCGCCCGCTGGTCAATATAATACAGAAAGACTTGAACGACATGACGCCTCGCCTCCAGCGTATTCTTCTCAAGCTCCAGCGATATAACTTCCAGCTGGTATACACCCCGGGCAAAGACCTCATCGTTGCTGACGCTCTCTCCAGGGCAGTCAACACTCCATGTGACCCAGCGGGATTTGTCTGCCTGGTTGACGCCCATGTGGCATTCGCGGCCTCCAATCTACCTGCCTCGGATGAACGCCTCGTCCAAATTCACTGCGAGACGGCGGCTGACCCCTTGCTACAGCGTGTCATGCGCCACCTAACGGACAGGTGGCTCAAGGGCCAATGCCCTCAGTTCTATAATGTCAGAGATGATCTGACAGTAGGAGACGGGGTTCTCCTAAAACTGGACCGCATTGTCATCCCGCACAGCATGCGCCAGCTTGTCCTGGAACAACTACACAAGGGCCACCTTGGCGTGGAAAAGTGCCGCCGACGTGTCCGAGAGGCAGTGTACTGGCCCGGCATTAATGAGGACATCGCCAACACAGTGCTCAACTGCCCCACATGTCAGCGCTTCCAGCCGGCCCAACCACGTGAGACCCTGCAGCCGCATGAGTTGGTCACGTCCCCTTGGACCAAGGTGGGCATCGACCTGTTCCACGCGCTGGGTAGAGACTATGTCCTGATCATGGACTACTTTTCGAATTACCCGGAGGTGATACGGTTGCACGACCTCACCTCGTCTGCAGTCATTCGTGCATGTAAAGAAACCTTTGCTCAACACGGCATCCCGCTCACGGTTATGTCGGACAATGGCCCCTGCTTCGCCAGCCAGGAATGGTCCAACTTTGCCAGGCGGTACAATTTTGCCCATGTGACATCCAGTCCCCGTCAAACCGCTCCTATGCAAGGCTGCCGATACTGGGTCCGATTTCTACCTTGCCTTGCTGGCCTATCGCTCCACCCCACTGGCCACTGGTCTGTCGCCAGCCCAGTTACTCATGGGTCGTACACTGAGGACGACGGTGCCGTCCATCCATGTCCCAGACCTCGACCACGTTCCGGTCCTTCGCCGGATGCAGCTGTCTCGTGCACAGCACAAGGCGGCTCATGACTCCCGTGCAGCTGATCTCCCTGCTCTGGCTCCAGATGACAACGTCCGCGTCCATCTTCCGGGTGGGGGCTGGTCTGCAACCGCTGTGGTCCATCGGCAGGTGGCTCCCCGCTCGTTCCTGGTTCGTCTACCAGATGGCTCTATTCTGCGCCGCAATTGGCGCGCCCTTCGTCTCATTCCACGCTCGCCACGTGATCCTCCAGTGTCGCCTCGCCCTCCTGCTGACCCTGCCACGGACTGTGCAGAGCTCCCTGTTACTCTGCCTCCCTCTGACTCTGACTCAGTCCAGCCCGCTCCTGAACCGGCGGCTCTCGACCCACCCTTGAGGCAGTCAACCAGAATTCGTCTCCCACCTCAGAGACTTAATTTATGAACTTTGCGGACTTCTAGACTCTCTGAATTGTATCGTTGCTTTGTTTGATCGTTTCCCTGGTTTGTATATAGTGTTGATCTCGTTACTCTTGTTGCACACTGCTTCTCTGCACCAGGCACCTTCCCATGTAAATACCTTAGTTCTCATGTACGTCGTCCTGTAAATATGTCTTTGCACCCCACACGTAGTTAGGAACATTCTCACCACACATTATTTATTGCCACACACATACATTCTTTTAAAAAAGGGGGATGTCATAATATACACCAGTATATCATGGTGCAGACACACACACTGATGGACACACAGCAAGACCAATCAACACACACAACACCGCAGCCAATCACCAGTTAGAGCACATTCACTATAAAGACAGAGGGCATCAGTTTTCCCGCTCATTCGGGATGCAGCCTCCTAGAAGGACAGAGCTTACAGCTTACAGCACAGATCCTCACCATGTGCTGAGTGCATAGACTGGTTCGGACAGACATAGGTCTTTAGTTTAATCGAACATCGTGTTAGCCCACAGTGAAAGTATGTTCAACAGTTTCTAACTTAATAAAATAGTGTTGCACTATTTTAAGTGTTGGTGGCCTGTATGTGTTCCACGGATCCAGAGCACCCAACACATCAACCACTACAATTTGGGGGTCTATATACAATCCCACTAATGTTTTTTCTGCCCCTGGTGTTTCTCAGTTCTACCCATACAGATTCCACATTGTCAGAGCTGCTATTGCGTCAATGTCCTCTGTAACCAGCAGGGCCACGCCACCACCTTTTCCTTTATGCCTGTCCTTCTTAAATACTGAGAACCCTGGAACATCCCATCCCTGGTCACCCTGCAGCCATGTCTCTGTAATCCCAACTATATCAGACCCATTTATATCTGTCTGCGCGATTAGTTCATCCACTTTATTGCAAATACTCCACGCATTAAGGCACAAAGCCTTTAGGCTTGTCTTTTTAACATTACTTGTCTCGTTCCCAATATTTTTCACTGTTTGAATCTGGCTCTTAGTTTCTCAGCCTATCACTTATCTTATTCCTCTTTCTGCCTTTTGTTTTTGTCCTCGTTTCCTCCTCCTCTGATGGGTTCCCATCCCCCTGCCATTTTAGTTTAAACCCTCCCCAACCACTCCAGCAAATACTCCCTCTGGGACATCAGTCCTAGTCTTGACCAGGTGTAACTTGTCCAGTTTGTACAGGCCCCACCTCCCCTAGAACCGGTTCCAATGCCCCAGGAAGCTGAAACTCTCCCCGTCGCACCATCTCTTCAGCCACATATTCATCCGATTATGACAGATCCTCCATCTCAATGCCATCCCCCCCATACTCCTTGATGCCTTAAAACCTCTGAGTGAAGACGTTTCTCCTCACCTCAGTCCTAAATGACCGACCCGTCACCCTGAGACTCTGACCCCTTGCCCTATACCCCCCCACCCTGCCCCCCCAGCCAGAGGAAGCAACATCCCTGCATCCGGCCTGTCCAGCCCTGTCAGAATTTTCTATGTTTCAGTTCGATCCACTCTCAGTGATCTCAACTCCAGTGAATACAGAACCAGTCAGCCCAATCACTCCCCATACAACAACCCTGCCTTCCCAGGAATCAGTCTGGTGAGCCTTCACTGCGCTCTGTCAATGGCAGGTTTATCCTGTCTGAGATAAAGAGACTAACAGCTCACACAATACTGCCGGTGTGATCTCACCAAGGTCGTGTACAGCTGCAGTAAGACATCCCTGCCCCTGTACTCCAGTTCTCTAACAATGAAGGCCAACATACGATTGTCTTCTTTACCGCTTGCTGTACCTAATGCGCTGACTTTCAGTGATTGGTGTACACGGAAACCCAGGCCCCTTTGCACATCAACATTTCCCAATCAATTTTGCATGGCTGGGGTCCAATCGCTGATCCATGTGGGTCTCCATATGCCACTCTGAAAAAGACCCATTTATTCCGACTCTTTTCTGTCTGCTAACCAATTCTCAATCAATGTCAATATATTACCACCAATCCCCTGTGTTTTAATTTTGCACACTTATGTGGAACTTTATCGAAAGCGTTCTGAAAATCCAAATATACCACATACATTGGTTCCCCCTTATCTATTCAGCTAGTTACATCTTCAAAAAGCTCCAGTTGGTTTGTCAAACATGATTTCCCTGTCATAAATCCATGCTGACTTTGTCTAACCCTATTGCCCTGTTACCCCCATCCTTTATAATAAACTCTAGCGTTTTCCCATTGACTGATGGCTGACTACTTTGTAATTCCCGGTTTTCCCACTCCCTCTTTTTAAACAGCGGGGTTACAGTTGCCACTCTCCAATCTGTTGGGATTGTTCCTGAATCTTCAGAATTTTGAACGATGACAACCAACACGTCCACTATTTTCGTGGCCACTCCCTTTAGTATCCTGGGTTGTAGATTATCAGATCCTGGGGATTTATCAACTTTCAGTCCCATTCATTTCTCCATTATTTGTTTAGCAATAACAATAATCGTTTATTGTCACAAGTAGGCTTCAATGAAGTTACTGTGAAACGCCCCTAGTCACCACATTCCGGCGCCTGTTCGGGAATACTAATTTCCTTCAATTCCTCCTTCTCACTCGGCCCTTGATTCTCCAGAATTTCTGGGGAGTTCTTTGTATTTTCCTCCGTGAAGGCAGAACTAAAGCAGTTGTTTAATTGCTCTGCCATTTCCTTGCTTTCTATTATAAATTCTCTTCTTTCGGACTGTAAGGGGCCTGCGTTTATTTTTGCTAATCTTTTTCTTTTTGCATGCTTCCAGAAGCTTGTACAGTCTGATTTCATGTTACTTTCACTTGCAAGTTTATTCTCTCTCTGTTTTTTCCCTCTTAATTAATCTCTTTGTCTTCCTTTGCTGAGTTCTGCACTTCTCCCAATCCTCAGACTTGCTACTTTTTCTGGCAACTTTATAAGACTCCTCAAGATTTAATGCTACCCATAATTTCTTTTGTTAGTCATGGTTGGGGTACAATTCTTGTTGTGCTTTTGTGCCAGACAGGAATGTATAACTTTTACAATGCATACATTCATTCCTTAAATATTCACCATCATGCCTTTTAACAAAGGTCCCCAAACTATCTTAGCCAACTCGCACCTCATACCTGCGTAGTTTCCTTTGCTTAAATTCGGACCCTAGTTTTGGATCAGACTTCTTCACTTTCCATCCGAATGAAGAATTCTATCATGTTCTGGCCACTGTTTGCTAAAGGATCCTGCGCATAATTATTAATTAACTCCTTCTCAACAATACCAAATCAGGACTAGCACATTTCCAAGTCGGTTCCTTAACATCCTAGTCTGAAAAACCCATCTCATTCACATCCCAGGGAGTCACCCAGCACAGTATTATTGCTAATCTGGTTTGCCCAGTCTATGTGTAGATTAAAGTCATCAGCACCCATGATTACTGGAGCACCCTTGTTCCATGTATCTCTAATTTCCTGTGTAATGCCATCCCCTCCCTTAACACGATTGTTTGGAGGCCTATAGCACAGACTGATTCTACACCTAGATTTTCAAAGTCAATATCCTCTCTCACGATTGGATTGAACGACCCCACCCCATCCCCTATTCCGTTTTGCCTGTCCTTCTTGAATATCGATGACTTTGGATATTCAGTTCCAAGCCTCAGTCACGGAGTGCAATTCTGGTCGCCACATTATAGGAAGACTGTGATTGCACTGGAGGGGGTGCAGAGGAGATTCACCAGGATGTTGCCTGGGATGGAACATTTCAGTTATGAAGAGAGGTTGGATAGGTTTGGGTTGTTTTCGAGGTGGACAATATTATGAGGGGCATGGACAGGGTGGATAGGGAGCAGCTGTTCCCCTTAGTTGAAGAGTTGGTTACAAGGGGGACACAAGTTCAGGGTGTGGGGTGGGAGATTTAGGGGGATTAGAGGAACAACCTTTTTACCCAGAGGGTGGTGAGGGTCTGGAACGCAAGGCCTGGGAGGGGGGCAGAGGCGAGTTGCCTCACATCCTTTAAAAAGTACCTGGGTGAGCACTTGGCGTGTCTGAACATTCAAGGCCACATCTTGGCAACTGGTATTAAGATTGGCAGATCAGGTGCCTTTAAGCGGTGGTGCAGCCTCGATGGGCCAAAGGGGCCTTTTCTGCACGGGATTTTTCCGTTATTCTGTGATTGCAATCATGTCGTATCTGTTTATATCTATTTCTGCTGTTAATTCATCGACCTCATTGTGAATGCTCCAGGCATTCAGATACAGAGGGCGCGATTCTCCACTCCCGCGCCGGTTGGGAGAATCGCCTGGGCCGCCAAAATTTCCCGGGACGCCGGTCCGACGCCCTCCCGCGATTCTCCCAAGCGGCGGGAACGGCCCCGTCGAGTTCCGCGGGCCGCAGGCCGGAGAATCTCCGGAGACACCCAAAATGGGGGTTCTCCGGCACCCCCGCTATTCTGAGGCCCGGATGGGCCGAGCGGCCAGGCCAAAACGGCGGGTTCCTCCCGGCGCCGTCCACACCTGGTCGCTGCCATCGGGAACAGCGCGCGAACGCTGGGGGGGGGCGGCCTGCGGGGGGGCGAGGGGGGATCCTGCACCGGGGGGTACCTCAAATGTGGGGAGGCTCGCGATCGGTGCCCACCGATCGTCGGACCGTCCTCTCTGAAGGAGGACCTCCTTCCTTCCGCGGCCCCGCAAGATCCGTTCGCCATCTTCTTGCGGGGCGGACTTAGAGAGGACGGTAACCACGCATGCGTGGATGACGCCAGTTATGCGGCGCCGGCTGCGTCATCTATGCGGCGCCGCTTTTACACGGCGACAAGGCCTGGCGCGTGTAGATGACGCGGCCCCGATCCTAGCCCATTGTCAGGGCCTGGATCGGTCGGGATTGGGGCCGTTTCGCGCCGTCGTGAACCTCGACGGCGTTCACGACGGCGCGGCCACTTCGGCGCGGGAGTGGAGAATCCCGCCCAGTGCCTTTAGATGTGTCTTTTGAACAATTTCACACAGTACCTTTTACTGTGGTCGTGTTTGCTGCTAGCTCTTGTTTCCTCTGCCTTCTGCTTTCCACTTTCCTGAATTTCATCTCAATGTTTGTTTCTTTCTCTTTTGTCTCCGCACTGAGATTCCGAACCCCCTGCCACTCCAGATTAAACCCACCCCAACAGTACTCACAAATACCCCTGCAAGGATAATGGTCCTGGACGTGCTGGGGTGCAATCTGACCAGCTTTTCCAGGTCTCATGGTCTTGGACCTTGCTACATTTCCCAGAGAAATCACATCCTCCAAAATAAAAATCTGTTACAGACGGAGATTGACCCGAGGGACTCCTACTCTACCTGCCTACTGCGTTTCCTGTTAGACTCTACCTGCCTACTGCGTTTCCTGTTAGACTCTACCTGCCTACTGCGTTTCCTGTTAGACTCTACCTGCCTACTGCGTTTCCTGTTAGATTCTATCTGCCTACTGCGTTTCCTGTTAGATTCTACCTGCCTACTACTTTTCCTGTTAGACTCTACCTGCCTACTGCTTTTCCTGTTAGACTCTACCTGCCTACTGCGTTTCCTGTTAGATTCTACCTGCCTACTGCGTTTCCTGTTAGACTCTACCTGCCTACTGCGTTTCCTGTTAGACTCTACCTGCCTACTGCGTTTCCTGTTAGATTCTACCTGCCTACTGCGTTTCCTGTTAGACTCTACCTGCCTACTACGTTTCCTGTTAGATTCTATCTGCCTACTGCTTTTCCTGTTAGACTCTACCTGCCTACTGCGTTTCCTGATAGACTCTACCTGCCTACTGCTTTTCCTGTTAGACTCTACCTGCCTACTGCTTTTCCTGTTAGACTCTACCTGCCTACTGCGTTTCCTGTTAGACTCTACCTGCCTACTGCGTTTCCTGTTAGACTCTACCTGCCTACTACGTTTCCTGTTAGACTCTACCTGCCTACTGCGTTTCCTGCTAGACTCTACCTGCCTACTGCGTTTCCTGTTAGACTCTACCTGCCTACTACGTTTCCTGTTAGATTCTATCTGCCTACTGCTTTTCCTGTTAGACTCTACCTGCCTACTGCTTTTCCTGTTAGACTCTACCTGCCTACTGCTTTTCCTGTTAGACTCTACCTGCCTACTGCGTTTCCTGTTAGACTCTACCTGCCTACTGCGTTTCCTGTTAGACTCTACCTGCCTACTACGTTTCCTGTTAGACTCTACCTGCCTACTGCGTTTCCTGTTAGACTCTACCTGCCTACTGCGTTTCCTGTTAGACTCTACCTGCCTACTACGTTTCCTGTTAGATTCTATCTGCCTACTGCTTTTCCTGTTAGACTCTACCTGCCTACTGCTTTTCCTGTTAGACTCTACCTGCCTACTGCGTTTCCTGTTAAACTCTACCTGCCTACTGCTTTTCCTGTTAGACTCTACCTGCCTACTGCGTTTCCTGTAAGACTCTACCTGCCTACTGCGTTTCCTGTTAGACTCTACCTGCCTACTGCTTTTCCTGTTAGATTCTACCTGCCTACTGCTTTTCCTGTTAGACTCTACCTGCCTACTGCTTTTCCTGATAGACTCTACCTGCCTACTGTGTTTCCTGTTAGACTCTACCTGCCTACTGCTTTTCCTGTTAGACTCTACCTGCCTACTGCGTTTCCTGTTAGATTCTACCTGCCTACTGCGTTTCCTGTTAGACTCTACCTGCCTACTGCTTTTCCTGTTAGACTCTACCTGCCTACTGCGTTTCCTGTTCGACTCTACCTGCCTACTACTTTTCCTGTTAGACTCTACCTGCCTACTGCGTTTCCTGTTAGACTCTACCTGCCTACTGCGTTTCCTGTTAGATTCTACCTGCCTACTACGTTTCCTGTTAGACTCTACCTGCCTACTGCGTTTCCTGTTAGACTCTACCTGCCTACTGCGTTTCCTGTTAGACTCTACCTGCCTACTACGTTTCCTGTTAGATTCTATCTGCCTACTGCTTTTCCTGTTAGACTCTACCTGCCTACTGCGTTTCCTGATAGACTCTACCTGCCTACTGCGTTTCCTGTTAGACTCTACCTGCCTACTGCTTTTCCTGTTAGACTCTACCTGCCTACTGCTTTTCCTGTTAGACTCTACCTGCCTACTGCGTTTCCTGTTAGACTCTACCTGCCTACTGCGTTTCCTGTTAGACTCTACCTGCCTACTACGTTTCCTGTTAGACTCTACCTGCCTACTGCGTTTCCTGTTAGACTCTACCTGCCTACTGCGTTTCCTGTTAGACTCTACCTGCCTACTACGTTTCCTGTTAGATTCTATCTGCCTACTGCTTTTCCTGTTAGACTCTACCTGCCTACTGCGTTTCCTGTTAGACTCTACCTGCCTACTGCTTTTCCTGATAGACTCTACCTGCCTACTGCTTTTCCTGATAGACTCTACCTGCCTACTGCGTTTCCTGTTAGACTCTACCTGCCTACTGCTTTTCCTGTTAGACTCTACCTGCCTACTGCTTTTCCTGTTAGATTCTACCTGCCTACTGCGTTTCCTGTTAGACTCTACCTGCCTACTGCTTTTCCTGTTAGACTCTACCTGCCTACTGCGTTTCCTGTTAGACTCTACCTGCCTACTGCTTTTCCTGTTAGACTCTACCTGCCTACTGCGTTTCCTGTTAAACTCTACCTGCCTACTGCTTTTCCTGTTAGACTCTACCTGCCTACTGCGTTTCCTGTTAGACTCTACCTGCCTACTGCGTTTCCTGTTAGACTCTACCTGCCTACTGCTTTTCCTGTTAGATTCTACCTGCCTACTGCTTTTCCTGTTAGACTCTACCTGCCTACTGCTTTTCCTGATAGACTCTACCTGCCTACTGTGTTTCCTGTTAGACTCTACCTGCCTACTGCTTTTCCTGTTAGACTCTACCTGCCTACTGCTTTTCCTGATAGACTCTACTTGCCTACTGCGTTTCCTGTTAGACTCTACCTGCCTACTGCGTTTCCTGTTAGACTCTACCTGCCTACTGCGTTTCCTGTTAGACGCTACCTGCCTACTGCTTTTCCTGTTAGACTCTACCTGCCTACTGCGTTTCCTGTTAGATTCTACCTGCCTACTGCGTTTCCTGTTAGACTCTAACTGCCTACTGCGTTTCCTGTTAGACTCTACCTGCCTACTGCGTTTCCTGTTAGACTCTACCTGCCTACTGCGTTTCCTGTTAGACTCTACCTGCCTACTGCTTTTACTCTTGTCTGGCAGTCACCCTGCGTCTGCAATCCTGAACTGCAGCGTGACCACCTCACTTTCCGTACTATCCACAAAGGTCTCAGTTTTGTGGATTCTCCGCAGTGACTCCAGCTCTAGCTCAGAAATAAGATTCTGAATATCTGTGGCTGGAGACACTCCTTGCAGATGTGGTCACCCTGGACACTGGAAATGTCCCTGACTTCCCACATTGCACAGGAAGAGCATTCCATGTGACCTCGCTTCCCTGTCAAGACTTACCTTTGAATTACTCCCATTATTTTTATTGCCTCTAGTTTAGAGAATATTAAAGACCATAGAAATATTCACCAGGTCCTTCTTACCAAGTCCTATCTGTGAGTTGGATAAGTGGTTTGGGTGGGTAGGTGGGTATGGTGCTAGCCGGTTGTAGCCGGCAGTAGTTGGAACGGGTTTGGGGGGGGGGGTTGCTGGGGTGGGGGCAGGGACGGTGTGAGTGACAGGGAGATTATTTCTGGACATAGATGAGGTTTTAATCTCTGTAACGTGTCCTGGGTTTCTACCAATGGACTGTTGCTAATCTCCGACTCTAGCTCAGAATTGGTGACACCAGCACTGGGTCCGAGGGAGAAGAGATGTTGCCCGTTGGAATTTGAAACAACCCAGGAACAGTTGAACAATGTGCTGGTTAGGTACATTGGCTAAATTGCCCTTAGTGTCCAGGAATATGTAGGTTTGGTGGGGTTACAGGGATAGCGCTGGGGAGGGGGGCCTAGGTAGGGTTTTCTTTCAGAGGGTTGGTGCAGACCAGTGTTGAATGGTCTCTTTCTGCACTCGCGGGATTCCACGGTTCTAACTTCCTACGGAGGTCCGTGCGTCAGGAATTCCATGGCTCCCAAAGGGCATCTCAATCATTCATCCAGTTTCTGACGATCCCAAGACCTGAAGATTTGGTCCAGAACATTGTCTCGAATTCCTAACCCTAACTTTGATGTTTTACTTTTGTACAAAACCTTATCAGATGCATTTTGGAAATCCATGAAAAACTGTGACTGAGAAATGTCTCTGCATTCGTCAGTTTGGTCTGTTTTTAACTTCCCATGCTTGTTCTCTGGTGCAATCTGTCTGTTCTATTTGCAGAACAAAGATGTGAAGTTACAGCACATGTCTTCCCTGCAAAGAAATGTCCTGCAGGAATGGGATAGGCAGGGGCCTGGCTCATGGACGTCACCTTCGTTCTTGCAGGATGAGACACCAGCATGTGATCAGGTACGGTTCATATCGACACAGCTCTGCTGTCCAGTAGCGAGTGTTTATCAATGTGCTAACTCCTGTCTCTTGTTAAAATCAGCGTCCAGTATTTGAACAGGTGTGACTGTGATTTGCTCCCACTCCCTTTTACGAGCGGGAGCAATGAGCTAACACCGTGTTTCTGCTGGCACGACGTGGAAACTGCAGAATTGTACTTTATGCTTCACCAACCACAGTTTGTGTGGGTTGTTGTGCCTCTGGCGAGGGAATCACTGCCGTATCACTTACCTTCTTCCAAGCAGGAGGTGAGGGTGAGCCGAGAGGACATGCTTGCCATTTAAACTATCATTTCATACAGGCAGAAATTTGCCTCCATATTGGATCTTCTATCTCCCTCTCACTATTTGGGAGTCTGTAGTAAACTCCCAGTAATGTGACTGGCCCGTTTTTATTTCCATGTTAAACCCACAAAGCCTTGTTTGTTGACCTGTTCAGTCTATCATCGCTTCTCACAACAAGAATGGATTCTTTCACCATTACTGCGACTCCGCCTCCTTGGGTATCTCCCCCTCTGTCCTGCCTGAAAACTCTGGAGGCGATTCTCCGATATGGAGGCCAAGTGTTCGCGGCGTCGTGAACGCCAGATGTGCGCCGCGCATGCGCAGTTGGGCCGCGCCATCCTGCGCCTGCGCGGGGAACGTATTACGCACGCCGGCCCCTCACCAACATGGCGCCGGTGTTTTGGGGCCGCGCGCGGAAGGATGTAGGCCCGGGGGGGGAGAGGCCGGCCCGCCGATCGGTGGGCCCCGATCGTGGGCCAGACCCCATCGGAAGTCACCCCGGTGAAGGAGCCCCCCTCCCTCCCCCACAGGCCACCCCCCAGCGTTCCCGCCGGCAGCGACCAGGATGCACGGCGCTGCTGCCATCACAGTCATCATAACTGGTTCATGTCATCACTTATTTACCTGTTTTTGTTCAATTTTTCTTTAACACTGTACAGAAAATATGTAACACGAAGAAAGGGGGGATGTGGTTATATGCATCACTGTAAATACACAAGGGGTTAATGTAAATACACTATGACTAAGTAAACACTAGAGGGAGCACCAGAGACATCATGACATGCAGACATACAGCTCATGAACACATAGAATAGGACACTACCAATGGGCAGTCAAGACACCCAGAGGTGACACTACCACAAGGGGGCATTAGACCAACCCATACATAAGGACAGGGCACACATGCTCTGTCTCTTTCCACAGGCATGTGCCATGTGTCCTACCTGCGCCCTTGATTCGTCCACCTTGGTTGTAATACTCCTTGCATTGAAGTAGAAACAGTTTAACCCTGTCATTGCGAGACATTTTTTAACCCTTGCTGCCCCTGTAATTCCGAGTCTATCAATACATCTTCTACTCACTGGCTAATGCTCTACCTCCATTTTCCTGATCTGATTTTGACCTTTCTGATCCTACTAATTGGAGGGCTGTGACCAGTGGTGTTCTGCAGGGATCAGTGCTGGGACCTTTACTGTTTGTAGTATATATAAATGATTTGGAGGAAAATGTAACTGGTCTGATTAGTAAGTTTGCAGACGACACAAAGGATGGTGGAATTGCGGATAGCGATGAGGACTGTCAGAGGATACAGCAGGATTTAGATTGTCTGGAGACTTGGGCGGAGAGATGGCAGATGGAGTTTAATCCGGACAAATGTGAGGTAATGCATTTTGGAAGGTCTAATGCAGGTAGGGAATATACAGTGAATGGTAGAACCCTCGAGTATTGAAAGTCAGAGAGATCTAGGAGTACAGGTCCACAGGTCATTGAAAGGGGCAACACAGGTGGAGAAGGTAGTCAAGAAGGCATACGGCATGCTTGCCTTCATTGGACGGGGCATTGAGTACAAGAACCTTAGTTAGGCCACACTTGGGTATAGTGTTCAATTCTGGTCGCCACACTACCAGAAGGATGTGGAGCATTAGAGAGGGTGCAGAAGAGATTTACCAGAATGTTGCCTGGTATGGAGGGCATTAGCTATGAGGAGCGGTTGAATAAACTCGGTTTGTTCTCACTGGAACGACGGAGGTTGAGGGGCGACCTGATAGAGGTCTACAAAATTATGAGGGGCATAGACAGAGTGGATAGTCAGAGGCTTTTCCCCAGGGTAGAGGGGTCAATTACTAGGGGGCATAGGTTTAAGGTGAGAGGGGCAAGGTTTAGAGTAGATGTACGAGGCAAGTTTTTTACGCAGAGGGTAGTGGGTGCCTGGAACTCGCTACCGGAGGAGGTGGTGGAAGCAGGGACGATAGTGACATTTAAGGGGCATCTTGACAAATACATGAATAGGATGGGAATAGAGGGATACGGACCCAGGAAGTGTAGAAGATTGTAGTTTAGTCGGGCAGCATGGTCGGCACGGGCTTGGAGGGCCGAAGGGCCTGTTCCTGTGCTGTACATTTCTTTGTTCTTTGTTCCTGGGATCCCTCCCACACTAGTTTAAATGCTCCCCAACAGAACTAGTGAAAGGCCCCCCAACAAGGACATTGGTCCCAGCTCTGCCTGGGTGCAACCCATCCGGTTTGTACAGGCCCCACCTTCCCCAGGACCAGTCCCAGTGCCTCAAGAATCCGAATCCCTCCCGGCTACACCATCTCTCCAGCCACGTGTTCTCTGATCTGTCCTCCTATTCCTGCTCTCTGTAGCGTGTGGAACTGGGAGTAATCCTGAGATTACTACATTTGAGGTCCTGCATTGTAGTTTATCTCCTAACTTCCTGTACTCTGTTTGTTGGTCCTCAGCCCTCAGATTACCCATGTCGTTGGTACCAATGTGAACCAAGGCCACTAGCTGTTCACCTTCCCCTCCCCAGAATGTCCTGCAGCCACTCCGTGACACCCGGACCCTGGTACCAGGGAGGCAACATACCATCCTCGATTCACGTTTACGGCCACAGAAGCGTCTGTCTGTGCCTCTCACCATTGAACTCCCTATCACTATAGCGCCCACCAGACTGAGCAGCAGAGCCACCCACAGTGCTGTGGATTTGGCTGTTGCTGCTTTCCCTTGACAGGCCTTTCCCCCCCAACAGTATCCAAAGCAGTATATCTGTTTGAGATGGGAGTGGCCACAGGAGGTTCCTGCATTGCTTTCCTGAGTCTTTTGCTGTTCCTGATGGTCACCCATTCACTTTCTACCTTCGCAATCCTCACTTGCGATGTGACAACCCCGCTAAGCGTGCTATCCACGACTTCCTCAGCATCGCGGATGGTCCACAGTGAGTCCACTCGCAGCTCCAGCTCTGAAATCCGGTTGGTTAGAAGCTGCATTTGGACACACCTTCTGCACGCATGGTCACCAGCATCCCTCATTTCCCACATTGTGCAGGATATACTCATTCAGCTGATTTCTGTACTTTGCAACTTGCTGTGTGAAAATAGACTTCAGTGTTTTTTCACGTGCCATTCCTCAGCTGTGAAGTGCTTTGTGACATCCTGAGGAAGGTAAGAGTATTGTGTATGTGAAGCCTCTTACTATCTCAAGCATTTCAAACAACTTTAGCTAGAATAACTGACTTTAAAGTGCCCTGACTGTGGAGGTAAATGAGGTGGATATTTTTGTGCACAGCCATGAGATAAATGAGTTGATTGAGGGAGGAATGTTGGCCAGGACATCAGGAGAACTTCCTGATATTAAGTAATGCGGTGCCATATTTAATATCCACAGGAACACACACATAGGATCTTCCAAGTCAGCCAAAGCAAAACAATGATCATGTGCTGCACTGGAATTCTAGTCTAGACTGTACTGAAATGAAAAATGAAATGAAATGAAAATGAAATGAAATGAAATGAATGAAATGAAAATCGCTTGTTGTCACAAGTAGGCTTCAAATGAAGTTACTGTGAAAAGCCCCTAGTCGCCACATTCCGGCGCCTGTTCGGGGAGGCCGGTACGGGAATTGAACCGTGCTGCTGGCCTGCCTGGGTCTGCTTTCAAAGCCAGCGATTTAGCCCTGTGCTAAACAGCCCCTGACGGCCTGTGATGGGGCTAATGAGACATTTCTACTCAAACCCTTTCCCTATCCTCGCCCTCCCAGATCCTGGTGGAGCTGCTGTTTTTGTCTCCTTGCTGCAGTTTAATCGGTTTCTATTTTGCAGGTTGATGAAGATGATGATTCTCTTGCTGCTGCTCCATGCCTTACCGATTACCCTAGGTTTCAAAACTCTGACCCCAGCACCATGGAGCAGGGCCACCTGGAGTTCGCCTCCATGTTCGATACCCTCCGTGCCAAACAGGGTGAACAAGCAGACCATCACGAGGCGAAACTCAGACATATCCAGAACAGCCTGTTGACAGCCTGGAGCATGGTAGTTTCTGTGAAGGCAATAGAGGGGAAGGACCTGCTGCTCCAGTACACGGTTCGGGCCTTCCTGCAGTTTGTCCGCCTCCTACCATTTGCCCCAGCCACTCTTCCGAGCTCGGTCATTAAAATGAAGAATAAACTGGTGAAGAAAGCCCTAAGGAGAAGCCCTGGAATCTTTCGGACGTTACAGCTCTTACGCTACTGCCTAACTGTCCTGAACTGGGATGGGGTGCACAAGCATTCACTAACACATGCAGTGAAGCTCTCAGCGGACATTGTGAAGTTAATCCTCGCTCAGAAATTAGGGCCAGCCTCATTCTCTCAGTCACTCCTGAGCAGCCTACTGGCACTCAACCTGGCATCTGTAAATCTGGACACAGTGTACTCCCTCCAATCACAGGCCTGCTTGGATATCCCATGGGACATTGGACCTGATTGTGTCCGAGTGCCAGCAGGTCGTAGGAAAAAGTATTCTCTCGTCACATTCTTGGAGCTGCCATCGCAAACAGTGCAAACAATCCAGAAGCCATCACACAGGTAGGAGCAAGACTGACTCATCGATATAGACCATCATCAGGCAGCAATAATACTCACTCACCGATATAGACCATCAGGCAGCAATAATACTCATCGATATAGACCATCAGGCAGCAATAATACTCACTCATCAATATAGACCATCATCACACAGCAATAATACTCATCAATATAGAGCACCATCAGGCAGCAATAATACTCACTCATCAATATAGACCATCATCACACAGCAATAATACTCATCAATATAGACCATCATCAGGCAGCAATAATACTCACTCATCAATATAGACCATCATCAGGCAGCAATAATACTCACTCATCGATATAGACCATCATCACACAGCAATAATACTCATCAATATAGAGCACCATCAGGCAGCAATAATACTCACTCATCAATATAGACCATCATCACACAGCAATAATACTCATCAATATAGAGCACCATCAGGCAGCAATAATACTCACTCATCGATATAGACCATCATCTCACAGCAATAATACTCATCAATATAGAGCACCATCAGGCAGCAATAATACTCACTCATCAATATAGACCATCATCACACAGCAATAATACTCATCAATATAGAGCACCATCAGGCAGCAATAATACTCACTCATCAATATAGACCATCATCAGGCAGCAATAATACTCACTCATCGATATAGACCATCATCACACAGCAATAATACTCATCAATATAGAGCACCATCAGGCAGCAATAATACTCACTCATCAATATAGACCATCATCACACAGCAATAATACTCATCAATATAGACCATCATCAGGCAGCAATAATACTCACTCATCGATATAGACCACCATCAGGCAGCAATAATACTCATCAATATAGAGCACCATCAGGCAGCAATAATACTCACTCATCGATATAGACCATCATCACACAGCAATAATACTCATCAATATAGAGCACCATCAGGCAGCAATAATACTCACTCATCAATATAGACCATCATCACACAGCAATAATACTCATCAATATAGACCATCATCAGGCAGCAATAATACTCACTCATCAATATAGACCATCATCAGGCAGCAATAATACTCACTCATCGATATAGACCATCATCACACAGCAATAATACTCATCAATATAGAGCACCATCAGGCAGCAATAATACTCACTCATCAATATAGACCATCATCACACAGCAATAATACTCATCAATATAGACCATCATCAGGCAGCAATAATACTCACTCATCGATATAGACCACCATCAGGCAGCAATAATACTCATCAATATAGAGCACCATCAGGCAGCAATAATACTCACTCATCGATATAGACCATCATCACACAGCAATAATACTCATCAATATAGACCATCATCAGGCAGCAATAATACTCACTCATCGATATAGACCATCATCAGGCAGCAATAATACTCACTCATCAATATAGACCACCATCAGGCAGCAATAATACTCACTCATCAATATAGAGCACCATCAGGCAGCAATAATACTCATCAATATAGACCATCATCAGGCAGCAATAATACTCACTCATCGATATAGACCACCATCAGGCAGCAATAATACTCACTCATCAATATAGACCACCATCAGACAGCAATAATACTCACTCATCAATATAGAGCACCATCAGGCAGCAATAATACTCACTCATCAATATAGAGCACCATCAGGCAGCAATAATACTCACTCATCAATATAGACCACCATCAGGCAGCAATAATACTCACTCATCAATATAGAGCACCATCAGGCAGCAATAATACTCACTCATCGATATAGACCATCATCAAGCAGCAATAATACTCACTCATCAATATAGACCATCATCAGGCAGCAATAATACTCATCAATATAGAGCACCATCAGGCAGCAATAATACTCACTCATCAATATAGACCACCATCAGGCAGCAATAATACTCACTCATCGATATAGAGCACCATCAGGCAGCAATAATACTCACTCATCGATATAGACCACCATCAGGCAGCAATAATACTCATCAATATAGAGCACCATCAGGCAGCAATAATACTCACTCATCGATATAGACCACCATCAGGCAGCAATAATACTCACTCATCAATATAGACCATCATCAGGCAGCAATAATACTCACTCATCAATATAGAGCACCATCAGGCAGCAATAATACTCACTCATCAATATAGAGCACCATCAGGCAGCAATAATACTCACTCATCAATATAGACCACCATCAGGCAGCAATAATACTCACTCATCAATATAGAGCACCATCAGGCAGCAATAATACTCACTCATCGATATAGACCATCATCAGGCAGCAATAATACTCACTCATCAATATAGACCATCATCAGGCAGCAATAATACTCACTCATCAATATAGACCACCATCAGGCAGCAATAATACTCACTCATCAATATAGAGCACCATCAGGCAGCAATAATACTCACTCATCGATATAGACCATCATCAGGCAGCAATAATACTCATCAATATAGAGCACCATCAGGCAGCAATAATACTCACTCATCAATATAGACCACCATCAGGCAGCAATAATACTCACTCATCGATATAGAGCACCATCAGGCAGCAATAATACTCACTCATCGATATAGACCACCATCAGGCAGCAATAATACTCATCAATATAGAGCACCATCAGGCAGCAATAATACTCACTCATCAATATAGACCACCATCAGGCAGCAATAATACTCACTCATCAATATAGACCATCAGGCAGCAATAATACTCATCAATATAGAGCACCATCAGGCAGCAATAATACTCACTCATCAATATAGACCACCATCAGGCAGCAATAATACTCATCAATATAGACCACCATCAGGCAGCAATAATACTCATCAATATAGAGGACCATCAGGCAGCAATAATACTCACTCATCGATATAGACCATCATCAGGCAGCAATAATACTCTCTCATCGATATAGACCATCAGGCAGCAATAATACTCACTCATCGATATAGAACACCATCAGGCAGCAATAATACTCTCTCATCGATATAGACCATCAGGCAGCAATAATACTCACTCATCAATATAGACCACCATCAGGCAGCAATAATACTCATCAATATAGAGCACCATCAGGCAGCAATAATACTCACTCATTGATATAGACCACCATCAGGCAGCAATAATACTCACTCATCAATATAGACCACCATCAGGCAGCAATAATACTCATCAATATAGACCACCATCAGGCAGCAATAATACTCATCAATATAGAGCACCATCAGGCAGCAATAATACTCACTCATCAATATAGACCACCATCAGGCAGCAATAATACTCTCTCATCAATATAGACCACCATCAGGCAGCAATAATACTCACTCATCGATATAGAGCACCATCAGGCAGCAATAATACTCATCAATATAGAGCACCATCAGGCAGCAATAATACTCACTCATCAATATAGACCACCATCAGGCAGCAATAATACTCACTCATCAATATAGACACAGCAATAATACTCACTCATCGATATAGACCACCATCAGGCAGCAATAATACTCATCAATATAGACCACCATCAGGCAGCAATAATACTCACTCATCGATATATACCACCATCAGGCAGCAATAATACTCACTCATCGATATAGACCACCATCAGGCAGCAATAATACTCACTCATCGATATAGACCATCATCAGGCAGCAATAATACTCTCTCATCGATATAGACCACCATCAGGCAGCAATAATACTCACTCATCGATATAGAGCACCATCAGGCAGCAATAATACTCACTCATCGATATAGACCACCATCAGGCAGCAATAATACTCACTCATCGATATAGACCACCATCAGGCAGCAATAATACTCACTCATCGATATAGACCATCATCAGGCAGCAATAATACTCTCTCATCGATATAGACCATCATCAGGCAGCAATAATACTCATCAATATAGAGCACCATCACACGGCAATAACACTCATTCATCAATATAGACCACCATCACACAGCAATAATACTCACTCATCGATATAGACCACCATCAGGCAGCAATAATACTCATCAATATAGAGCACCATCAGGCAGCAATAATACTCACTCATCAATATAGACCACCATCAGACAGCAATAATACTCATCAATATAGACCACCATCAGGCAACAATAATACTCATCAATATAGAGCACTATCAGGCAGCAATAATACTCACTCATCGATATAGATCATCATCACACAGCAATAATACTCACTCATTAATATAGATCATCATCACACAGCAATAATACTCACTCATCAATATAGACCACCATCAGACAGCAATAATACTCACTCATCAATATAGACCACCATCAGGCAACAATAATACTCATCAATATAGAGCACTATCAGGCAGCAATAACACTCACTCATCGATATAGAACATCATCACACAGCAATAATACTCACTCATTAATATAGATCATCATCACACAGCAATAATACTCACTCATCAATATAGACCACCATCAGGCAGCAATAATACTCACTCATCAATATAGAACATATCACACTGCAATAACACTCACTCATTAATATAGACCATCATCAGGCAGCAATAATACTCACTCATCAATATAGACCATCATCACACAGCAATAATACTCACTCATCAATATAGACCATCATCACACAGCAATAATACTCATTAATATAGACCATTATCACACAGCAATAATACTCACTCATCAATATAGACCATCATCACACAGCAATAATACTCTCTCATCTATATAGACGTTTATCACACAGCAACAATACTCACTCACCAATATAGACCATCATCACACAGCAATAATACTCACTCATTAATATCGACCATCATCATCACACAGCAATAATAGTCACTCATCAATATAGACCATCATCACACAGCAGTAATACTCAGTCTTCAATGTAGACCATCATCACACAGCAATAATACTCACTCATTAATATAGACCAGCATCACACAGCAATAATACTCACTCATTAATTTAGACCAGCATCACACTGCAATAATACTCACTCATCAATATAGACCATCAACACACAGCAATAATACTCACTCATTAATATAGATCATCATCATCACACAGCAATAATACTCACTCATCAAAATAGACCATCATCACGCAGCAATAATACTCACTCATCAATATAGACCATCATCACACAGCAATAACACTCACTCATCAATACAGACCATCAACACACAGCAATAATACTCACTCATTAATATAGACCATCATCACTCTGCAATAATACTCATCAAAATAGACCATCATCACACAGCAATAATACTCACTCATCAATATAGATCATCATCACACAGCAATAATACTCATTCATCAATACAGACCATCATCACACAGCAATAACACTCACTCATTAATATCGACCATCATCACACAGCAGTAATACTCAGTCATCAATGTAGACCATCATCACACAGTAATAATACGCACGCATTAATATAGACCAGCATCACACAGCAATAATACTCACTCATCAATATAGACCATCAACACACAGCAATAATACTCACTCATTAATATAGACCAGCATCACACAGCAATAATACTCACTCATTAATATAGACCATCATCACACAGCAATAATACTCACTCATTAATATAGACCATTATCACACAGCAACAATACTCACTCATCAATATAGACCATCATCACACAGCAATAACACTCACTCATCAATATAGACCATCATCACACAGCAATAATACTTACTCATCAATATAGACCATCATCACACAGCAATAATACTCATTCATTAATACAGACCATCATCACACAACAATAACACTCATTAATATAGACCATCATCACACAGCAATAATACTCACTCATCAGTATAGACCATCATCACACAGTAATGATACTCACTCATCAATATAGACCATTATCACTCTGCAATAATACTCATCAATATAGACCATCATCACACAGCAATAATACTCACTCATTAATATAGACCATTATCACACAGCAATAATACTCTCTCATCAATGTCGACCATTATCACACAGCAACAATACTCACTCGCCAATATAGACCATCATCACACAGCAATAATACCCACTCATTAATATAGATAATCATCATCACACAGCAATAATACTCACTCATCAATATAGACCATCATCACCCAGCAGTAATACTCACTCATTAATATAGACCAGCATCACACAGCAATAATACTCACTCATCAATATAGACCAGCATCACACAGCAATAATACTCACTCATTAATATAGACCATCATCACACAGCAATAATACTCTCTCATCAATATAGACCATTATCACACAGCAATAATACTCATTAATATAGACCAGCATCACACAGCAATAATACTCACTCATTAATATAGACCATCATCACACAGCAATAATACTCACTCATTAATATAGACCAGCATCACACAGCAATAATACTCACTCATTAATATAGACCATCATCACACAGCAATAATACTCTCTCATCAATATAGACCATCATCACACAGCAATAATACTCACTCATTAATATAGACCATCATCATACAGCAATAATACTCACTTATTAATATAGACCATCATCAGGCAGCAATAATACTCACTCATTAATATAGACCATTATCACACAGCAACAATACTCACTCATTAAGATAGACCATCATCACACAGCAATAACACTCACTCATCAATATAGACCATTATCACACAGCAATAATACTCTCTCATCAATGCCGACCATTATCACACAGCAACAATACTCACTCGCCAATATAGCCCAGCATCACACAGCAATAATACTCACTCATTAATATAGATAATCATCATCACACAGCAATAATACTCACTCATCAATATAGACCATCATCACCCAGCAGTAATACTCACTCATTAATATAGACCAGCATCACACAGCAATAATACTCACTCATCAATATAGACCAGCATCACACAGCAATAATACTCACTCATTAATATAGACCATCATCACACAGCAATAATACTCTCTCATCAATATAGACCATTATCACACAGCAATAATACTCACTCATTAATATAGACCGGCATCACACAGCAATAATACTCACTCATTAATATAGATAATCATCATCACACAGCAATAATACTCACTCATCAATATAGACCATCATCACCCAGCAGTAATACTCACTCATTAATATAGACCAGCATCACACAGCAATAATACTCACTCATCAATATAGATAATCATCATCACACAGCAATAATACTCACTCATCAATATAGACCATCATCACCCAGCAGTAATACTCACTCATTAATATAGACCAGCATCACACAGCAATAATACTCACTCATCAATATAGACCAGCATCACACAGCAATAATACTCACTCATTAATATAGACCATCATCACACAGCAATAATACTCTCTCATCAATATAGACCATTATCACACAGCAATAATACTCACTCATTAATATAGACCGGCATCACACAGCAATAATACTCACTCATCAATATAGACCATTATCACACAGCAATAATACTCACTCATCAATATAGACCAGCATCACACAGCAATAACACTCACTCATTAATATAGACCAGCATCACACAGCACTAATACTCACTCATTAATATAGACCATCATCACACAGCAATAATACTCTCTCATCTATATAGACCATCATCACACAGCAATAATACTCACTCATTAATATAGACCATCATCATACAGCAATAATACTCACTTATTAATATAGACCATCATCAGGCAGCAATAATACTCACTCATCAATATAGACCACCATCAGGCAGCAATAATACTCACTCATCAATATAGACCATCATCACACAGCAATAATACTCACTCATTAATATAGACCAGCATCACACAGCAATAATACTCACTCATCAATATAGACCATTATCACACAGCAATAATACTCACTCATCAATATAGACCAGCATCACACAGCAATAACACTCACTCATTAATATAGACCACCATCAGACAGCAATAATACTCACTCATTAATATAGACCATCATCATACAGCAATAATACTCACTTATTAATATAGACCATCATCAGGCAGCAATAATACTCACTCATCAATATAGATCATCATCACACAGCAATAATATTCACTCATTAATATAGACCATCATCACACAGCAATAATACTCACTCATCAATATAGACCATCATCACACAGCAATAATACTCTCTCATCGATATAGACCAGCATCACACAGCAATAACACTCACTCATTAATATAGACCACCATCAGACAGCAATAATACTCACTTATTAATATAGACCATCATCAGGCAGCAATAATACTCACTCATCAATATAGATCATCATCACACAGCAATAATACTCACTCATCGATATAGACCACCATCAGGCAGCAATAATACTCATTAATATAGACCATCATCACACAGCAATAATACTCACTCATTAATATAGACCATTATCACACAGCAATAATACTCTCTCATCAATATAGACCATTATCACACAGCAATAATACTCACTCATTAATATAGACCATCATCACACAGCAATAATACTCACTCATTAATATAGACCATTATCACACAGCAATAATACTCTCTCATCAATATAGACCATTATCACACAGCAATAATACACACTCATTAATATAGACCATTATCACACAGCAATAATACTCTCTCATCAATATAGACCATTATCACACAGCAATAATACTCACTCATTAATATAGACCATCATCACACAGCAATAATACTCATTCATTAATATAGACCATCATCACACAGCAATAATACTCACTCATTAATATAGACCATCATCACACAACAATAATACTCATTAATATAGACCATCATCACACAGCAATAATACTCATTAATATAGACCATCATCACACAGCAATAATACTGATTAATATAGACCATCATCACACAGCAATAATACTCACTCATTAATATAGACCATTATCACACAGCAATAATACTCTCTCATCAATATAGACCATTATCACACAGCAATAATACTCACTCATTAATATAGACCATTATCACACAGCAATAATACTCTCTCATCAATATAGACCATTATCACACAGCAATAATACTCTCTCATCAATATAGACCATTATCACACAGCAATAATACTCACTCATTAATATAGACCATTATCACACAGCAATAATACTCTCTCATCAAAATAGACCATTATCACACAGCAATAATACTCTCTCATTAATATAGACCATTATCACACAGCAATAACACTCACTCATTAATATAGACCAGCATCACACAGCAACAATACTCACTCATTAATATAGACCATCATCACTCTGCAATAATACTCACTCATTAATATAGACCATTATCACACAGCAATAATACACACTCATTAATATAGACCATCATCACACAGCAATAATACTCACTCATTAATATAGACCACCATCAGACAGCAATAACACTCACTCATTAATATAGACCATCATCAGGCACCAACAATACTCACTCATTAATATAGACCATTATCACACAGCAATAATACTCACTCATTAATATAGACCATTATCACACAGCAATAATACTCTCTCATTAATATGGACCATTATCACACAGCAATAATACTCACTCATCAATATAGACCATCATCACACAGCAATAACACTCACTCATTAATATAGACCATCATCACACAGCAGTAATACTCAGTCATCAAAATAGACCATCAACACACAGCAATAATACTCACTCATCAATATAGACCATCATCACACAGCAATAATACTCACTCATCAATATAGACCATCATCAGGCAGCAATAATACTCATCAATATAGACCACCATCAGGCAGCAATAATACTCACTCATCAATATAGAGCACCATCAGGCAGCAATAATACTCACTCATCGATATAGACCATCATCAGGCAGCAATAATACTCATCAATATAGAGCACCATCAGGCAGCAATAATACTCACTCATCAATATAGACCACCATCAGGCAGCAATAATACTCACTCATCGATATAGAGCACCAGCAGGCAGCAATAATACTCACTCATCGATATAGACCACCATCAGGCAGCAATAATACTCATCAATATAGAGCACCATCAGGCAGCAATAATACTCACTCATCGATATAGACCACCATCAGGCAGCAATAATATTCACTCATCAATATAGACCATCATCAGGCAGCAATAATACTCACTCATCAATATAGAGCACCATCAGGCAGCAATAATACTCACTCATCAATATAGAGCACCATCAGGCAGCAATAATACTCACTCATCAATATAGACCACCATCAGGCAGCAATAATACTCACTCATCAATATAGAGCACCATCAGGCAGCAATAATACTCACTCATCGATATAGACCATCATCAGGCAGCAATAATACTCACTCATCAATATAGACCATCATCAGGCAGCAATAATACTCACTCATCAATATAGACCACCATCAGGCAGCAATAATACTCACTCATCAATATAGAGCACCATCAGGCAGCAATAATACTCACTCATCGATATAGACCATCATCAGGCAGCAATAATACTCATCAATATAGAGCACCATCAGGCAGCAATAATACTCACTCATCAATATAGACCACCATCAGGCAGCAATAATACTCACTCATCGATATAGAGCACCATCAGGCAGCAATAATACTCACTCATCGATATAGACCACCATCAGGCAGCAATAATACTCATCAATATAGAGCACCATCAGGCAGCAATAATACTCACTCATCAATATAGACCACCATCAGGCAGCAATAATACTCACTCATCAATATAGACCATCAGGCAGCAATAATACTCATCAATATAGAGCACCATCAGGCAGCAATAATACTCACTCATCAATATAGACCACCATCAGGCAGCAATAATACTCATCAATATAGACCACCATCAGGCAGCAATAATACTCATCAATATAGAGGACCATCAGGCAGCAATAATACTCACTCATCGATATAGACCATCATCAGGCAGCAATAATACTCTCTCATCGATATAGACCATCAGGCAGCAATAATACTCACTCATCGATATAGAACACCATCAGGCAGCAATAATACTCTCTCATCGATATAGACCATCAGGCAGCAATAATACTCACTCATCAATATAGACCACCATCAGGCAGCAATAATACTCATCAATATAGAGCACCATCAGGCAGCAATAATACTCACTCATTGATATAGACCACCATCAGGCAGCAATAATACTCACTCATCAATATAGACCACCATCAGGCAGCAATAATACTCATCAATATAGACCACCATCAGGCAGCAATAATACTCATCAATATAGAGCACCATCAGGCAGCAATAATACTCACTCATCAATATAGACCACCATCAGGCAGCAATAATACTCTCTCATCAATATAGACCACCATCAGGCAGCAATAATACTCACTCATCGATATAGAGCACCATCAGGCAGCAATAATACTCATCAATATAGAGCACCATCAGGCAGCAATAATACTCACTCATCAATATAGACCACCATCAGGCAGCAATAATACTCACTCATCAATATAGACACAGCAATAATACTCACTCATCGATATAGACCACCATCAGGCAGCAATAATACTCATCAATATAGACCACCATCAGGCAGCAATAATACTCACTCATCGATATATACCACCATCAGGCAGCAATAATACTCACTCATCGATATAGACCACCATCAGGCAGCAATAATACTCACTCATCGATATAGACCATCATCAGGCAGCAATAATACTCTCTCATCGATATAGACCACCTTCAGGCAGCAATAATACTCACTCATCGATATAGAGCACCATCAGGCAGCAATAATACTCACTCATCGATATAGACCACCATCAGGCAGCAATAATACTCACTCATCGATATAGACCACCATCAGGCAGCAATAATACTCACTCATCGATATAGACCATCATCAGGCAGCAATAATACTCTCTCATCGATATAGACCATCATCAGGCAGCAATAATACTCATCAATATAGAGCACCATCAGGCAGCAATAATACTCACTCATCGATATAGACCATCATCAGGCAGCAATAATACTCTCTCATCGATATAGACCATCATCAGGCAGCAATAATACTCATCAATATAGAGCACCATCACACGGCAATAACACTCATTCATCAATATAGACCACCATCACACAGCAATAATACTCACTCATCGATATAGACCACCATCAGGCAGCAATAATACTCATCAATATAGAGCACCATCAGGCAGCAATAATACTCATCAATATAGACCACCATCAGACAGCAATAATACTCATCAATATAGACCACCATCAGGCAACAATAATACTCATCAATATAGAGCACTATCAGGCAGCAATAATACTCACTCATCGATATAGATCATCATCACACAGCAATAATACTCACTCATTAATATAGATCATCATCACACAGCAATAATACTCACTCATCAATATAGACCACCATCAGACAGCAATAATACTCACTCATCAATATAGACCACCATCAGGCAACAATAATACTCATCAATATAGAGCACTATCAGGCAGCAATAACACTCACTCATCGATATAGAACATCATCACACAGCAATAATACTCACTCATTAATATAGATCATCATCACACAGCAATAATACTCACTCATCAATATAGACCACCATCAGGCAGCAATAATACTCACTCATCAATATAGAACATCATCACACTGCAATAACACTCACTCATTAATATAGACCATCATCAGGCAGCAATAATACTCACTCATCAATATAGACCATCATCACACAGCAATAATACTCACTCATCAATATAGACCATCATCACACAGCAATAATACTCATTAATATAGACCATTATCACACAGCAATAATACTCACTCATCAATATAGACCATCATCACACAGCAATAATACTCTCATCTATATAGACGTTTATCACACAGCAACAATACTCACTCACCAATATAGACCATCATCACACAGCAATAATACTCACTCATTAATATCGACCATCATCATCACACAGCAATAATAGTCACTCATCAATATAGACCATCATCACACAGCAGTAATACTCAGTCTTCAATGTAGACCATCATCACACAGCAATAATACTCACTCATTAATATAGACCAGCATCACACAGCAATAATACTCACTCATTAATTTAGACCAGCATCACACTGCAATAATACTCACTCATCAATATAGACCATCAACACACAGCAATAATACTCACTCATTAATATAGATCATCATCATCACACAGCAATAATACTCACTCATCAAAATAGACCATCATCACGCAGCAATAATGCTCACTCATCAATATAGACCATCATCACACAGCAATAACACTCACTCATCAATATAGACCATCAACACACAGCAATAATACTCACTCATTAATATAGACCATCATCACTCTGCAATAATACTCATCAAAATAGACCATCATCACACAGCAATAATACTCACTCATCAATATAGATCATCATCACACAGCAATAATACTCATTCATCAATACAGACCATCATCACACAGCAATAACACTCACTCATTAATATCGACCATCATCACACAGCAGTAATACTCAGTCATCAATGTAGACCATCATCACACAGCAATAATACGCACGCATTAATATAGACCAGCATCACACAGCAATAATACTCACTCATCAATATAGACCATCAACACACAGCAATAATACTCACTCATTAATATAGACCAGCATCACACAGCAATAATACTCACTCATTAATATAGACCATCATCACACAGCAATAATACTCACTCATTAATATAGACCATTATCACACAGCAACAATACTCACTCATCAATATAGACCATCATCACACAGCAATAACACTCACTCATCAATATAGACCATCATCACACAGCAATAATACTCACTCATCAATATAGACCATCATCACACAGCAATAATACTCATTCATTAATACAGACCATCATCACACAACAATAACACTCACTCATTAATATAGACCATCATCACACAGCAATAATACTCACTCGTCAGTATAGACCATCATCACACAGTAATAATACTCACTCATCAATATAGACCATTATCACTCTGCAATAATACTCATCAATATAGACCATCATCACACAGCAATAATACTCACTCATTAATATAGACCATTATCACACAGCAATAATACTCTCTCATCAATGTCGACCATTATCACACAGCAACAATACTCACTCGCCAATATAGACCATCATCACACAGCAATAATACCCACTCATTAATATAGATAATCATCATCACACAGCAATAATACTCACTCATCAATATAGACCATCATCACCCAGCAGTAATACTCACTCATTAATATAGACCAGCATCACACAGCAATAATACTCACTCATCAATATAGACCAGCATCACACAGCAATAATACTCACTCATTAATATAGACCATCATCACACAGCAATAATACTCTCTCATCAATATAGACCATTATCACACAGCAATAATACTCACTCATTAATATAGACCAGCATCACACAGCAATAATACTCACTCATTAATATAGACCATCATCACACAGCAATAATACTCACTCATTAATATAGACCAGCATCACACAGCAATAATACTCACTCATTAATATAGACCATCATCACACAGCAATAATACTCTCTCATCAATATAGACCATCATCACACAGCAATAATACTCACTCATTAATATAGACCATCATCATACAGCAATAATACTCACTTATTAATATAGACCATCATCAGGCAGCAATAATACTCACTCATTAATATAGACCATTATCACACAGCAACAATACTCACTCATTAAGATAGACCATCATCACACAGCAATAACACTCACTCATCAATATAGACCATTATCACACAGCAATAATACTCTCTCATCAATGCCGACCATTATCACACAGCAACAATACTCACTCGCCAATATAGCCCATCATCACACAGCAATAATACTCACTCATTAATATAGATAATCATCATCACACAGCAATAATACTCACTCATCAATATAGACCATCATCACCCAGCAGTAATACTCACTCATTAATATAGACCAGCATCACACAGCAATAATACTCACTCATCAATATAGACCAGCATCACACAGCAATAATACTCACTCATTAATATAGACCATCATCACACAGCAATAATACTCTCTCATCAATATAGACCATTATCACACAGCAATAATACTCACTCATTAATATAGACCGGCATCACACAGCAGTAATACTCACTCATCAATATAGACCATTATCACACAGCAATAATACTCACTCATCAATATAGACCAGCATCACACAGCAATAACACTCACTCATTAATATAGACCAGCATCACACAGCACTAATACTCACTCATTAATATAGACCATCATCACACAGCAATAATACTCTCTCATCTATATAGACCATCATCACACAGCAATAATACTCACTCATTAATATAGACCATCATCATACAGCAATAATACTCACTTATTAATATAGACCATCATCAGGCAGCAATAATACTCACTCATCAATATAGACCACCATCAGGCAGCAATAATACTCACTCATCAATATAGACCATCATCACACAGCAATAATACTCACTCATTAATATAGACCAGCATCACACAGCAATAATACTCACTCATCAATATAGACCATTATCACACAGCAATAATACTCACTCATCAATATAGACCAGCATCACACAGCAATAACACTCACTCATTAATATAGACCACCATCAGACAGCAATAATACTCACTCATTAATATAGACCATCATCATACAGCAACAATACTCACTTATTAATATAGACCATCATCAGGCAGCAATAATACTCACTCATCAATATAGATCATCATCACACAGCAATAATACTCACTCATTAATATAGACCATCATCACACAGCAATAATACTCACTCATCAATATAGACCATCATCACACAGCAATAATACTCTCTCATCGATATCGACCAGCATCACACAGCAATAACACTCACTCATTAATATAGACCACCATCAGACAGCAATAATACTCACTTATTAATATAGACCATCATCAGGCAGCAATAATACTCACTCATCAATATAGATCATCATCACACAGCAATAATACTCACTCATCGATATAGACCACCATCAGGCAGCAATAATACTCATTAATATAGACCATCATCACACAGCAATAATACTCACTCATGAATATAGACCATTATCACACAGCGATAATACTCTCTCATCAATATAGACCATTATCACACAGCAATAATACTCACTCATTAATATAGACCATCATCACACAGCAATAATACTCACTCATTAATATAGACCATTATCACACAGCAATAATACTCTCTCATCAATATAGACCATTATCACACAGCAATAATACACACTCATTAATATAGACCATTATCACACAGCAATAATACTCTCTCATCAATATAGACCATTATCACACAGCAATAATACTCACTCATTAATATAGACCATCATCACACAGCAATAATACTCATTCATTAATATAGACCATCATCACACAGCAATAATACTCACTCATTAATATAGACCATCATCACACAGCAATAATACTCATTAATATAGACCATCATCACACAGCAATAATACTCATTAATATAGACCATCATCACACAGCAATAATACTGATTAATATAGACCATCATCACACAGCAATAATACTCACTCATTAATATAGACCATTATCACACAGCAATAATACTCTCTCATCAATATAGACCATTATCACACAGCAATAATACTCACTCATTAATATAGACCATTATCACACAGCAATAATACTCTCTCATCAATATAGACCATTATCACACAGCAATAATACTCTCTCATCAATATAGACCATTATCACACAGCAATAATACTCATTAATATAGACCATTATCACACAGCAATAATACTCTCTCATCAAAATAGACCATTATCACACAGCAATAATACTCTCTCATTAATATAGACCATTATCACACAGCAATAACACTCACTCATTAATATAGACCAGCATCACACAGCAACAATACTCACTCATTAATATAGACCATCATCACTCTGCAATAATACTCACTCATTAATATAGACCATTATCACACAGCAATAATACACACTCATTAATATAGACCATCATCACACAGCAATAATACTCACTCATTAATATAGACCACCATCAGACAGCAATAACACTCACTCATTAATATAGACCATCATCAGGCACCAACAATACTCACTCATTAATATAGACCATTATCACACAGCAATAATACTCACTCATTAATATAGACCATTATCACACAGCAATAATACTCTCTCATTAATATAGACCATTATCACACAGCAATAATACTCACTCATCAATATAGACCATCATCACACAGCAATAACACTCACTCATTAATATAGACCATCATCACACAGCAGTAATACTCAGTCATCAAAATAGACCATCAACACAAAGCAATAATACTCACTCATCAATATAGACCATCATCACACAGCAATAATACTCATTCATCAATACAGACCATCATCACACAGCAATAATACTCACTCATTAATATAGACCATTATCACACAGCAATAATACTCGCTCATCAATATAGACCATTATCACACAGCAATAATACTCACTCATTAATATAGACCATCATCACACAGCAATAATACTCATTCATTAATATAGACCATCATCACACAGCAATAATACTCACTCATTAATATAGACCATCATCACACAGCAATAATACTCATTAATATAGACCATCATCACACAGCAATAATACTCTCTCATCAATATAGACCATTATCACACAGCAATAATACTCACTCATTAATATAGACCATTATCACACAGCAATAATACTCTCTCATCAATATAGACCATTATCACACAGCAATAATACTCACTCATTAATATAGACCATCATCACACAGCAATAATACTCATTCATTAATATAAACCATCATCACACAGCAAAAATACTCACTCATTAATATCGACCATCATCACACAGCAATAATACTCAATATAGACCATCATCACACAGCAATAATACTCACTCATTAATATAGACCATCATCACACAGCAATAATACTCATTAATATAGACCATCATCACACAGCAATAATACTCACTCATTAATATAGACCATTATCACACAGCAATAATACTCACTCATTAATATAGACCATTATCACACAGCAATAATACTCTCTCATCAATATAGACCATTATCACACAGCAATAATACTCTCTCATCAATATAGACCATTATCACACAGCAATAATACTCACTCATTAATATAGACCATTATCACACAGCAATAATACTCTCTCATCAAAATAGACCATTATCACACAGCAATAATACTCTCTCATTAATATAGACCATTATCTCACAGCAATAACACTCACTCATTAATATAGACCATCATCAGGCAGCAACAATACTCACTCATTAATATAGACCATCATCACTCTGCAATAATACTCACTCATTAATATAGACCATTATCACACAGCAATAATACTCACTCATTAATGTAGACCATCATCACACAGCAATAATACTCACTCATTAATATAGACCACCATCAGACAGCAATAACACTCACTCATTAATATAGACCATCATCAGGCAGCAACAATACTCACTCATTAATATAGACCATCATCACACAGCAATAATACTCATTAATATAGACCATCATCACACAGCAATAATACTCACTCATTAATATAGACCATCATCACACAGCAATAACACTCACTCATTAATATAGACCATCATCACACAGCAGTAATACTCAGTCATCAAAATAGACCATCAACACACAGCAATAATACTCACTCATTAATATAGACCATTATCACACAGCAATAATACTCACTCATCAATGTAGACCATCATCACACAGCAATAATACTCACTCATTAATATAGACCATTATCACACAGCAATAATACTCACTCATCAATGTAGACCATCATCACACAGCAATAACACTCACTCATTAATATAAACCATCATCACTGTAGAGGGTGCCATCTCCGCTACTCCACTACTGGGCCGATATCTGGGGTTTGAATATCTGTGTGTGTCTCTCTCCAGCTGGCACTGAAACTTCAGAGGCCAGGGGATGTCGCACTGGGACACTTCCACTGAAGAGAGCACTGATTCAAGCCTGCCGTTTATTCCTAACCGACAGCCTGAGACTTATATCACACAGATCTCCAGACCCCTACCAATACCCAGGTGATTCTCTCTCTTGCCGGTGGTGCAACACCCACCCGGTTCCTACTCCACTAGAGTAGCTTTCCCAAGAGAGAGAATAGGACACTGCTGTTTATTTCCTAACCAGCAGTCTGTCCTGAGTGAATCGATCAAGATGACCCTCGCTTCTTGAACCCGGAATTAAGGTGAGGAGTATTTTTAACAATGACTTGGTCAGAGATCGCTGGTGAAAGATTGAAGAATTTAAACGACTCCAATTATCATCAAATCAAGGTTTATTGCAAAACCCAGGTCAAAATCACCAACAGAAGAAACACAATAAAATCTTATGCTCTAATACAACTAAGTCTATTCAAAAGTAATATAGCGGACACAACGAAAATTCTTATGATTACACAGTTTTTAGCAATATCACAAGGCACAAAACAAATTCCCTTCCCCAAAGCCTCAACCACTATTAAAGTCAAGGGAGTTTCGCAAGCTGCTGCAGGGTACTTACGGTCACAGGCTGCAGAGGTCAAGTCAGGGGTGCAGAGGTCGAGCCAAGAACGAAGCGACCCCCAATCGAAAACACAGCCCCTTTTATATTGTTATACCTGGCTTTGTTCTGTGATCGGCCAGCCCCTTTTGCATTGAAAAAGGTAAGTTTTAAAGTTCCCGCTGGTCCCGCCCCCTTTGAGCCGGTCAGAGCTGTATGTTTCCGGGTATTCCTCGCAGGTCCACCCCTTCCAGCTAGGCAGACCTGCGCGATTTGAATTTGGCGCTGGCTCCGCCCCCTCCTTCCAGTGAGTTTCTGCCGGTAGCTTCTGTCAAGCTTGGAGTACCTCCCCCAGGTCCGCCTCCAACTTGGTTTTTCTGCCGGTAGCTTCTGTCAAGCTTGGAGTACCTCCCCCAGGTCCGCCTCCAACTTGGGTTTTTTTCAGACCTGCGCGATTTGAATTTGGCGCTGGCTCCGCCCCCCTCCTCCCAGTGAGTTTCTGCCGGTAGCTCCTGTCAAGATTGGAGTACCTCCCCCAGGTCCGCCTCCAACTTGGTTTTTTCTACCGCTGATCTTACAGGGGCTTTTCCAGCGCAATATGCTGAACCCAGACAGTCTGTTTCCTAGGATAACGAGGTTAAGCTCTCTTGTGAAGAATTTCAGTGTCTTCCAGCTGCTCCGGAGATGGCTGCTGTTCTCACCTCGCTATGTTGATGGGGTGTTAATTGGATTCTGCTCTGGTGGAGGCCAGGTCATTTACATTTGCATGGGGCTATGACCATCCCATTGTCCTGCTTGCATGCAAGCCTCCTGTGTATTCCCGTGCCCCTTTGTCTGTGTTTTGATGTTATCTTGTTGTCTGGCTCCTTCTTCCTTGTAGCTCCTAGGGGGGTGTTTGTAAATATTTATGTACTTATGTCCCTACTCAGCTCAGCGGACCAAGCCTGCTGGGAAAACTGATTCTGTTCTCTTGGCTGAAAAGTCAGTTTACAGTCTCTGAGTTTTTCCAAAAGGGCCGAATTGCCCGAAAACCTTACATCACACAGCAATAATACTCATTCATCAATATAGACCATCATCAGGCAGCAACAGTACTCACTCATTAATATAGACCATCATCACTCTGCAATAATACTCACTCATTAATATAGACCATTATCACACAGCAATAATACTCACTCATCAATATAGACCATCATCACACAGCAATAATACTCACTCATCAATATAGACCATCATCACACAGCAATAGTACTCTCTCATTAATATAGACCATTATCACACAGCAATAACACTCACTCATTAATATAGACCATCATCAGGCAGCAACAATACTCACTCATTAATATAGACCATCATCACACAGCAATAATACTCACTCATTAATATAGACCATCATCACACAGCAATAATACTCACTCATTAATATAGACCACCATCAGACAGCAATAACACTCACTCATTAATATAGACCATCATCAGGCAGCAACAATACTCACTCATTAATATAGACCATTATCACACAGCAATAATACTCACTCATTAATATAGACCATTATCACACAGCAATAATACTCTCTCATTAATATAGACCATTATCACACAGCAATAATACTCACTCATTAATATAGACCATCATCACACAGCAATAACACTCACTCATTAATATAGACCATTATCACACAGCAATAATACTCACTCATCAATATAGACCATCATCACACAGCAATAACACTCACTCATTAATATAGACCATCATCACACAGCAATAATACTCATTAATATAGACCATTATCACACAGCAATAATACTCTCTCATCAAAATAGACCATCAACACACAGCAATAATACTCACTCATTAATATAGACTATCATCACACAGCAATAATACTCTCTCATCAATATAGACCATTATCACACAGCAATAATACTCTCTCATTAATATAGACCATCATCACACAGCAATAATATTCATTAATATAGACCATTATCACACAGCAATAATACTCTCTCATCAATATAGACCATCATCACACAGCAATAATACTCATTAATATAGACCATTATCACACAGCAATAATACTCACTCATTAATATAGACCATCATCACACAGCAATAATACTCATTAATATAGACCACCATCAGACAGCAATAACACTCACTCATTAATATAGACCATCATCAGGCAGCAACAATACTCACTCTTTAATATAGACCATTATCACACAGCAATAATACTCACTCATTAATATAGACCATTATCACACAGCAATAATACTCTCTCATTAATATAGACCATTATCACACAGCAATAATACTCACTCATTAATATAGACCATCATCACACAGCAATAACACTCACTCATTAATATAGACCATTATCACACAGCAATAATACTCACTCATCAATATAGACCATCATCACACAGCAATAACACTCACTCATTAATATAGACCATCATCACACAGCAATAATACTCATTAATATAGACCATTATCACACAGCAATAATACTCTCTCATCAAAATAGACCATCAACACACAGCAATAATACTCACTCATTAATATAGACTATCATCACACAGCAATAATACTCTCTCATCAAAATAGACCATTATCACACAGCAATAATACTCTCTCATTAATATAGACCATCATCACACAGCAATAATACTCATTAATATAGACCATCATCACACAGCAATAATACTCTCTCATCAATATAGACCAGCATCACACAGCAATAATACTCACTCATTAATATAGACCATCATCACACAGCAATAACACTCTCTCATCAATATAGACCATCATACATCAATAATACTCTCTCATGTGTATGGGAGATTTTTTCTGGAACAGTCTGCAACTCTTTTGTTAGTGAGGGACAATTTGAAAAGGGAATTCGAGCAGTGGTTTGACGGACAGTTTTTGGGGGCAGATGTTTTGTGAAGAATCTGATGAAATGGGTGGTTGAAGGATGCGGTACATTTGGAGATGGCGTGGGCAATATTGTTGTGAAGGGGATTAGATATTTTCCTGTAGTGCTTTTGTTGATGTGATTCATTCCACAATGTGAGCTTGTATCTAATTGGCACAGACTGGCTATCCCTTGGCGCCTATTGTACCAGAATGCATTGCAGCTCCATTCCCACCTCCAGACGCTCCAACAACAACGAATCAGAGGCAACTCAAGGAAGAGGCTTCAGGGGGAGAAGGCAACCCTAACGTCACTGCTCTCCCAGATCCAGAGCACCTTGCAGGCTATGGGAGAGAGACTTGGACCCAGCAGGCAGCTGAAACCTCTTGCAGGTAGGGAGTTTCAATAAACATAGGCCTGAATTCTCTGTTCTGGAGCTGGCGATCTCCGCCAGTGGAAATTTGCTGCTGTCCTCTGCTGGTGCCAGGAATGGTGGCCGCTATGCGGGTCTCTCCTTCACCATGCTAATATATACACTGGGAGCTCGCTGGATTCCGGTGGGATCCCAGTACTGGCCGTAATTTTGAGCGGGCGACCCAATAGCGAGGTCCGGTGCTGGCTCCCCCTGACCCCCTTAGCGCAAATCCTGGCTCCCTACCAGCAGGTAGCAGAATCCTCCCCTTCCACTGGGGGAATAACAGGTCATCCTCCAAGGCACGCTCACAGGGGGTGACCAGATCCCCCAATCCGACCTCTCCCAACAGAGACCCCCATCACAGATCCCCCCTTATCGGTGACTCCCCTCATCAGAATCTCCACGAGAAACCCCCGTAAAGACTCCCAGCAAAGACCTCATCAGCCACCCCTTCCCAAAAGCTGAAGAACAGTCCCGGCAGCAGAATGAAAAATCACAGCATTTACCCCTAACATCTGACAAAGATGTTTGAAGCAGCAGCTGTTACAAGTGTCAGAGGCTTCCTCAAAAGCCAAGCACACTTCAAAAGGGCTTTAGATCCCTTGACAGCCTTTGAAATGCAAATCTTCCATTCAGTTTCACACAGCAATACATTAGCCAGTGATTGACAGTTTTAGTACTCCAGAGGCACGTGGTTTGTGGATTGTTTATCGACCTTTCCCTTCAACCTTGAATGCATCTCAAGCACCCTGCTTTGATGTGAACCACAGTGCTTATAACACCCGTTATGATTGACCGCTCCTCACCACAGCATAAGCAGCAAAGTGATTTCACTTCCTCTTTTTCACAGCAGAAAGCACTGAAACGATTCACCAGGCAACTATCTCTGCAGCGGTGGGGGGGGGATGGGGGGGGGGGGGGGGGGGGTCTGCCGGTTGGGTCAGCAGGACGGTGGTGGTGGTCGGGTCATCCTCATGCGTGTGTGGTGGGAGGAGAGGATACCCCTACTCAGCAGGGGATGGGCAGAATTTGTGGGTGGCGGGGAACCTTGTGGGGGGGGGCCCTCAGTTCTGCACTGATCCCCTTGGCCCACCTCGGGGTCCATTGCGTCAGGGTCACGCTTGGGCAAACCTGCACCAAATCCTGGCCGGTGGATGTCCCGCTGCCGGTGGATGTCCCGTGGTGGGGGTCTGTCCATAATGGGGGGGTTGGTGAATCAGGTTTCCAGCCCATTCATCAAAATGAAAAGGATGCAAATAACCGCGGTGAAGCCACTAGCGGGGGCTCGGAGTATCGCAACGCCAAACCCATTTCCCCCCCAATGCTCCATTCTCCGGGAATCCCAATAACGGCGCCATGTGGTGGAGAATTCACCATATAGTAAGGAAAGAAAGGATAGCACAGAGGGAGCTTTACTCTATATTCAGTACTGTGCTACACCTGGGGGTGTTGAAATGGACAGGATAGAGGGAATATGGAGTACAAAAGCGGAAATGTAACAATGGAACTGTTTCAAGCACTGACTAGGCCCCAGCGGCAGCTTTCTGCACAGATCTGGTCACAACATTGCAGGAAGCTGACAATTTTCGAGTCGGTGTTCCATTTTGGAGACTGGTGCAGGAAGTGCTGACAGAGCCAAGCTTCTGGTATCACAAGCAGCCTGCCTGCATAGGAGGGGGGAAAGAGAGGAAGAGCAAAACTTAACGGGGATTCTATATTTAGCGGAACCGATGGGTACTGTGGCCATCAGCATTTTCATAGAATTTTTTTTTCATAGAATTTACAGTGCAGAAGGAGGCCATTCGGCCCATCGAGTCTGCACCGGCTCTTGGAAAGAGCACCCTACCAAAGGTCAACACCGCCACCCTATCCCCATAACCCAGTAGCCCCACCCAACACTAAGGGCAATTTTGGACACTAAGGGCAATTTATCATGACCAATCCACCTAACCCGCACATCTTTGGACTGCGGGAGGAAACCGGAGCACCCGGAGGAAACCCACGCACACACGGGGAGGATGTGCAGACTCCGCACAGACAGTGACCCAAGCCGGAATCGAACCTGGGACCTTGGAGCTGTGAAGCAATTGTGCTATCCACAATGCGACCGTGCTGCCCCAAAGCATGACTCCAGGACGGTGTATCGCCTCCTTGGTGCCAGAATCCAGGATGTCACTGAACGGCGGCAGGGCATCCTGAAGGGGGAGGGTAATTATAGTCGGTGATTTCAACTTTCCCAGCATTCATTGGGATAGTCATCATGTTAAGGGCTTAGATGGAGTGGCGTTTTAGCTCTTTATGCAGATGTAGATGATCCAACAAGGGATGGTGCAATGCTGGACCTAATTCTGGGGAATGACGCCGGACAGGTGGTTCATGTGTTGGTGAGGGAGCATTTTGGTGATAGCGATCACAATATGGTTCAATTTTAGCTTGTTATGGACAAAGATATAGACAAGTTTCAAAAAAAGGTTTTGGATTGGGGTAGAGCGGATTTTAGTAAAATAAGGCAGGATCTGGCCAAGGTAGACAAAGAACAAAGAAGAACAAAGAAAAATTACAGCACAAGAACAGGCCCTTCGGCCCTCTAAGCCTGCGCCGATCCAGATCCTCTATCTAAAACTGTTGCCTATTTTCTAAGGATCTGTATCCCTCTGCTCCCTGCCCATTCATGTATCTGTCCAGATACATCTTAAATGACGCTATCGTGCCCGCCTCTACCACCTCCGCTGGCAATACGTTCCAGGCACCCACTTCCCTCGGCATAAAGAACTTTCCACGCACATCTCCCTTAAACTTTTCCCCTCTCACCTTGAACTCGTGACCCCTAGTAATTGAGTCCCCCACTCTGGGAAAAAGCTTCTTGCTATCCACACCCTGTCTATACCTCTCATGATTTTGTAGACCTCAATGAGGTCCCCCCTCAACCTCTGTCTTTCTAATCAAAATAATCTTAATCTACTCAACCTTTCTTCATCGCTAGCACCCTCCATACCAGGCAACATCCTGGTGAAACTCCTCTGCACCTTCTCCAAAGCATCCACATCCTTCTGGTAATGTGGCGACCAGAACTGTACGCAGACTGGGAAGAGTTACTTGTGGGGGAATCTACAGAAGAGCAGGGCGGGGGGGGGGGGGGGGGGGGGGGGGTACAGGCCAAACATGTTCACTCTCGGGTAATAGAAACCCAGAGAACAATGGATGACCAGAGACATTCAGGATATAATGAGAAGGAAAAGAGAGGCTTTTAGCAAGTACAAGGGGAACAAATCAGCGGGGGCATTCGTGGAGTACAGAAAGGAGAAATCAATTAGGAGATCCTCATGATTATGAACACCTCAATCAAATCTCCATTGTGCTATGGAGTTCAAAAGCAGGGAAGCTATGCTGAAAGTTTTGGAGCGATGTGCAGGTCCTTGAGAAGGTGCAGAGGAGATTTACCAGAATGGTTCCAGGGACGGAGGGGGTTTCAGGTCAGGCTGCAGAAGTTGGTGTTGTTCTCCTTGGAGTGAAGGAGACTGGGGGGAGATTTGACAGAGGTGGAGGAGATTATGACAGGTTACAAAAGCTGTTCTCGGAAGTTGACGGTGTAAGGACAAGGCAACACAGATTGAAGGTTTTGGGAAAGAGATGCAGGTGGAGTGTGATGATGAACATTTTTACGCAGAGCCGGAACCCGCTGCCTGCGAGGGGGGGAGGTAGCAGAGTCGAACCATGGTTTCAGAAGGAAATTGGATGGACATTTGAGGGAAATAAACTCCCGGGGATAGAGCGGGGGAGTCAAACTGTCTGGATTGCTCCACAGTGAGTCAGCATGGGGTCAGTGGGCCGAACGGCTCCCGACTGCTGACATAACACTGACTATTGGTTCACTTTTCCTTTGGGGAAGAGCCTTTACCCCCTCACTCAGATTGCCTGTTACTCGCGTCGCACACTGAATCCACCCTCTGAACTGGCAAACATCAAACTGACGTTTCCTCATTGTGAATCCGCATTCAGCTGAAATTGGGAATATAGGCTGTCTTTTCACTGCCCTGTTCTGTCTTGTTCGGAGGTGAGGAGAGCTTTCTGCTGGGCTCGTACCTGGAATCTGTGCAAATCTGGAGGGCAGCACTTCAGGAGGAGACGGGACAAGGTGAGAGGATATACCACAACGTCCTGTTCTGCTGCTGCAGAGACCTTCTGTCAATTCTTCACCGAGATGATGCTCACTTTATCGAATTCTCAACGTGTATCTCCGCACCCCGTGACCCCTCTACATCTTATACTGTACCTGTCTGCTCCCCTTCCCCATCACCCTCTCCTACCTCTTCCATCTTACTTCATTTTCTTTGTGATCTGTACGGTTGTGTTGAATTCTGGCCGGTGGACTCAGCCTGACCTTGTCCAGTCATGCTTCATTGTTGATTTGCAGATGGGAAGAGAATGATTTACCTCCAAACACGATACAGCCTGGCCATTCTTTACACTCAGCTATACCTCTACAATCTCAGGGCTGCCCTCGACTTCTGTGAGCAGCTTGTGGGTGAGATACTGAAGGAAGATTGGCCCGAGACCGCGAAAGGTCAGATGTCGAGATACCCCAAAGATTATTCCAGCGTTTCTATAGTTCTATGAATGATGAGTGTGTGATATCAGAGTTACAGTGAGGGGTGTGGTGTATATCAGTGTTACAGTGAGGGGTGTGGGGTATATCAGTGTTACAGTGAGGGGTGTGGGATATATCAGTGTTACAGTGAGGGGTGTGGGGTATATCAGTGTTACAGTGAGGGGTGTGGGGTATATCAGAGTGTTACAGTGAGGGGTGTGGGATGTATCAGTGTTACAGTGAGGGGTGTGGGGTATATCAGTGTTACAGTGAGGGGTGTGGGGTATATCAGTGTTACAGTGAGGGGTGTGGGGTATATCAGAGTGTTACAGTGAGGGGTGTGGGATGTATCAGTGTTACAGTGAGGGGTGTGGGGTATATCAGTGTTACAGTGAGGGGTGTGGTGTATATCAGAGTGTTACAGTGAGGGGTGTGGGGTATATCAGAGTGTTACAGTGAGGGGTGTGGGATATATCAGTGTTACAGTGAGGGGTGTGGGATATATCAGTGTTACAGTGAGGGGTGTGGGGTATATCAGTGTTACAGTGAGGGGTGTGGGGTATATCAGAGTGTTACAGTGAGGGGTGTGGGATGTATCAGTGTTACAGTGAGGGGTGTGGGGTATATCAGTGTTACAGTGAGGGGTGTGGTGTATATCAGAGTGTTACAGTGAGGGGTGTGGGGTATATCAGAGTGTTACAGTGAGGGGTGTGGGGTATATCAGAGTTACAGTGAGGGGTGTGGGATATATCAGTGTTACAGTGAGGGGTGTGGGGTATATCAGTGTTACAGTGAGGGGTGTGGGGTATATCAGAGTGTTACAGTGAGGGGTGTGGGATGTATCAGTGTTACAGTGAGGGGTGTGGGGTATATCAGTGTTACAGTGAGGGGTGTGGTGTATATCAGAGTGTTACAGTGAGGGGTGTGGGGTATATCAGAGTGTTACAGTGAGGGGTGTGGGGTATATCAGAGTTACAGTGAGGGGTGTGGGATATATCAGTGTTACAGTGAGGGGTGTGGGGTATATCAGTGTTACAGTGAGGGGTGTGGGGTATATCAGTGTTACAGTGTGGGGTGTGGGGTATATCAGTGTTACAGTGAGGGGTGTGGGGTATATCAGTGTTACAGTGAGGGGTGTGGGGTATATCAGTGTTACAGTGAGGGGTGTGGGGTATATCAGAGTGTTACAGTGAGGGGTGTGGGATGTATCAGTGTTACAGTGAGGGGTGTGGGGTATATCAGAGTGTTACAGTGAGGGGTGTGGGATGTATCAGTGTTACAGTGAGGGGTGTGGGGTATATCAGAGTGTTACAGTGAGGGGTGTGGGTATATCAGTGTTACAGTGAGGTGTGTGGGGTATATCAGTGTTACAGTGAGGGGTGTGGGGTATATCAGTGTTACAGTGAGGGGTGTGGGGTATATCAGTGTTACAGTGAGGGGTGTGGGGTATATCAGAGTGTTACAGTGAGGGGTGTGGGATGTATCAGTGTTACAGTGAGGGGTGTGGGGTATATCAGTGTTACAGTGAGGGGGTGTGGTGTATATCAGAGTGTCACAGTGAGGGGTGTGGGGTATATCAGAGTGTTACAGTGAGGGGTGTGGGATATATCAGTGTTACAGTGAGGGGTGTGGGGTATATCAGAGTTACAGTGAGGGGTGTGGGGTATATCAGTGTTACAGTGAGGGGTGTGGGGTATATCAGTGTTACAGTGTGGGGTGTGGGGTATATCAGTGTTACAGTGAGGGGTGTGGGGTATACCAGTGTTACAGTGAGGGGTGTGGGGTATATCAGTGTTACAGTGAGGGGTGTGGGGTATATCAGAGTGTTACAGTGAGGGGTGTGGGATATATCAGTGTTACAGTGAGGGGTGTGGTGTATATCAGAGTGTTACAGTGAGGGGTGTGGGGTATATCAGAGTGTTACAGTGAGGGGTGTGGTATATATCAGTGTTACAGTGAGGGGTGTGGGGTATATCAGAGTTACAGTGAGGGGTGTGGGGTATATCAGAGTTACAGTGAGGGGTGTGGGGTATATCAGTGTTACAGTGAGGGGTGTGGGGTATATCAGTGTTACAGTGAGGGGTGTGGGGTATATCAGAGTTACAGTGAGGGGTGTGGGGTATATCAGAGTTACAGTGAGGGGTTTGGGGTATATCAGAGTTACAGTGAGGGGTGTGGGGAATATCAGTGTTACAGTGAGGGGTGTGGGATATATCAGTGTTACAGTGAGGGGTGTGGGGTATATCAGAGTGTTACAGTGAGGGGTGTGGGGTATATCAGAGTGTTACAGTGAGGGGTGTGGGGTATATCAGTGTTAGAGTGAGGGGTGTGGGGTATATCAGAGTTACAGTGAGGGGTGTGGGGTATATCAGAGTGTTACAGTGAGGTGTGTGGGGTATGTCAGAGTGTTACAGTGAGGGGTGTGGGGTATATCAGAGTGTTACAGTGAGGGGTGTGGGGTATATCAGTGTTACAGTGAGGGGTGTGGGGTATATCAGAGTGTTACAGTGAGGGGTGTGGGGTATATCAGAGTGTTACAGTGAGGGGTGTGGGATATATCAGTGTTACAGTGAGGGGTGTGGGGTATATCAGTGTTACAGTGAGGGGTGTGGGGTATATCAGGTGTTACAGTGAGGGGTGTGGGGTACATCAGTGTTACAGTGAGGGGTGTGGGGTATATCAGTGTTACAGTGAGGGGTGTGGGGTATATCAGAGTGTTCCAGTGAGGGTTGTGGGGTAGATCAGAGTGTTACAGTGAGGGGTGTAGGGTATATCAGAGTGTTACAGTGACGGGTGTGGGGTATAACAGAGTGTTACAGTGAGGGGTGTGGGGTATATCAGAGTGTTACAGTGAGGGGTGTAGGGTATATCAGAGTGTTACAGTGAGGGGTGTGGGGTATAACAGAGTGTTACAGTGAGGGGTGTAGGGTATATCAGAGTGTTACAGTGAGGCGTGTGGGGTATATCAGTGTTACAGTGAGGGGTGTGGGGTATATCAGAGTGTTACAGTGAGGGGTGTGGGGTATATCAGAGTGTTACAGTGAGGGGTGTGGGGTATATCAGAGTTACAGTGAGGGGTGTGGGGTATATCAGTGTTACAGTGAGGGGTGTGGGGTATATCAGTGTTACAGTGAGGGGTGTGGGGTATATCAGTGTTACAGTGAGGGGTGTGGGGTATATCAGTGTTACAATGAAGGGTGTGGGGTATATCAGAGTGTTACAGTGAGGGGTGTGGGGTATATCAGTGTTACAGTGAGGGGTGTGGGGTATATCAGTGTTACAGTAAGGGGTGTGGGGTATATCAGAGTGTTACAGTGAGGGGTGTGGGGTATATCAGAGTGTTACAGTGAGGGGTGTGGGGTTTATCAGAGTGTTACAGCGAGGGGTGTGGGGTATATCAGTGTTACAGTGAGGGGTGTGGGGTAGATCAGTGTTACAGTGAGGGGTGTGGGGTATATCAGAGTTACAGTGAGGGGTGTGGGGTATATCAGAGTTACAGTGAGGGGTGTGGGGTATATCAGAGTTACAGTGAGGGGTGTGGGGTATATCAGTGTTACAGTGAGGGGTGTGGGGTATATCAGTGTTACAGTGAGGGGTGTGGGGTATATCAGAGTTACAGTGAGGGGTGTGGGATATATCAGTGTTACAGTGAGGGGTGTGGGGTATATCAGAGTGTTACAGTGATGGGTGTGGGGTATATCAGAGTTACAGTAAGGGATGTGGGGTATATCAGAGTTACAGTGAGGGATGTGGGGTATATCAGAGTTACAGTGAGGGGTGTGGGGTATATCAGTGTTACAGTGAGGGGTGTGGGGTATATCAGAGTTACAGTCAGGGGAGTGGGGTAATTCAGTGTTACAGTGAGGGGTGTGGGGTATATCAGAGTGTTACAGTGAGGGATGTGGGGTATATCAGAGTTACAGTGAGGGGTGTGGGGTATATCAGAGTTACAGTGAGGGATGTGGGGTATATCAGAGTTACAGTGAGGGGTGAGGGGTATATCAGAGTTACAGAGAGGGGTGTGGGGTATATCAGTGTTACAGTGAGGGATGTGGGGTATATCAGAGTTACAGTGAGGGATGTGGGATATATCAGTGTTCAGTGAGGGGTGTGGGGTATATCAGAGTTACAGTGAGGGGTGTGGGATATATCAGTGTTACAGTGAGGGGTGTGGGGTATATCAGAGTTACAGTGAGGGATGTGGGGTATATCAGTGTTACAGTGAGGGGTGTGGGATATATCAGTGTTACAGTGAGGGGTGTGGGATATATCAGTGTTACTGTGAGGGGTGTGGGATATATCAGTGTTACAGTGAGGGGTGTGGGGTATATCAGTGTTACAGTGAGGGGTGTGGGGTATATCAGTGTTACAGTGAGGGGTGTGGGGTATATCAGTGTTACAGTGAGGGGTGTGGGGTATATCAGTGTTACAGTGAGGGGTGTGGGGTATATCAGAGTTACAGTGAGGGGTGTGGGATATATCAGTGTTACAGTGAGGGGTGTGGGGTATATCAGTGTTACAGTGAGGGGTGTGGGATATATCAGAGTGTTACAGTGAGGGGTGTGGGGTATATCAGAGTGTGACAGTGAGGGGTGTGGGATATATCAGAGGTACAGTGAGGGGTTTGGGGTCTATCAGAGTGTTACAGTGAGGGGTTTGGGGTATATCAGTGTTACAGTGAGGGGTGTGGGGTATATCAGAGTGTTACAGTGAGGGGTGTGGGGTATATCAGTGTTACAGTGAGGGGTGTGGGATATATCAGAGAGTTACAGTGAGGGGTGTGGGGTATATCAGAGTGTTACAGTGAGGGGTGTGGGATATATCAGAGTGTTACAGTGAGGGGTGTGGGGTATATCAGAGTGTTACAGTGAGGGGTGTGGGGTATATCAGAGTGTTACAGTGAGGGGTGTGGGGTATATCAGAGTGTTACAGTGAGGGGTGTGGGGTATATCAGTGTTACAGTGAGGTGTGTGGGGCATATCAGAGTTACAGTGAGGGGTGTGGGGTATATCAGAGTTACAGTGAGGTGTGTGGGATATATCAGTGTTACAGTGAGGGGTGTGGGGTATATCAGAGTGTTACAGTGATGGGTGTGGGGTATATCAGAGTGTTACAGTGATGGGTGTGGGGTATATCAGAGTGTTACAGTGAGGGGTTGGGGTATATCAGTGTTACAGTGAGGGGTGTGGGGTATATCAGTGTTACAGTGAGGGGTGTGGGGTATATCAGAGTTACAGTGAGGGGTGTGGGATATATCAGTGTTACAGTGAGGGGTGTGGGGTATATCAGAGTTACAGTGAGGGATGTGGGGTATATCAGAGTTACAGTGAGGGGTGTGGGGTATATCAGAGTTACAGTCAGGGGTGTGGGGTATGTCAGTGTTACAGTCAGGGGTGTGGGGTATATCAGTGTTACAGTGAGGGGTGTGGGGTATATCAGAGTTACAGTGAGGGATGTGGGGTATATCAGAGTTACAGTGAGGGGTGTGGGATATATCACTGTTACAGTGAGGGGTGTGGGGTATATCAGTGTTACAGTGAGGGATGTGGGGTATATCAGAGTTACAGTGAGGGGTGTGGGGTATATCAGAGTTACAGTGAGGGGTGTGGGGTATATTAGAGTTACAGTGAGGGGTGTGGGGTATATCAGAGTTACAGTGAGGGGCGTGGGGTATATCAGAGTTACAGTGAGGGGTGTGGGATATATCACTGTTACAGTGAGGGGTGTGGGGTATATCAGTGTTACAGTGAGGGATGTGGGGTATATCAGAGTTACAGTGAGGGGTGTGGGGTATATCAGAGTTACAGTGAGGGGTGTGGGGTATATTAGAGTTACAGTGAGGGGTGTGGGGTATATCAGAGTTACAGTGAGGGGTGTGGGGTATATCAGAGTTACAGTGAAGGATGTGGGGTATATCAGAGTTACAGTGAGGGGTGTGGGGTATATCAGAGTTACAGTCAGGGGTGTGGGGTATATCAGAGTTACAGTCAGGGGTGTGGGGTATATCAGTGTTACAGTGAGGGGTGTGGGATATATCAGAGTGTTACAGTGAGGGGTGTGGGGTATATCAGAGTGTGACAGTGAGGGGTGTGGGATATATAAGAGTTACAGTGAGGGGTGTGGGGTATATCAGAGTGTTACAGTGAGGGGTTTGGGGTATATCAGTGTTACAGTGAGGGGTGTGGGGTATATCAGAGTGTTACAGTGAGGGGTGTGGGGTATATCAGTGTTACAGTGAGGGGTGTGGGATATATCAGAGAGTTACAGTGAGGGGTGTGGGGTATATCAGAGTGTTACCGTGAGGGGTGTGGGATATATCAGAGTGTTACAGTGAGGGGTGTGGGGTATATCAGAGTGTTACAGTGAGGGGTGTGGGGTATATCAGAGTGTTACAGTGAGGGGTGTGGGGTATATCAGAGTGTTACAGTGAGGGGTGTGGGGTATATCAGTGTTACAGTGAGGGGTGTGGGGCATATCAGAGTTACAGTGAGGGGTGTGGGGTATATCAGAGTTACAGTGAGGTGTGTGGGATATATCAGTGTTACAGTGAGGGGTGTGGGGTATATCAGAGTGTTACAGTGATGGGTGTGGGGTATATCAGAGTGTTACAGTGAGGGGTGTGGGGTATATCAGAGTGTTACAGTGAGGGATGTGGGGTATATCAGAGTTACAGTGAGGGATGTGGGGTATATCAGAGTTACAGTGAGGGGTGTGGGGAATATCAGAGTGTTACAGTGAGGGGTGTGGGATATATCAGTGTTACAGTGAGGGGTGTGGGGTGTATCAGAGTGTTACAGTGAGGTGTGTGGGGTATATCAGAGTGTTACAGTGAGGGGTATGGGGTATATCAGAGTTACAGTGAGGGGTGTGGGGTATATCAGAGTTACAGTGAGGGGTGTGGGATATATCAGTGTTACAGTGAGGGGTGTGGGGTATATCAGAGTTACTGTGAGGGGTGTGGGATATATCAGTGTTACAGTGAGGGGTGTGGGGTATATCAGAGTTACAGTGAGGGGTGTGGGGTATATCAGAGTGTTACAGTGAGGGGTGTGGGATATATCAGAGTGTTCCAGTGAGGGGTGTGGGGTATATCAGAGTGTTACAGTGAGGGGTGTGGGGTATATCAGAGTTACAGTGAGGGGTGTGGGGTATATCAGTGTTACAGTGAGGGGTGTGGGGTATATCAGAGTTACAGTGAGGGGTGTGGGATATATCAGTGTTACAGTGAGGGGTGTGGGGTGTATCAGAGTGTTACAGTGAGGGGTGTGGGATATATCAGAGTTACAGTGAGGGATGTGGGGTATATCAGAGTGTTACAGTGAGGGGGTGTGGGGTATATCAGAGTGTTACAGTGAGGGGTGTGGGGTATATCAGAGTGTTACAGTGATGGGTGTGGGGTATATCAGAGTTACAGTAAGGGATGTGGGGTATATCAGAGTTACAGTGAGGGATGTGGGGTATATCAGAGTTACAGTGAGGGGTGTGGGGTATATCAGAGTGTTACAGTGAGGGGTGTGGGATATATCAGTGTTACAGTGAGGGGTGTGGGGTATATCAGAGTGTTACAGTGAGGGGTGTGGGGTATATCAGTGTTACAGTGAGGTGTGTGGGGTATATCAGAGTTACAGTGAGGGGTGTGGGGTATATCAGAGTTACAGTGAGGGGTGTGGAGTATATCAGTGTTACAGTGAGGGGTGTGGGGTATATCAGAGTTACAGTGAGGGGTGTGGGGTATATCAGAGTGTTACAGTGAGGGGTGTGGTGTATATCAGTGTTACAGTGAGGGGTGTGGGGTATATCAGAGTGTTACTGTGAGGGGTGTGGGGTATATCAGAGTTACAGTGAGGGGTGTGGGGTATATCAGTGTTACAGTGAGGGGTGTGGGGTATATCAGAGTTACAGTGAGGGGTGTGGGGTATATCAGAGTTACAGTGAGGAGTGTGGGGTATATCAGTGTTACAGTGAGTGGCGTGGGGTATATCAGTGTTACAGTGAGGGGTGTGGGGTATATCAGTGTTACAGTGAGGGATGTGGGGTATATCAGAGTTACAGTGAGGGGTGTGGGGTATATCAGAGTTACAGTGAGGGGTGTGGGGTATATCAGTGTTACAGTGAGGGGTGTGGGGTATATCAGAGTTACAGTGAGGGGTGTGGGGTATATCAGTGTTACAGTGAGGGGTGTGGGGTATATCAGAGTTACAGTGAGGGGTGTGGGGTATATCAGTGTTACAGTGAGGGGTGTGGGGTATATCAGAGTGTTACAGTGAGGGATGTGGGGTATATCAGAGTTACAGTGAGGGGTGTGGGGTATATCAGAGTTACAGTGAGGGGTGTGGGGTATATCAGAGTTACAGTGAGGGGTGTGGGGTATATCAGAGTTACAGTGAGGGGTGTGGGGTATATCAGAGTTACAGTGAGGGGTGTGGGGTATATCAGAGTTACAGTGAGGGATGTGGGGTATATCAGAGTTACAGTGTGGGGTGTGGGGTATATCAGAGTTACAGTGAGGGGTGTGGGGTATATCAGAGTTACAGTGAGGGGTGTGGGGTATATCAGAGTTACAGTGAGGGGTGTGGGGTATATCAGAGTGTTACAGTGAGGGGTGTGGGGTATATCAGAGTTACAGTGAGGGGTGTGGGGTATATCAGTGTTACAGTGAGGGGTGTGGGATATATCAGAGTTACAGTGAGGGATGTGGGGTATATCAGAGTTACAGTGAGGGATGTGGGGTATATCAGAGTGTTACAGTGAGGGGTGTGGGGTATATCAGAGTTACAGTGAGGGGTGTGGGGTATATCAGTGTTACAGTGAGGGGTGTGGGGTATATCAGAGTGTTACAGTGAGGGGTGTGGGGTATATCAGAGTGTTACAGTGAGGGGTGTGGGGTATATCAGAGTTACAGTGAGGGGAGTGACGTTTTTCCCCCTCTATCTGTTTTGTTCCGAATACTGAATGCTCTTTGACTCCGTGTCCAGGGTCTGAGGGACTGGGATTGGATTCTTCGCTGCCGCAGGATATTGGGGTGGGGGCTGCCCTGTCTGTGGTGCAGTCACTTGCCCGCTTCATGGCTCTGTACTACACCAACCAGCCTGTGTTTGTGATGCCACCCCACCACATCGACAGCATGCCACCGTTACACGTTGAACCAGGTAAGAGTTCAATGCAGTTCTTCGAGGAGGGGGGAGGGGGGGGTGGGTGAGACAGGGAGTGAGGGGGGGTGGGGAGAGGAGACCGGGAGTGAGGGGGAGCGGAGACCGGGAGTGAGGGGAGGCGGGGAGTGAGGGGGGAGAGGAGACGGGGAGTGGGGGGGAGGAGCTGGGGAGAGGAGACCGGGAGTGAGGGGGGGGGGGCGAAAGATGTGGAGTGAGGGGGGAGAGGGGGAGTGGGGGGGGAGGAGACGGGGAGTGAGGGGGGGAGGAGACGGGAGGAGACTGGGAGTGAGGGGGGAGAGGGGGAGAGGAGACGGGGAGTGGGAGGGGAGAGGGGGAGTGGGGGGGGGAGACGGGGAGTGGGGGGGAGACGATGAGTGGGGGGGGGGCGATGGTGGGGGGGGAGACGGGGAGTGGGGGGGAGACGATGAGTGGGGGGGCGATGGGGAGTGTGGGGGAGACGGGGAGTTTGGGGAGTGGGATGGGGGAAAAGGGGAGTGGGGGGGGAGACAGGGGGGGAGACAGGGAGTGGGGGGGAGACGGGGAGTGGGGGGGAGACGGGGAGTGGGAGGAGACGGCAAGTGGGGGGGGAGAGAAGACGGGGAGTGGGTGGGGAGGAGACGGGGAATGGGGGGGAGACAGGGTGTGAGGGGGCGAGGAGAGGGGGAGTTAGGGGGAGAGGAGACCGGGAGGAGACGGGGAGTGAAGAGGGGAGGAGACGGGGAGTGAGGGGGGGAGGAGACGGGGAGTGGGGGGGTGAGACGGGGAGTGAGGGGGGAGACGATAATTGGGGGGGAGACGGGGAATGGGGGGGGTGAAACGGGGAGTGGGGGGGAGAGGGGGAATGGGGGGGAGACGGGGAGTGAGGGGCGAGACGGGGAGTGGGAGGGTAGACAGGGAGTGAGGGGGGGAGACGGGGAGTGGGAGGGTAGACGGGGAGTGAGGGGGGGAGACGGGGAGTGAGGGGGAGACGGGGAGTGGGGGGTTAGACGGGGAGTGGGGCGGTAGACGAGGCGTGGGGGGTAGACGGAGAGTGAGGGGGGAGGAGACGGGGAGTAAGGGGGGAGGAGACGGGGAGTGAGGGGGGGAGACTGGGAGTGAGAGGGGGAGACGATAATCGGGGGGGAGACGGGGAATGGGGGGGGGAGACGGGGAATGGGGGGGGGAGACGGGGAGTGGGGGGGGAGACGGGTAGTGGGGGGGAGACGGGGAGTGAGGGGGGGAGATTGGGAGCGTGGGGGGGAGACGGGGAGTGGGGGGGAGACTGGGAGTGGGGGGGAGAGGAGACGGGGAGTGGGGGGGGAGACGGGGAGTGGGGGGAAGGGTAGTGGGGGGGTGACGGGGAGTGGGGGGGGAGAGGAGACGGGGAGAGGGGGGGGACACGGGGAGGAGACTGGGAGTGAGGGGGGAGTCTGGGAGTGAGAGGGGGAGACGATAATCGGAGGGGAGACGGGGAATGGGGGGGGAGACGGGGAGTGGGGGGGAGACGGGGAGTGAGGGGTGGAGACCGGGAGTGGGGCGGGAGACGGGGAGTGGGAGGGTAGACGGGGAGTGAGGGGGGAGACGGGGAGTGGGGGGGGAGGAGACGGGGAGTGAGGGGGGAGGAGACGGGGAGTGAGGGGGAGGAGACGTGGAGTGAGGGGGGGGAAGACGGGGAGTGAGGGGGGGAGAGACGGGGAGTGAGGGGGGGACACGGGGAGTGGGGGGGAGACGGGGAGTGGGGGGGAGACGGGGAGTGTGGGGGAGACGGGGAGTGGCGGGGGAGACGGGGAGTGGGGGGGAGACGGGGAGTTGGGGGGAGACGGGGTGGGGGGGAGACGGCAAGTGGGGGGGAGAGAAGACGGGGAGTGGGGGGGGAGAGAAGGAGGGGAGTGGGGGGGGAGAGGAGACGGGGAGTGAGGGGGGAGAGGGGGAGTGAGGGGGGGAGAGGAGATGGGGAGCGGGCGGGGAGAGGAGACGAGGAGTGAGGGGGGGAGACGTGGAGTGAGGGGGAGTGAGGGGAGGGCAGATGGGGGTGAGGGGGGGGAGAGGAGACGGGGTGTGAGGGGGGGGAGAGAAGATGGGGTGTGGGGGGGAGAGTAGACGGGGGGTGAGGGGGGAGGAGACGGGGAGTGAGGGGGGGAGTGAGGGGGGGAGACGGGGAGTGAGGGGAGTGGGGGGGAGTGGGGGAGACGGGGAGTGGGGGGGAGACGGGGAGTGGGGGGGGAGATAGGGAGACGGGGAGACGGGGAGTGGGGGGGAGACGGGGAGTGGCGGGGAGACGGGGAGTGGGGGGGGAGATGGGGAGTGGGGGGGGAGACGGGGAGTGGGGGGAGACGGGGAGTGGGGGGGAGACGGGGAGTGGGGGGGAGACGGGGAGTGGGGGGGGAGACGGGGCGTGAGGGGGGAGAGGAGATGGGGAGTGGGGGGGAGACGGGGAGTGGGTAGACGGGGAGTGGGGGGAGACGGGGAGTGGGGGGGAGATGGGGGGAGACGGGGAGTGGGGGGGTGATGGGGAGTGGGGGGGGGTCGGGGGGAGGCGGGGAGTGAGGGGGGGGAGTGAGGGGGAGAGGAGACGGGGAGTGAGGGTGAGACGGGGAGTGGGGGGGAGCCCGGGAGTGGGGGGGAGACGGGGAGTGGGGGAGACGGGGACTGGGGGGGAGATGGGGAGTGGGGGGGGAGACGGGGAGTGGGTGGGAGCCGGGGGGAGACGGAGTGGGGGGGAGACGGGGAGGAGACTGGGAGTGAGGGGGGAAGACTGGGAATGAGAGTGGGAGACGATAATCGGAGGGGAGACGGGGAATGGGGGGGGGGAGTGGGGGAGTGGGATGGGGGAAAAGGGGAGTGAGGGGGGAGACAGGGAGTGGGGGGGGAGACGGGGAGTGGGGGGGAGACGGGGAGTGGGGGGGGAGACGGGGAGTGGGGGAGACGGGGAGTGTGGGGAGTGGGATGGGGGAAAAGGAGAGTGAGGGGGGAGACGGGGAGTGGGGGGGAGACGGGGAGGGGGGAGACGGGGAGTGTGGGTGGAGACGGGGAGTGAGGGGGGGGAGACGGGGAGTTGGGGGCAGACGGGGTGGGGGGAGACGGCAAGTGGGGTGGAGAGAAGACGGGGAGTGGGGGGGGAGAGAAGTCGGGGAGTGGGGGGGGGAGAGAACACAGGGAGTGGGGGGGGGAGAGGAGACGGGGTGTGAGGGGGAGAGGGGGAGTGAGGGGGGGGAGAGGAGACGGGGAGTGAGGGGGGAGATGAGATGGGGAGCGGGGGGGAGAGGAGATGGGGAGTGAGGGTGGGGGGAGACGTGGAGTGAGGGGGGGGAGAGGAGATGGGGAGCGGGGGGGGGAGAGGAGATGGGGAGTGAGGGTGGGGGGAGACGTGGAGTGAGGGCGGAGAGGGGGAGTGAGGGGGGAGGAGAGGAGATGGGGAGTGAGGGGGAGAGGAGACGGGGAGTGGGGGGGAGACGGGGAGTGGGGGGGAGACGGGGAGTGGGGGGGAGATGGGGAGTGATAGTGGGGGGAGAGGAGAGCGGGAGTGAGGGGGGGAGACGGGAAGTGGGGGGGAGACGGGGAGTGGGGGAGACGGGGAGTGGGGGGAGGGTGGAGGGGGGGAGTGAGGGGGAGAGGAGACGGGGAGTGAGGGGGGAGACGGGGAGTGAGGGGGAGACGGGGAGTGGGGGGGGAGCCGGGGAGTGGGGGGGGGAGACGGGGAGTGAGGGTGGGGGGAGAGGAGAGCGGGAGTGAGGGGGGAGACGGGGAGTGAGGGGGAGATGGGGAGTGTGGGGGGGAGATGGGGAGTGGGGGGGGAGACGGGGAGTGGGGGGGGAGAGGAGACGGGGAGTGGGGGGGGAGACGGGGAGTGGGGGGGGGAGACGGGGAGTGGGGGGGAGACGGGGAGTGGGGGGGAGACGGGGAGTAGGGGCGGGAGAGGAGACGGGGAGAGGGGGGGAGCCGGGGAGTGGGTGGGAGACAGGCAGTGAGGGTGGGGGGAGAGGAGACGGGGAGTGAGGGGGGGAGACGGGGAGTGAGGGGGAGATGGGGAGTGTGGGGGGAGACGGGGAGTGGGGGGGGGGGAGACGGGGAGTGGGGGGGGGAGAGGAGACGGGGTGTGGGTGGGGAGACGGGGAGTGGGGGGGGGAGACGGGGAGTGGGGGGGGAGACGGGGAGTGGGGGGGAGACGGGGAGTGGGGGGGAGACGGGGAGTGGGGGCGGGAGAGGAGACGGGGAGAGGGGGGGACACGGAGTGGGGGGAGACGGGGAGTGGGGGGGAGTCGGGGAGTGAGGGTGGGGGGAGAGGAGAGCGGGAGTGAGGGTGGAGACGGGGAGTGAGGGGGAGATGGGGAGTGTGGGGGGGGAGATGGGGAGTGGGGGGGGAGACGGGGAGTGGGGGGGGAGAGGAGACGGGGAGTGGGGGGGAGACGGGGAGTGGGGGGGGGAGACGGGGAGTGAGGGGGAGATGGGGAGTGTGGGGGGAGACGGGGAGTGGGGGGGGAGACGGGGAGTGGGGGGGGAGAGGAGACGGGGTGTGGGTGGGGAGACGGGGAGTGGGGGGGGAGACGGGGAGTGGGGGGAGACGGGGAGTGGGGGGGGAGACGGGGAGTGAGGGGGAGATGGGGAGTGTGGGGGGGGAGATGGGGAGTGGGGGGGGAGACGGGGAGTGGGGGGGGAGAGGAGACGGGGAGTGGGGGGGAGACGGGGAGTGGGGGGGGAGACGGGGAGTGAGGGGGAGATGGGGAGTGTGGGGGGAGACGGGGAGTGGGGGGGGAGACGGGGAGTGGGGGGGGAGAGGAGACGGGGTGTGGGTGGGGAGACGGGGAGTGGGGGGGGAGACGGGGAGTGGGGGGAGACGGGGAGTGGGGGGGGAGACGGGGAGTGGGGGGAGACGGGGAGTGGGGGGGACACGGAGTGTGGGGGGGAGACGGGGAGTGGGGGGCAGACGGGGAGTGAGGGGGGAGAGAGGAGACGGGGAGTGGGGGGGAGAGGAGACGGGGAGTGGGGGGGAGACGGGGAGTGGGGGGGGAGACGGGGAGTGAGGGGGAGGAGACGGGGAGCTTGGGGAAACGAGGAGTGGGGGGGAGGCGGGGAGTGGGGGGAGACGGGGAGTGGGGGGGAGACGGGGAGTGGGGGGGAGACGGGGAGTGGGGTGAGCCGGGGAGTGGGGGGGAGACGGGGAGTGAGGGGGGGAGAGGAGACGGGGTGTGGGTGGGGAGACGGGGAGTGGGGGGGGAGACGGGGAGTGGGGGGGAGACGGGGAGTGGGGGGAGACGGGGAGTGGGGGGGAGACGGGGAGTGGGGGGGACACTGAGTGGGGGGGAGACGGGGAGTGGGGGTCAGACGGGGAGTGAGGGGGGAGAGAGGAGACGGGGAGTGGGGGGGAGAGGAGACGGGGAGTGGGGGGGAGACGGGGAGTGGGGGGGAGACGGGGAGTGAGGGGGAGGAGACGGGGAGTGGGGGGGAGACGGGGAGTTTGGGGAAACGAGGAGTGGGGGGGAGGCGGGGAGTGGGGGGAGACGGGGAGTGGGGGGGAGACGGGGAGTGGGGGGGAGCCGGGGAGTGTTGGGGAGACGGGGAGTGAGGGGGGGAGAGGAGACGGGGAGTGAGGGGGGGAGACGGGGTGTGAGGGGGAGCCGGGGAGTGGGGGGGGAGGCGGGGAGTGAGGAGGGGAGACGGGGAGTGAGGGGGAGGAGGGGAGACGGGGAGTGAGGGGGAGGGGGGAGACGGGGAGTGGGGGGGTAGAGGAGACGGGGAGTGGGGGGGGAGACGGGGAGTGGGGGGGGAGACGGGGAGTGGAGGGGAGACGGGGAGTGGGGGGGAGACGGGGAGTGGGGGGGGGAGACGGGGAGTGGGGGGGGGGAGAGGAGACGGGGTGTGGGTGGGGAGACGGGGAGTGGGGGGGGGAGACGGGGAGTGGGGGGGGAGACGGGGAGTGGGGGGGAGACGGGGAGTGGGGGGGAGACGGGGAGTGGGGGCGGGAGAGGAGACGGGGAGAGGGGGGGGACACGGAGTGGGGGGAGACGGGGAGTGGGGGGGAGTCGGGGAGTGAGGGTGGGGGGAGAGGAGAGCGGGAGTGAGGGTGGAGACGGGGAGTGAGGGGGAGATGGGGAGTGTGGGGGGGGAGATGGGGAGTGGGGGGGGAGACGGGGAGTGGGGGGGGAGAGGAGACGGGGAGTGGGGGGGAGACGGGGAGTGGGGGGGGAGACGGGGAGTGAGGGGGAGATGGGGAGTGTGGGGGGAGACGGGGAGTGGGGGGGGAGACGGGGAGTGGGGGGGGAGAGGAGACGGGGTGTGGGTGGGGAGACGGGGAGTGGGGGGGGAGACGGGGAGTGGGGGGAGACGGGGAGTGGGGGGGGAGACGGGGAGTGGGGGGAGACGGGGAGTGGGGGGGACACGGAGTGTGGGGGGGAGACGGGGAGTGGGGGGCAGACGGGGAGTGAGGGGGGAGAGAGGAGACGGGGAGTGGGGGGGAGAGGAGACGGGGAGTGGGGGGGAGACGGGGAGTGGGGGGGGGAGACGGGGAGTGAGGGGGAGGAGACGGGGAGCTTGGGGAAACGAGGAGTGGGGGGGAGGCGGGGAGTGGGGGGAGACGGGGAGTGGGGGGGAGACGGGGAGTGGGGGGGAGACGGGGAGTGGGGTGAGCCGGGGAGTGGGGGGGAGACGGGGAGTGAGGGGGGGAGAGGAGACGGGGTGTGGGTGGGGAGACGGGGAGTGGGGGGGGAGACGGGGAGTGGGGGGGAGACGGGGAGTGGGGGGAGACGGGGAGTGGGGGGGAGACGGGGAGTGGGGGGGACACTGAGTGGGGGGGAGACGGGGAGTGGGGGTCAGACGGGGAGTGAGGGGGGAGAGAGGAGACGGGGAGTGGGGGGGAGAGGAGACGGGGAGTGGGGGGGAGACGGGGAGTGGGGGGGAGACGGGGAGTGAGGGGGAGGAGACGGGGAGTGGGGGGGAGACGGGGAGTTTGGGGAAACGAGGAGTGGGGGGGAGGCGGGGAGTGGGGGGAGACGGGGAGTGGGGGGGAGACGGGGAGTGGGGGGGAGCCGGGGAGTGTTGGGGAGACGGGGAGTGAGGGGGGGAGAGGAGACGGGGAGTGAGGGGGGGAGACGGGGTGTGAGGGGGAGCCGGGGAGTGGGGGGGGAGGCGGGGAGTGAGGAGGGGAGACGGGGAGTGAGGGGGAGGAGGGGAGACGGGGAGTGAGGGGGAGGGGGGAGACGGGGAGTGGGGGGGTAGAGGAGACGGGGAGTGGGGGGGGAGACGGGGAGTGGGGGGGGAGACGGGGAGTGGAGGGGAGACGGGGAGTGGGGGGGAGAGAGGAGGGGGGGCCACGGATTGGGGGGAGACGGGGAGTGGGGGGGAGACGGGGAGTGGGGGGGAGATGGGGAGTGGGGGGGGAGAGGAGACGGGGAGTGGGGGGGTGAGAGGAGACGGGGAGTGGGGGGGAGACGGGGAGTGAGGGGGAGATGGGGAGTGGGGGGGGGAGAGGAGACGGGGAATGGGGGGGAGAGGAGACTGGGATTGGGGGGGAGACGGGGAGTGAGGGGGGGATGAGACGGGGAGTGTGGGGGGGAGGAGACGGGGAGTGGGGGGGGAGAGGAGATGGGGAGTGGGGGGGAGACGGGGAGTGAGGGGGGGAGAGGAGACGGGGAGTTAGGAGAGGGGAGACGGGGAGTGAGGGGGGGAGGAGACCGGGTGTGGGGGGAGAGGGGGGAGTTAGGGGGGAGGAGACTGGGAGTGAGGGGGGGTGGCAGGGAGTGGGGGGGAGACGGGTAGTTGGGGGGGGAGATGGGGAGTGAGGGGGGAGACGGGGAGTGAGGAGGGAGAGGGGGAGAGAAGACGGGGAGTGAGGGGGGGAGATGGGGAGTGGGGGGGGAGTGAGGGGAGGGAGACGGGGAGTGAGGGGGGGAGACGGGGAGTGTGGGGGGAGGAGACGGGGAGTGGGGGGGAGGGGAGACGGGGAGTGGGGGGGAGACGGGGAGGGGGGAGGAGACGGGGAGTGGGGGGGAGACGGGGGAGTGGGGGGGAGACGGGGAGTGGGGGGGAGACGGGGAGTGGGGGGGAGAGGAGACGGAGAGTGGGGGGGGGAGACGGGGAGTGGGGGGCCGACGGGGAGTGTGGGGGAGACGGGGAGTGTGGGGGAGACGGGAAGTGGGGGGGGTGTGGGGGGGAGACGGGGAGTGGGGGGGAGACGGGGAGTGGGGGGTGAGACGGGGATTGGGGGGGAGACGGGGAGTGGGGGGGAGACGGTGAGTGAGGAGGGCGAGGAGACGGGGAGTGGGGGGGAGACGGGGAGTGGGGGGGAGACGGGGAGTGGGGGGGGGGGAGACGGGGAGTGAGGGGGAGATGGGGAGTGTGGGGGGAGACGGGGAGTGGGGGGGGAGACGGGGAGTGGGGGGGGAGAGGAGACGGGGTGTGGGTGGGGAGACGGGGAGTGGGGGGGGAGACGGGGAGTGGGGGGAGACGGGGAGTGGGGGGGAGACGGGGAGTGGGGGGAGACGGGGAGTGGGGGGGACACGGAGTGGGGGGGGGAGACGGGGAGTGGGGGGCAGACGGGGAGTGAGGGGGGAGAGAGGAGACGGGGAGTGGGGGGGAGAGGAGACGGGGAGTGGGGGGGAGACGGGGAGTGGGGGGGGAGACGGGGAGTGAGGGGGAGGAGACGGGGAGCTTGGGGAAACGAGGAGTGGGGGGGAGGCGGGGAGTGGGGGGAGACGGGGAGTGGGGGGGAGACGGGGAGTGGGGGGGAGTGGGGGGAGCCGGGGAGTGGGGGGGAGACGGGGAGTGAGGGGGGGAGAGGAGACGGGGTGTGGGTGGGGAGACGGGGAGTGGGGGGGGAGACGGGGAGTGGGGGGGAGACGGGGAGTGGGGGGAGACGGGGAGTGGGGGGGAGACGGGGAGTGGGGGGGACACTGAGTGGGGGGGAGACGGGGAGTGGGGGTCAGACGGGGAGTGAGGGGGGAGAGAGGAGACGGGGAGTGGGGGGGAGAGGAGACGGGGAGTGGGGGGGAGACGGGGAGTGGGGGGGAGACGGGGAGTGAGGGGGAGGAGACGGGGAGTGGGGGGGAGACGGGGAGTTTGGGGAAACGAGGAGTGGGGGGGAGGCGGGGAGTGGGGGGAGACGGGGAGTGGGGGGGAGACGGGGAGTGGGGGGGAGCCGGGGAGTGGGGGGGAGACGGGGAGTGAGGGGGGGAGAGGAGACGGGGAGTGAGGGGGGGAGACGGGGTGTGAGGGGGAGCCGGGGAGTGGGGGGGGAGGCGGGGAGTGAGGAGGGGAGACGGGGAGTGAGGGGGAGGAGGGGAGACGGGGAGTGAGGGGGAGGGGGGAGACGGGGAGTGGGGGGGTAGAGGAGACGGGGAGTGGGGGGGGAGACGGGGAGTGCGGGGGGAGACGGGGAGTGGAGGGGAGACGGGGAGTGGGGGGGAGAGAGGAGGGGGGGCCACGGATTGGGGGGAGACGGGGAGTGGGGGGGAGACGGGGAGTGGGGGGGAGATGGGGAGTGGGGGGGGAGAGGAGACGGGGAGTGGGGGGGTGAGAGGAGACGGGGAGTGGGGGGGAGACGGGGAGTGAGGGGGAGATGGGGAGTGGGGGGGGGAGAGGAGACGGGGAATGGGGGGGAGAGGAGACTGGGATTGGGGGGGAGACGGGGAGTGAGGGGGGGATGAGACGGGGAGTGTGGGGGGGAGGAGACGGGGAGTGGGGGGGGAGAGGAGATGGGGAGTGGGGGGGAGACGGGGAGTGAGGGGGGGAGAGGAGACGGGGAGTTAGGAGAGGGGAGACGGGGAGTGAGGGGGGGAGGAGACCGGGTGTGGGGGGAGAGGGGGGAGTTAGGGGGGAGGAGACTGGGAGTGAGGGGGGGTGGCAGGGAGTGGGGGGGAGACGGGTAGTTGGGGGGGGAGATGGGGAGTGAGGGGGGAGACGGGGAGTGAGGAGGGAGAGGGGGAGAGAAGACGGGGAGTGAGGGGGGGAGATGGGGAGTGGGGGGGGAGTGAGGGGAGGGAGACGGGGAGTGAGGGGGGGAGACGGGGAGTGTGGGGGGAGGAGACGGGGAGTGGGGGGGAGGGGAGACGGGGAGTGGGGGGGAGACGGGGAGGGGGGAGGAGACGGGGAGTGGGGGGGAGACGGGGGAGTGGGGGGGAGACGGGGAGTGGGGGGGAGACGGGGAGTGGGGGGGGGGAGACGGGGAGTGAGGGGGAGATGGGGAGTGTGGGGGGAGACGGGGAGTGGGGGGGGAGACGGGGAGTGGGGGGGGAGAGGAGACGGGGTGTGGGTGGGGAGACGGGGAGTGGGGGGGGAGACGGGGAGTGGGGGGGAGACGGTGAGTGAGGAGGGCGAGGAGACGGGGAGTGGGGGGGAGACGGGGAGTGGGGGGGAGACGGGGAGTGGGGGGGGGAGACGGGGAGTGAGGGGGAGATGGGGAGTGTGGGGGGAGACGGGGAGTGGGGGGGGAGACGGGGAGTGGGGGGGGAGAGGAGACGGGGTGTGGGTGGGGAGACGGGGAGTGGGGGGGGAGACGGGGAGTGGGGGGAGACGGGGAGTGGGGGGGAGACGGGGAGTGGGGGGAGACGGGGAGTGGGGGGGACACGGAGTGGGGGGGGGAGACGGGGAGTGGGGGGCAGACGGGGAGTGAGGGGGGAGAGAGGAGACGGGGAGTGGGGGGGAGAGGAGACGGGGAGTGGGGGGGAGACGGGGAGTGGGGGGGGAGACGGGGAGTGAGGGGGAGGAGACGGGGAGCTTGGGGAAACGAGGAGTGGGGGGGAGGCGGGGAGTGGGGGGAGACGGGGAGTGCGGGGGAGACGGGGAGTGGGGGGGAGACGGGGAGTGGGGGGAGCCGGGGAGTGGGGGGGAGACGGGGAGTGAGGGGGGGAGAGGAGACGGGGTGTGGGTGGGGAGACGGGGAGTGGGGGGGGAGACGGGGAGTGGGGGGGAGACGGGGAGTGGGGGGAGACGGGGAGTGGGGGGGAGACGGGGAGTGGGGGGGACACTGAGTGGGGGGGAGACGGGGAGTGGGGGTCAGACGGGGAGTGAGGGGGGAGAGAGGAGACGGGGAGTGGGGGGGAGAGGAGACGGGGAGTGGGGGGGAGACGGGGAGTGGGGGGGAGACGGGGAGTGAGGGGGAGGAGACGGGGAGTGGGGGGGAGACGGGGAGTTTGGGGAAACGAGGAGTGGGGGGGAGGCGGGGAGTGGGGGGGAGACGGGGAGTGGGGGGGAGACGGGGAGTGGGGGGGAGCCGGGGAGTGGGGGGGAGACGGGGAGTGAGGGGGGGAGAGGAGACGGGGAGTGAGGGGGGGAGACGGGGTGTGAGGGGGAGCCGGGGAGTGGGGGGGGAGGCGGGGAGTGAGGAGGGGAGACGGGGAGTGAGGGGGAGGAGGGGAGACGGGGAGTGAGGGGGAGGGGGGAGACGGGGAGTGGGGGGGTAGAGGAGACGGGGAGTGGGGGGGGAGACGGGGAGTGCGGGGGGAGACGGGGAGTGGAGGGGAGACGGGGAGTGGGGGGGAGAGAGGAGGGGGGGCCACGGATTGGGGGGAGACGGGGAGTGGGGGGGAGACGGGGAGTGGGGGGGAGATGGGGAGTGGGGGGGGAGAGGAGACGGGGAGTGGGGGGCTGAGAGGAGACGGGGAGTGGGGGGGAGACGGGGAGTGAGGGGGAGATGGGGAGTGGGGGGGGGAGAGGAGACGGGGAATGGGGGGGAGAGGAGACTGGGATTGGGGGGGAGACGGGGAGTGAGGGGGGGATGAGACGGGGAGTGTGGGGGGGAGGAGACGGGGAGTGGGGGGGGAGAGGAGATGGGGAGTGGGGGGGAGACGGGGAGTGAGGGGGGGAGAGGAGACGGGGAGTTAGGAGAGGGGAGACGGGGAGTGAGGGGGGGAGGAGACCGGGTGTGGGGGGAGAGGGGGGAGTTAGGGGGGAGGAGACTGGGAGTGAGGGGGGGTGGCAGGGAGTGGGGGGGAGACGGGTAGTTGGGGGGGGAGATGGGGAGTGAGGGGGGAGACGGGGAGTGAGGAGGGAGAGGGGGAGAGAAGACGGGGAGTGAGGGGGGGAGATGGGGAGTGGGGGGGGAGTGAGGGGAGGGAGACGGGGAGTGAGGGGGGGAGACGGGGAGTGTGGGGGGAGGAGACGGGGAGTGGGGGGGAGGGGAGACGGGGAGTGGGGGGGAGACGGGGAGGGGGGAGGAGACGGGGAGGGGGGAGGAGACGGGGAGTGGGGGGGAGACGGGGGAGTGGGGGGGAGACGGGGAGTGGGGGGGAGACGGGGAGTGGGGGGGAGAGGAGACGGAGAGTGGGGGGGAGACGGGGAGTGGGGGGCCGACGGGGAGTGTGGGGGAGACGGGGAGTGTGGGGGAGACGGGAAGTGGGGGGGGTGTGGGGGGGGAGACGGGGAGTGGGGGGGAGACGGGGAGTGGGGGGTGAGACGGGGATTGGGGGGGAGACGGGGAGTGGGGGGGAGACGGTGAGTGAGGAGGGCGAGGAGACGGGGAGTGGGGGGGAGACGGGGAGTGGGGGGGAGACGGGGAGTGGGGGGGGGGAGACGGGGAGTGGGGGGGAGACGGGGAGTGGGGGGGAGACGGGGAGTGGGGGGGAGACGGGGAGTGGGGGGGGGAGACGGGGAGTGGGGGGGGAGACGGGGAGTGGAGGGGAGACGGGGAGTGGAGGGGAGACGGGGAGTGGAGGGGAGACCGGGATTGGGGGGAGACGGGGAGTGGGGGGGGAGACGAGTGGGGGGGGAGACGCGGAGTGGAGGGGTAGACGGGAGTGGGGGGGGGGAGACGGGGAGTGAGGAGGGAGAGGAGACGGGGAGTGGGGGGGGGGAGACGGGGAGTGGGTTGGAGACGGGGAGTGGGGGGAGACTGGGAGTGGGTGGGGAGACAGGGAGTGGGGGGGAGACAGGGAGTGGGGGTGGGAGAGGAGACAGGGAGTGGGGGGAGACGGGGAGTGGGGGGGAGACGAGGAGTGGGGGGGAGGCGGGGTGTGGGGGGGGGAGGCGGGGAGTGGGGGGGGAGAGGAGACGGGGAGTGGGGGGGGAGACGGGGAGTGGGTTGGAGACGGGGAGTGGGGATGGGAGAGGAGACGGGGAGCGGGGGTGGGAGAGGAGACGGGGAGTGGGGGGAGACGGGGAGCGGGGGGAGACGGGGAGTGGGGGGGGAGACGGGGACTGGGGAGGGAGACGGGGATTGGGGGGGAGTGGGGGTGGGAGAGGAGACAGGGAGTGGGGGGAGACGGTGTGTGGGGGGGGAGACGGGGAGTGGGGGGAGACGAGGAGTGGGGGGGAGACGGGGTGTGGGGGGGGAGACGGGGAGTGGGGGGTAGAGGAGACGGGGAGTGGGGGGGAGACGGGGAGTGGGGGGGGAGACGGGGAGTGGGGGGGGAGACGGGGAGTGGGGGGGGGAGACGGGGAGTGGGGGGGAGACGGGGAGTGAGGGGGAGCGGAGACGGGCAGTGGGGGGGGGAGACAGGGAGTGGGGGGGAGACGGGGAGTGGGGGGGAGACGTGGAGTGAGGGGGAGGGGAGACGGGGAGTGGGGGAGAGACGGGGAGTGGGGGTGAGACGGGGAGTGGGGGGGAGACGGGGAGTGAGGGGGAGGGGAGACGGGGAGTGAGGGGGAGACGGGGAGTGGGGGGGGAGACGTGGAGTGAGGGGGAGGGGAGACGGAGTGGGGGGGAGACGGGGAGTGGGGGGGGGGAGACGGGGAGTGGGGGGGAGACGGGGAGTGGGGGGGAGACGGGGAGTGGGGGGGAGACGGGGAGATGGGGGGGAGACGGGGAGTGGAGGGGAGACGGGGAGTGGAGGGGAGACGGGGATTGGGGGGGAGACTGGGAGTGGGGGGGGGAGACGAGTGGGGGGGACACGCGGAGTGGAGGGGGAGACGGGAGTGGGGGGGAGACGGGGAGTGAGGAGGGAGACGGGGAGTGGGGATGGGAGAGGAGACGGGGAGTGGGGGGGGAGACGGGGAGTGGGTTGGAGACGGGGAGTGGGGATGGGAGAGGAGACGGGGAGTGGGGGTGGGAGGGGAGACGGGGAGCGGGGGCAGACGGGGAGTGGGGGGGGAGACGGGGACTGGGGAGGGAGACGGGGATTGGGGGGGAGTGGGGGTGGGAGAGGAGACAGGGAGTGGGGGGAGACGGGGTGTGGGGGGGGAGACGGGGAGTGGGGGGTAGAGGAGACGGGGAGTGGGGGGGGAGACGGGGAGTGGGGGGGAGACGGGGAGTGGGGGGTGAGACGGGGATTGGGGGGGAGACGGGGAGTGGGGGGGAGACGGTGAGTGAGGAGGGCGAGGAGACGGGGAGTGGGGGGGAGACGGGGAGTGGGGGGGGGAGACGGGGAGTGGGGGGGAGACGGGGAGTGGGGGGGAGACGGGGAGTGGGGGGGAGACGGGGAGTGGGGGGGGGAGACGGGGAGTGGGGGGGAGACGGGGAGTGGAGGGGAGACGGGGAGTGGAGGGGAGACGGGGAGTGGAGGGGAGACCGGGATTGGGGGGAGACGGGGAGTGGGGGGGAGACGAGTGGGGGGGGAGACGCGGAGTGGAGGGGTAGACGGGAGTGGGGGGGGGAGACGGGGAGTGAGGAGGGAGAGGAGACGGGGAGTGGGGGGGGGGGAGACGGGGAGTGGGTTGGAGACGGGGAGTGGGGGGAGACTGGGAGTGGGTGGGGAGATGGGGACTGGGGGGGGAGACGGGGAGTGGGGGGGAGACAGGGAGTGGGGGTGGGAGAGGAGACAGGGAGTGGGGGGAGACGGGGAGTGGGGGGGAGACGAGGAGTGGGGGGGAGGCGGGGTGTGGGGGGGGGAGGCGGGGAGTGGGGGGGGAGAGGAGACGGGGAGTGGGGGGGGAGACGGGGAGTGGGTTGGAGACGGGGAGTGGGGATGGGAGAGGAGACGGGGAGCGGGGGTGGGAGAGGAGACGGGGAGACGGGGAGCGGGGGGAGACGGGGAGTGGGGGGGGAGACGGGGACTGGGGAGGGAGACGGGGATTGGGGGGGAGTGGGGGTGGGAGAGGAGACAGGGAGTGGGGGAGACGGTGTGTGGGGGGGGAGACGGGGAGTGGGGGGAGACGAGGAGTGGGGGGTAGAGGAGACGGGGAGTGGGGGGGAGACGGGGAGTGGGGGGGGAGACGGGGAGTGGGGGGGGAGACGGGGAGTGGGGGGGGAGACGGGGAGTGGGGGGGGGAGACGGGGAGTGGGGGGGGAGACGGGGAGTGGGGGGGAGACGGGGAGTGAGGGGGAGCGGAGACGGGCAGTGGGGGGGGGAGACAGGGAGTGGGGGGGAGACGGGGAGTGGGGGGGAGACGTGGAGTGAGGGGGAGGGGAGACGGGGAGTGGGGGAGAGACGGGGAGTGGGGGTGAGACGGGGAGTGGGGGGGAGACGGGGAGTGAGGGGGAGGGGAGACGGGGAGTGAGGGGGAGACGGGGAGTGGGGGGGGAGACGTGGAGTGAGGGGGAGGGGAGACGGAGTGGGGGGGAGACGGGGAGTGGGGGGGAGACGGGGAGTGGGGGGGAGACGGGGAGTGGGGGGGAGACGGGGAGATGGGGGGGAGACGGGGAGTGGAGGGGAGACGGGGAGTGGAGGGGAGACGGGGATTGGGGGGGAGACTGGGAGTGGGGGGGGAGACGAGTGGGGGGGACACGCGGAGTGGGGGGGGAGACCGGAGTGGGGGGGGAGACGGGGAGTGAGGAGGGAGACGGGGAGTGGGGATGGGAGAGGAGACGGGGAGTGGGGGGGAGACGGGGAGTGGGTTGGAGACGGGGAGTGGGGATGGGAGAGGAGACGGGGAGTGGGGGTGGGAGGGGAGACGGGGAGCGGGGGCAGACGGGGAGTGGGGGGGGAGACGGGGACTGGGGAGGGAGACGGGGATTGGGGGGGAGTGGGGGTGGGAGAGGAGACAGGGAGTGGGGGGAGACGGGGTGTGGGGGGGGAGACGGGGAGTGGGGGGTAGAGGAGACGGGGAGTGGGGGGGGAGACGGGGAGTGGGGGGGAGACGTGGAGTGAGGGGGAGGGGAGACGGGGAGTGGGGGAGGAGACGGGGAGTGGGGGGGGAGACGTGGAGTGAGGGGGAGGGGAGACGGGGAGTGGGGGAGAGACGGGGAGTGGGGGAGAGACGGGGAGTGGGGGAGAGACGGGGAGTGGGGGGGAGACGGGGAGTGGGGGGGAGACGGGGAGTGAGGGGGAGGGGAGACGGGGAGTGGGGGATGACTGGGAGTGGGAGGGAGACGGGGAGTGGTGGGGGACACGGGGAGTGAGGGGGAGACGGGGAGTGGGGGGGGAGACATGGAGTGAGGGGGAGGGGAGACGGAGTGGGGGGGGAGACGGGGAGTGGGGGGGGACGGGGGGTGAGGGGAGATGGGGAGTGGGGGGGGAGACTGGGAGTGGGGGGGGAGACGGGGAGTGGTGGGGAGACGGGGAGTGGGGGGGTAGACGTGGAGTGGGGGGTGAGGGGAGACGGGGAGTGGGGGGGAGACGGGGAGTGGGGAGGAGACGGGGAGTGAGGGGGAGACGGGGAGTGGTGGGGGGAGGGGGAGTGGGGGGGGAGACAGGGAGTGGGGGGGAGACGGGGAGTGGGGGGGAGAGGGGAGTGGGGGGCGAGAGGGGAGTGGGGGGGGAGACGGGGAGTCAGGGGGAGACGGGGAGTGAGGGGGGTGGAGGGGGGAGTGGGGGGGGAGAGGGTAGTGGGGGGGAGTCGGGGAGTGGGGGGGGAGAGGAGAGTGGGGGTGAGAGGGGAGTGGGGGTGAGACGGGGAGTGGGGGGCAGACGGGGAGTGAGGGGGAGATGGGGAGTGGGGGGGGAGAGGGGAGTGGGGGGGAGAGGGGAGTGGGGGGTGAGACGGGGAGTGGGGAGGGGAGAGGGAGTGGGGAGGAGAGGGGAGTGGGGGGGAGACGGGGAGTGGGGGGGAGACGGGGAGTGAGGGGGAGACTTGGAGTGGGAGGGGGAGAGGGGAGTGGGGGGGAGAGAGGAGTGGGGGGTGAGACGGGGAGTGAGGGGGAGATGGCGAGTGGGGGGGGAGAGGGGGGAGAGGGGAGTGGGGGGGGAGACGGGGAGTGGGGGGAGATGGGGTGTCAGTGGGGGGGGAGACGGGGAGTGAGGGGGAGGGGAGACGGGGAAGGGGGGGAGACGGGGAGTGAGGGGGAGGGGAGACGGGGAAGGGGGGGAGACGGGGAGTGGGGGGGGAGGGGAGACGGGGAAGGGGGGGGAGACGGGGAGTGGGGGGGAGGAGAGACGGGGAAGGGGGGGGAGACGGGGAGTGGAGGGGGAGGGGAGACGGGGAAGGGGGGGGAGACGGGGAGTGGGGGGGAGGGGAGACGGGGAAGGGGGGGGAGACGGGGAGTGGGGTGAGGGGAGACGGGGAGTGGGGTGAGGGGAGACGGGGAAGGGGGGGGAGACGGGGAGTGGTGGGGGAGGGGAGACGGGGAAGGGGGGGGAGACGGGGAGTGGGGTGAGGGGAGACGGGGAAGGGGGGGGAGACGGGGAGTGGAGGGGGAGGGGAGACGGGGAAGGGGGGGAGACGGGGAGTGGAGGGGGAGGGGAGACGGGGAAGGGGGGGGAGAGGGGAGTGGGGGGGAGAGAGGAGTGGGGGGGGGAGAGGGGGGAGAGGGGAGTGGGGGGGAGACGGGGAAGGGGGGGAGACGGGGAGTGGGGGGGAGACGGGGAGTGGAGAGGGAGGGGAGACGGGGAAGGGGGGGAGACGGGGAGTGGGGGGGGAGGGGAGACGGGGAAGGGGGGGAGACGGGGAGTGGGGGGGGAGGGGAGACGGGGGAAGGGGGGTCGGAGATGTGCAGCAGATGGAGCTGTGTGGATTGGGTGGAGTGTTTTGGAGCTGGGTGAGGTGAATTGTCTTGTGTGGGCCCAGGACATGAACCGTTGGTGTTGGAAGTAATGGCCGTGATGTTTTGAGCTTGTTAGCAGGTTGCCTTCCTCGAGTGGTGTATTTACAGCAGGATGGTATTTCGGCGGCAGTACGGGAACAGCGCCTGTCTGCGACCTGGAGTGTGAAGTACACAGTCACCCTGATGCTGATTGGCAGGCTGGTTCCTGAAGCGGTCTGGTTGGCCTCCAGTCTTGGGGACTGGAAATCCGCTGTGGTGCTGGGTTTGGCTCACAACGTGGGCTCTGGAAGCGTCCCCGAGTCGGTCAGGTACGCAGCTGGTCAACAACGTCCTGGGGTTTATGTCTGGTTGGCACTGTAACAGGGGCATCGTACACATCTGCCGTGACTGGCCTGGGCATACTTTCCAGCAGTCCACAGATGTGCAGGTTCTGTCGATTGGCCATGCTAAATTGCCCCTTAGTGTCCAAAAAGGATGTGTAGGGCAATGGGATAGGGTGGGGAGTGAGCTTGGGTGAAGTACTATTTCAGAGGGTTGGTGCAGACTCAATGGGCCGAATGGCATCCTTCTGCACTGTCGGGATTCTATGTAGTGATAGACTTGGAATTACAGGGGAAGTAAAGTTTTAAAAGTGTCCAACAGGTAAAATAACGGGGTTAAACTGTTTCTACTTCAATGCAAGGAGTATTACAACCAAGGTGGACGAATCAAGGGCGCAGGTGGACGGCAGCAGGATGTTGTTGCTGGAACGGAAACCTGGTTAAAGCAGGGGACAAAATTGGCAGCTCAACATCCCCGGATACAGAGTTTTCAGGCGGGACAGAGGGGGAGATACCAAAGGAGGGGGAGTCGCAGTAATGGTGAAAGAATCCATTCTTGTTGTGAGAAGCGATGATAGACTGAACAGGTCAACAAACAAGGCTTTGTGGGTTTAACATGGAAATAAAAACGGGCCAGTCACATTACTGTCCGTATATTACACCCCCCCAAATAGTGAGAGGGAGATAGAAGATCAAATATAGCGGCAGATTTCTGCCTGTACAAACAAGAGGGCAATAATAGTCGCAGACTTTAACCATCCCAATATCATAGAACATAGAACAGTACAGCACAGAACAGGCCCTTCGGCCCTCGATGTTGTGCTGAGCATTGTCCGAAACCAAGATCAAGCTATCCCACTCCCTGTCATTCTGGTGTGCTCCATGTGCCTATCCAATAACCGCTTGAAAGTTCCTAATTGTCCGACTCCACCATCACAGCAGGCAGTCCATTCCACACCCTAACCACTCTCTGAGTAAAGAACCTACCTCGGGACTTCCGGGTGCGGCGATGACCAGCTGAGTCGCACGTTTCGGCAGCTCCCTGTGAAACGGACTTTTGGGCTCTTGATAGGAGCCCCAACGGCAATTTTAACGGCTGAAAACACCGTGCGGTAAACCAGAAGGGTGTTCCCCCTGGACACGGATGGAAAAAGGAGAGGAAAGTGGCCGGATTGCAGTGGATCCTTTGGAACAACGGCAAGGAAGGCAAGCAGAAACCAAGATGGCGTCGGAAGGTGGCAGTTTCATATGGGGCCCTGAACAACAAGAGTTTTTGAAACGCTGCGTGGAGGAGATAAAAAAGGAAATGAAGAAAGAGTTGTTGGCCCCGATATTACAGGCGATTGAAGGGCTGAAAGAGGAACAAAAGACCCAGGAGCAGGAGCTTCGGGTCGTGAAGGCGAAAGCAGCAGAGAATGAAAACGATATACAGGGCCTGGTGGTGAAGTCGGAGATACAGGAGGCACACCAGAAACGATCTGTGGAGAGGTTGGAGGCACTGGAAAATAACGCAAGGAGGAACAACTTGAGGATTCTTGGCCTTCCTGAAGGTGTGGAGGGGGCGGACGTCGGGGCATATGTGAGCACGATGCTGCACTCGTTAATGGGAGTGGAGGCCCCGACGGGTCCGTTGGAGGTGGAGGGAGCATACCGAGTGATGGCGCGAGGATCGAGAGCAGGAGAAACTCCCAGAGCCATAGTGGTGAGATTGCTCCGTTTTAAGGATAGAGAAATGGTCCTTAGATGGGCGAAGAAAACTCGGTGTAGTAAATGGGAGAACGCGGTGATCCGCGTCTATCAAGATTGGAGTGCGGAGGTGGCGAGAAGGAGGGCGAGCTTTAATCGGGCCAAAGCGGTACTTCACAAAAAAAAGATAAAGTTTGGAATGCTGCAACCGGCAAGACTGTGGGTCACATATCAAGGGAGGCACCACTACTTTGAGACGGCGGATGAAGCGTGGACTTTTATTGTAGAAGAAAAATTGGAATGATTGGACTACGAAAATGAACGTTTGGACAAAGTGGTGGGACGAGTGGGGGGGGGGGGCGAAGAGGGATTGTATGATTAATCCTGCGGTATGGTAACTTTTCTTTCTCCCACAGGTGGTGATGGGGGGAGGTGGGGAGGGAGAGGAGATGGGGCGTTGGCCATGGGAGGCGGGGCCGAGGGAGAGGCGCGGGCTTGGTTCCCGCGCTATGATAATTATGGCGGGAATAGAGAAGCAGGAAGGAGGGGGCGCCGCACGGGGCGAGCCGTGATCACGGGGGGAAGCCGAGGTCAGCCAGAGTTTGCTGACTTCTGGGAGCAACATGGGGGGAGTAATTACGCTAGCGGGGGGTCTAGCGGGGGGGGGGGGGAGGGGGGAATTACTGGGTTGCTGCTGCTGGGGAAAGGGGGGAGTGGGTACGGGAAAGGATGGGCGGGGGGGCACCGTCTGGGAGAAATACAGCTGCGTGGGAACTGGGCGAGAAGCTGGAAAAAGATGATGGCTAACCGGCAAGGGGGGGGGGGGTGGGAAGCCCCCCAACTCGGCTGATCACGTGGAACGTGAGGGGGCTTAACGGGCCGATAAAGAGGGCACGAGTACTCGCACACCTTAAGAAACTTAAAGCAGATGTGGCCATGTTACAGGAAACGCACCTGAAACTGATAGATCAGGTTAGGTTGCGCAAAGGATGGGTAGGGCAGGTGTTCCATTCGGGGCTGGATGCGAAAAACAGGGGGGTGGCTATATTAGTGGGGAAGCGGGTCATGTTCGAGGCAAAGACTATAGTGGCGGATAACGGGGGCAGATACGTGATGGTGAGTGGCAAATTACAGGGAGAGATGGTGGTGTTGGTAAACGTGTATGCCCCGAATTGGGACGATGCCAATTTTATGAGGCGAATGCTAGGACGCATCCCAGACCTAGAGACCGGAAAGCTGATAATGGGGGGAGACTTTAACACGGTGTTGGAACCAAGGCTGGATAGGTCGAAGTCCAGGACTGGTAGGAGGCCGGCAGCAGCCAAGGTGCTTAAGGATTTTATGGAGCAGATGGGAGGGGTGGACCCGTGGAGATTCAGTAGACCTAGGAGTAAGGAGTTCTCGTTTTTCTCCTATGTCCATAAAGTCTATTCACGCATAGACTTTTTTGTGTTGGGTAGGGCATTGATCCCGAGGGTGAGGGGAACGGAATATACGGCTATAGCCATTTCGGATCATGCCCCACACTGGGTAGACTTGGAGATAGGGGAGGAAACAAGAGGGCGTCCACCCTGGAGAATGGACATGGGACTAATGGCGGATGAGGGGGTGTGCTTAAGGGTGAGGGGATGCATTGAAAAGTACTTGGAACTCAATGACAATGGGGAGGTTCAGGTGGGAGTGGTCTGGGAGGCGTTGAAGGCGGTGGTTAGGGGGGAGCTGATATCAATAAGGACACATAAAGGGAAGCAGGAAAGTAAGGAACGGGAGCGATTGTTGCAAGAACTTTTGAGGGTGGACAGACAATATGCGGAAGCACCGGAGGAGGGACTGTATAGGGAAAGGCAAAGGCTGCATGTGGAATTTGACTTGCTGACCACAGGCACTGCAGAGGCACAATGGAGGAAGGCGCAGGGTGTACAGTATGAATATGGAGAGAAGGCGAGCAGATTGCTGGCACACCAATTGAGGAAAAGGGGAGCAGCGAGGGAAATAGGGGGGGTGAGAGACGAAGATGGAGAGACGGAGCGGGGAGCGGAGAGAGTGAATGAAGTGTTTAAGACATTTTATAAAAAATTGTATGAAGCTCAACCCCCGGATGGGAGGGAGAGAATGATGGAGTTTTTGGATCGGCTGGAAATTCCCAAGGTGGAAGAGCAGGAAAGGATGGGATTAGGAGCACAGATCACGGTAGAAGAAGTGGTGAAAGGAATTAGGAACATGCAGACGGGAAAGGCCCCGGGACCGGACGGATTCCCAGTTGAATTTTACAGAAAATATTTGGACTTGCTCGCCCCGCTACTGACGAGGACCTTTAACGAGGCAAAGGAAAGGGGACAACTGCCCCCGACTATGTCAGAAGCAACGATATCGCTTCTTTTAAAGAAGGAAAAGGATCCGCTACAATGCGGGTCCTACAGACCAATCTCCCTCCTCAATGTAGATGCCAAGGTCTTGGCCAAGGTAATGGCAATGAGAATAGAGGAATGTGTCCCGGGGGTGGTTCATGAGGACCAAACTGGGTTTGTGAAGGGGAGACAGCTGAACACGAACATACGGAGGTTGTTAGGGGTAATGATGATGGCCCCACCAGAGGGTGAAACGGAGATAGTAGTGGCGATGGATGCCGAAAAAGCATTTGATAGAGTGGAGTGGGATTATCTGTGGGAGGTGTTGAGGAGATTTGGGTTCGGAGAGGGGTATGTTAGATGGGTGCAGCTGTTGTATAGGGCCCCAGTGGCGAGTGTGGTCACGAATGGACGGGGATCGGCATATTTTCGGCTCCATAGAGGGACAAGGCAGGGATGTCCTCTGTCCCCATTATTGTTTGCACTGGCGATTGAGCCCCTGGCGATAGCGCTGAGAGGTTCCAAGGGATGGAGGGGAATACTTAGGGGAGGAGAAGAACACCGGGTATCTTTATATGCGGATGATCTGCTACTATATGTGGCGGATCCAGCGGAGGGGATGCCAGAAATAATGCGGATACTTGGGGAGTTTGGGGATTTTTCAGGGTATAAATTGAACATGGGGAAGAGTGAGCTGTTTGTGGTGCATCCAGGGGAGCAGAGTAGAGAAATAGAAGACCTACCGTTGAGGAAGGTAACAAGAGACTTTCGTTACCTGGGGATCCAGATAGCTAAGAATTGGGGCACATTGCACAGGCTAAATTTGACGCGGTTGGTGGAACAGATGGAGGAAGATTTCAAGAGATGGGATATGGTAGCATTGTCAATGGCAGGGAGGGTGCAGGCAGTTAAGATGGTGGTCCTCCCGAGATTCCTCTTTGTGTTTCAGTGTCTCCCGGTGGTGATCACGAAGGCTTTTTTCAAAAGGATAGAAAAGAGTATCATGGGTTTTGTTTGGGCCGGGAAGACTCCGAGAGTGAGGAAGGGATTCTTACAGCGTAGTAGGGATAGGGGGGGGGCTGGCACTACCGAGCCTAAGTGAGTATTATTGGGCCGCTAATATTTCAATGGTGAGTAAGTGGATGGGAGAGGAGGAAGGAGCGGCGTGGAAGAGATTAGAGAGGGCGTCCTGTAGGGGGACCAGCCTGCAGGCTATGGTGACAGCCCCATTGCCGTTCTCACCAAGGAACTATACCACGAGTCCGGTGGTGGTAGCTACACTGAAGATTTGGGGACAGTGGAGACGACATAGGGGAAAGACCGGAGCACTGGGGGGGTCCCCGATAAGAAACAACCATAGGTTTGCCCCGGGGGGAATGGATGGGGGATATGGAATGTGGCAAAGAGCAGGTATAACGCAATTGAAAGATCTATTTGTGGATGGGAAGTTTGCGAGTCTGGGAGCGCTGACCGAGAAATATGGGTTGCCCCAAGGGAATGCATTCAGGTACATGCAATTGAGGGCTTTTGCGAGGCAACAGGTGAGGGAATTCCCGCAGCTCCCGACACAAGAGGTGCAGGACAGAGTCATCTCAAAGAAATGGGTGGGGGACGGTAAGGTGTCGGATATATATAGGGAAATGAGAGACGAAGGGGAGACTATGATGGACGAACTAAAAGGGAAATGGGAAGAAGAGCTAGGGGAGGAGATTGAGGAGGGGATGTGGGCAGATGCCCTAAACAGGGTAAACTCGTCGTCCTCATGCGCCAGGCTAAGCCTGATTCAGTTTAAGGTATTACACAGGGCACATATGACTGGAACACGGCTCAGTAAATTTTTTGGGGTGGAGGATAGGTGTGCGAGGTGCTCGAGAAGCCCAGCGAATCATACCCATATGTTTTGGTCATGCCCGGCACTACAGGGGTTTTGGATGGGGGTGACAAAGGTGCTTTCGAATGTAGTAGGAGTCCGGGTCGAACCAAGCTGGGGGTTGGCTATATTTGGGGTTGCACAAGAGCCGGGAGTGCAGGAGGCGAAAGAGGCCGATGTTTTGGCCTTTGCGTCCCTAGTAGCCCGGCGCAGAATATTGCTAATGTGGAAAGAAGCCAAGCCCCCGGGGGTGGAGACCTGGATAAATGACATGGCGGGGTTCATAAAGTTAGAGCGGATTAAGTTCATCCTAAGGGGGTCGGCTCAAGGGTTTACCAGGCGGTGGCAACCGTTCGTCGAATATCTTGCGGAAAGATAGATAGGGGAGAACAAAGAAGGCAGCAGCAGCGGCCCAGGACTTGGGGGGCGGGGGGGGGGGGGGGGGGGGGGGGGATGGGGGTGGTGGTGTGTGGCCTGAGACAAGGCAGTTGCCAATTAGGGCTAGTTTTTATTTTTTGTTATTTAATATTTATTTATTTGTTGTTGTTTTTGTTTAAATTTAAAAAGGTCATTATTATCTGTATTGTTACAATGTTGTGTAAAGGATGCACAATGTACTGTGTTGGTTGACCAAAAATTTTCAATAAAATATTATTTTAAAAAAAAAAGAACCTACCTCATACATCCCTCCTATATCTCCCACCCTGAATCTTATAGTTATGCCCCCTTGTAACAGCTACATCCTCCCGAGGAAATAGTCTCTGAACGTCCACTCTATCTATCCCCCTCATCATCTTATAAACCTCTATTAAGTCGCCTCTCATCCTCCTCCGCTCCAAAGAGAAAAGCCCTAGCTCCCTCAACCTTTCCTCATAAGACCTACCCTCCAATCCAGGCAGCATTCTGGTAAATCTCCTTAGCACCCTTTCCAATGCTTCCACATCCTTCCTATAGTGAGGTGACCAGAACTGCACACAATACTCCAAATGTGGTCTCACCAGGGTCCTGTACAGTTGCAGCATAACCCCACGGCTCTTAAACTCACGCCCCCTGTTAATAAACGCTAAAACACTAGAGGCCTTCTTCACGGCTCTATCCACTTGAGTGGCAACCTTCAGGGATCTGTGGACATGAACCCCAAGATCTCTCTGTTCCTCCACATTCCTCAGAACCCTGCCGTTGACCCTGTAATCCGCATTCAAATTTGTCCGACCAAAATGAATCACCTCGCACTTATCAGGGTTAAACTCCATCTGTCATTTTTCGGCCCAGCTCTACATCCTATCAATGTCTCTCTGCAGCCTACAACAGCCCTCCACCTCATCCACTACTCCACCAATCTTGGTGTCATCAGCAAATTTACTGACCCACCCTTCAGCCCCCTCCTCCAAGTCATTGATAGAATTCACAAATAGCAGAGGACCCAGCACTGATCCCTGTGGTACACCGCTGGTAACTGGTCTCCAGGATGAAAAATTTCCATCCACCACCACCCCCTGTTTCTATGTGATAGCCAGTTACTGATCCAATTGGCCAAATTTCCCTCTATCCCACACCTCCTTACTTTCTTCATGAGCCGACCATGGGGAACCTTATCAAACGCCTTACTGAAATCCATGGATACAACATCAACTGCTCTACCTTCATCTACACACTTAGTTACCTTCTCAAAGAATTCAATCAAATTTGTGAGGCAAGACTTACCCTTCACGAATCTGTGTTGACTATCCTGGATTAAGCTGCATCTTTCCAAATGGTCATAAATCCTACTCTTCAGGACCTTTTCCATTAACTTACCGACCACCGAAGTAAGACTAACCGGCCTATAATTACCAGGGTCATTCCTATTCCCTTTCTTGAACAGAGGAACACCATTCGCCACTCTCCAGTCCTCTTGCACTATCCCCGCGGACAGTGAGGACCCAAAGATCAAAGCCAAAGGCTCTGCAGTCCCATCCCTTGCCTCCTAAAGAATCCTTCGATATATCCCATCTGGCCCAGGGAACTTGTCGACCCTAAGGTTTTTCAAAATTGCTAATACATCCTCCCTCAGAACATCTACCTCCTCCAGCCTACCTGACTGTATCACAGTCTCATCCTCAAAAACATGGCCCCTGTCCTTGGTGAACACTGAAGAAAAGTATTCATTCAACGCCTCTCCTATTTCTTCTGACTCCATGCACAAGTTCTGACTACTGTCCTTGACCGGCCCTAACCTCACCCTGGTCATTCTTTTATTTCTCACATAAGAGTAAAAAGCCTTGGGGTTTTCCTTGATCCGACCCGACTTCTCATGCCCCCTCCTAGCTCTCCTAAGCCCTTTTTTTTAGCTCATTCCTTGCTACCTTGTAACCCTCAAGCGACCCAACTCAACTTTGTTTTCTCATCCTTACATACGCTTCCTTTTTCCTCTTGACAAGACATTCAACCTCTTTTGTGAACCATGGTTCCCTCACACGGCCATTTCCTCCCTGCCTGACAGGGACATGCCTATCAAGGACACGTAGTATTTGTTCGTTGAACAAGCTCCACTTTTCATTTGTGCCTTTCCCTGACAGTTTCTGTTCCCATCTTATGCTCCCTAATTCTTGCCTAATCACATCATAATTACCCCTCCCCCAATTATAAACCTTGCCCTGCCGTGTGGCCCTATCCCGCTCCATTGCAATAGTGAAAGACACCGAATTGTGGTCACTATCTCCAAAGTGCTCTCCCACAAACAAATCTAACACTTGGCCCGGTTCATGACCCAGTACCAAATCCAATGTGGCCCCACCTCTTGTCGGCCTATCCACATATTGTGTCAGGAAACCCTCCTGCACACACTGTACAAAAACTGCCCCATCTGAACTGTTTGACCCATAGAGGTTCCAATCAATATTTGGAAAGTTAAAGTCACCCATGACAACTACCCTGAGACCTCCACACCTATCCATAATCTGTTTTGCAATTTCTTCCTCCACATCTCTGTTACTATTTGGGGGCCTATAGAAAACTCCTAACAACGTGACCGCTCCTTTCCTATTTCTAACTTCGGCCCATATTACCTCAGTAGGCAGATCCCCCTCGAACTGCCTTTCTGCAGCCGTTAAACTATCCTTGATTAACAATAAGAAGTCTTACAACACCAGGTTAAAGTCCAACAGGTTTGTTTCGATGTCACTAGGAGCGCTCCGAAAGCTAGTGACATCGAAACAAACCTGTTGGACTTTAACCTGATGTTGTAAGACTTCGTACTGTGCTCACCCCAGTCCAACACCGGCATCTCCACATCTTGATTAACAATGCTACTCCTCCACCTCTTTTACCACCTTCCCTACTCTTACTGAAACATCTATACCCCGGAACTTCCAACAATCATTCCTGTCCCTGTTCTAACCATGTCTCCGTAATGGCCACAACATCGTTGTCCCAAGTACCAATCCACGCTCCAAGTTCACCTACCTTATTCTGGATGCTCCTTGCATTGAAGTAGACACTTCAACCCACCTTTCTGTCTGCCGGTACACTCCTGCGACCTTGATACCCTCCTCAGTACCTCACTACTCTCAACACTGGCTTCTGGAACACAGCTCGTTTTCCCAGCCCCCTGACAAATTAGTTTAAACCCCCCCGAAGAGCCGTAGCAAATTTCCCTCCCAGGATATTGGTGCCCCTCTGGTTCAGGTGCAAACCGTCCTGTCTGTACAGGTCCCACCTTCCCCAGAATGTGCTCCAATTATCCACGTACCTGAAACCCTCCCTCCAACACCATCCCTGCAGCCACATGTTTATCTGCACTCTCTCCCTGTTCCTCACCTCGCTAGCACGTGGCACCGGCAACAAACCAGAGATGACCACATGGTTTGTCCTGGCTCTCAGCTTCCACCCTCGCTCACTAAATTCCTGTTTTAAATCCCCGTCCCTTCTCTTACCTATGTCGTTGGTACCGATGTGTACCACGACTTGTGACTGTTCCTCCTCCCCCTTCACGATTCTGAAAACAGGGTCCGAGACGTCATGGACCCTGGCACCCGGGAGGCAACATGACATCCGTGAGTCTTTTTCGTTGCCACAGAACCGTCTATCTGTCCCTCTAACTATCGAGGCCCCAATAACTATTGCTCTCCTGCTCTCCCTCCTTCCCTTCTGAGCCACAGGGACAGACTCAGTGCTGGAGATCCGTTCACCGTGGCCTACCCCTGGTATGTCGTCCCCCTCAACAGTATCCAAAGCGGTATACTTGTTACTGAGGGGAACGACCACAGGGGATCCCTGCACTGACTGCTTCCTCCCAGCCCCTCTCACCGTCACACATCTATCTTCATTCTTCGGAGTAACTACATCCCTCAAGCTTCTATCTATAACCACCTCTGCCTCCCGAATGATCCGAAGTTCATCCAGCTCCAGCTCCAGTTCCCTAACGCGGTTTCTGAGGAGTCGGAGATGGGTGCACTTCCCACAGGTGAAATCAGCAGGGACACTGACTGCGTCCCTCACCTCAAACATTCTGCAGGAGGAACATTGCACTGCCTTCCCTGCCATCCCCTCTAGATAACTTGCGGATAAAAGAAAAGAAAGAAAGAGCTTATCTGATATTCACTCACCCCCTTAGGTTAGAGGAGGTGGAAGGGTGGGGGACACGACAAGTGTAGTGTCTCGGGTTTAGGAACCGCCCAATTTAAATACAGGTAAAAATACAACGCTTAAACACCTACCTAATTCCCAAGCTGCACTCCGGCTCCCTCGCTCTCTCCCGCTAAGTTTAAGCACCTAGCTGATTCCCAAGCTGCACTCCGACTCCCTCTCTCTCTCCCGCTCCTGGAAATGAAGGCCGCTGGAACCTGGGGGAAGTTTAAGCACCTACCTGATTCCTAAGCTGCACTCCGGCTTCCTCTCTTTCTCCCGCTCAACTGGGATTCAAACAATATAAGGGGAACTGAGGGAGTAAGATCCGTGCGGTGTGTCCAGGAAATTTCTTTCAACCAATAAGTGACAAACCCACCGAGAGGAGATGGTATTCCAGACCCAGTCTTGGGGAATGAGGAAGGGTGAGAGGGTGAAGGGACAGGATAGCTCCAAAAGCTAGTGATTCGAAACAAACCTGTTGGACTTTAACTTGCCGTTGTGAGACTTACTGTACAAAATCGTGAGGGAAGAGATAGGGGGGACAGGATAAAATTGTTTCCCTTGCTGGAGGATTGTAGAACCAGGGGACTTAGATTCAAGAAAAGTGGCAGAAGGCGTAGAGGGGACAAGAGGAAGAACGTTTTTTACGCAGAGGGTACTGGGAGTCTGGGATTCGCTGCCCGAGTTGGTGGTGGAGGCAGAGACCCTAAACTCTTTTTAAAAGGCACCTGGATCTGCACCTTAAGTACTCTAAGCTATAGGGCTATGGAGCGGGTGCAGGAAGGTGGGATTAGAAAGGGCAACTGGCTGTCCTCAGGCTGGCACGGAAAAAATGGGACGAATGGCCTCCTATGCTGTAACTTTTCTGAGAGCCATTAACATCGATGCCTCAATGAGTGTGTGAACAAACTAATGTGATGCCTTAAGTGAGTTGGGGGGTGGGGATTACAGGCCTGTTCCTGGGGGATGGGGAATACATGCCTATATCTGGGGATGGGGATTTCAGGCAGGTTTCTGGGGGATGGGGATTAGAGGCAGGTTTCTGGGGGATGGGGATTAGAGGCAGGTTTCTGGGGGATGGGGATTACAGGCAGGTTTCTGCGGGATGGGGATTACAGGCAGGTTTCTGGGGGATGGGGATTACAGGCAGGTTTCTGGGGGATGGGGATTAGAGGCAGGTTTCTGGGGGATGGGGATTAGAGGCAGGTTTCTGGGGGATGGGGATTACAGGCATGTTTCTGGGGAATGGGGATTAGAGGCAGGTTTCTGGGGGATGGGGATTACAGGCAGGTTTCTGGGGGATGGGGATTACAGGCAGGTTTCTGGGGGATGGGGATTACAGGCAGGTTTCTGGGGGATGGGGATTAGAGGCAGGTTTCTGGGGGATGGGGATTACAGGCAGGTTTCTGGGGGATGGGGATTACAGGCAGGTTTCGGGGGGTGGGGTGGGGATTACAGGCAGGTTTCTGGGGAATGGGGATTCGAGGCAGGTTTCGGGGGGTGGGGTGGGGATTACAGGCAGGTTTCTGGGGGATGGGGATTATAGGCAGGTTTCTGGGGGATGGGGATTAGAGGCAGGTTTCTGGGGGATGGGGATTAGAGGCATGTTTCTGGGGGATGGGGATTACAGGCAGGTTTCTGGGGGATGGGGATTAGAGGCAGGTTTCTGGGGGATGGGGATTAGAGGCATGTTTCTGGGGGATGGGGATTACAGGCAGGTTTCTGGGGGATGGAGATTACAGGCAGGTTTCTGGGGGATGGGGATTACAGGCAGGTTTCTGGGGAATGGGGATTACAGGCAGGTTTCTGGGGGATGGGGAGTACAGGCAGGTTTCTGGGGAATGGGGATTAGAGGCAGGTTTCTGGGGGATGGGGATTACAGGCAGGTTTCTGGGGAATGGGGATTAGAGGCAGGTTTCTGGGGGATGGGGATTACAGGCAGGTTTCTGGGGGATGGGGAGTACAGGCAGGTTTCTGGGGAATGGGGATTAGAGGCAGGTTTCTGGGGGATGGGGAGTACAGGCAGGTTTCTGGGGGATGGGGATTACAGGCAGGTTTCTGGGGGATGGGGAGTACAGGCAGGTTTCTGGGGAATGGGGATTAGAGGCAGGTTTCTGGGGGATGGGGATTACAGGCAGGTTTCTGGGGGATGGGGATTACAGTCAGGTTTCTGGGGGATGGGGATTACAGGCAGGTTTCTGGGGGATGGGGATTACAGGCAGGTTTCTGGGGGATGGGGAGTACAGGCAGGTTTCTGGGGAATGGGGATTACAGGCAGGTTTCTGGGGAATGGGGATTACAGGCAGGTTTCTGGGGGATGGGGATTACAGTCAGGTTTCTGGGGGATGGGGATTACAGGCAGGTTTCTGGGGGATGGGGATTACAGGCAGGTTTCTGGGGGATGGGGATTAGAGGCATGTTTCTGGAGGATGGGGATTACAGGCAGGTTTCTGGGGAATGGGGATTAGAGGCAGGTTTCTGGAGGATGGGGATTACAGGCAGGTTTCTGGGGGATGGGGATTACAGGCAGGTTTCTGGGGGATGGGGATTACAGGCCTGTTCCTGGGGGATGGGGATTACAGGCAGGTTTCTGGGGGATGTGGATTACAGGCAGGTTTCTGGGGGATGGGGATTACAGGCAGGTTTCTGGGGGATGGGGATTACAGGCAGGTTTCTGGGGGATGGGGATTACAGGCAGGTGTCTGGGGGATGGGGATTACAGGCAGGTTTCAGGGGAATGGGGATTAGAGGCAGGTTTCTGGGGAATGGGGATTCGAGGCAGGTTTCTGGGAGGTGGGGATTACAGGCAGGTTTCTGGGGGATGGGGATTACAGGCAGGTTTCTGGGGGGTGGGGATTAGAGGCATGTTGCTGGGGGATGGGGATTACAGGCAGGTGTCTGGGGGATGGGGATTATAGGCAGGTTTCTGGGGAATGGGGATTAGAGGCAGGTTTCTGGGGGATGGGGATTACAGGCAGGTTTCTGGGGGATGGGGATTACAGGCAGGTTTCTGGGGGGTGGGGATTACAGGCAGGTTTCTGGGGGATGGGGATTACAGGCAGGTTTCTGGGGGATGGGGATTACAGGCCTGTTCTGGGGGATGGGGATTACAGGCAGGTTTCTGGGGGATGGGAATTAGAGGCAGGTTTCTGGGGGATGGGGATTACAGGCAGGTTTCTGGGGATGGGGATTTCAGGCAGGTTTCTGGGGTTTGAGGATTACAGGCCTGTTTCCAGGGAATGGAGATTACAGACCTGTTTTGGGGAAATGGGGATTACAGGCCTGTTTCTGTGAGATGGAGATTTCAGGCCTGTTTCTCTGGGATGGGGATTAGTGGCCTGTTTCGGGGGGTGGGGATTACAGGCTTGTTTATGGGGAGGGGATTTACGGGCCTGATTTGCGGGATGGGGATTACAGTTTTATCTCGGGGGGTGGGGATTACAGTCCTGTTTTGGGGCCGATGGGGATTACAGGCCTGTTTCAGGGAGATGTAGTTTGCAGACCTCGTTTGTGGAGATGGGGATGACAGACCTGTTTCTCTTGGGGTTGGGAATTACAGGCTTGTTTATGGGGATGTGGTTTACAGGCCTGTTTCTGGGGAGGAGATTTAAAGGACTTTGTGGGGATGGGGATTACAGGCCTGTTTCGGGGGATTGGGGATTTCTGTCCCGTTTCAGGGGGTGGCGATTACAGGCCTGTTTTGGGGGGAATGGGGATTACAGGCCTGCTTCGGGGGGATGAGGATTACAGCCTGTTTTGAGGGGATGGGGATTGCAGGCCTGTTTTGGGGGTATGGGGATTACAGCCTGTTTTGGGGGGGATGGGGGTTAGTGGCCTGTTTTGGGGGGATGGGGATTGCAGGCCTGTTTCGGGGGGAATGGGGATTACAGGCTGTTTTGGGGGGATGGGGATTACAGCCTGTTTCGGGGGGGATGGGGATTATAGCCTGTTTTGGGGGTATGGGGATTGCAGGCCTGTTTTGGGGGGATGGGGATTGCAGGCCTGTTTCGGGGGGAATGGGGATTACAGGCTGTTTTGGGGGGATGGGGATTACAGCCTGTTTCGGGGGGGATGGGGATTACAGCCTGTTTCGGGGGGGATGGGGATTACAGCCTGTTTTGGGGGTATGGGGATTGCAGGCCTGTTTTGGGGGGATGGGGATTACAGCCTGTTTTGGGGGGATGGGGATTACAGCCTGTTTTGGGGGGATGGGGATTAGTGGCCTGTCTTGGGGGGATGGGGATTGCAGGCCTGTTTCGGGGGATGGGGATTACAGGTTCATTTTGGGGGATGGGAATTACAGGACTGTTTCAGGCGCATGGGGTTTACAGGCCTCTTTCTATTGCGGGTGGGGATGACAGTCTTGTTTATGGAGATGTGGTTTCCAGGCCTGTTTCTGGGAAGGAGGTTTAAAGGACTGTCTATTTGGATTGTGTTTACAGACGTACTTGGGGGAAGGGGATTACAGGCCTGTGTTGGGGGGAAGGGGATTACAGGCCTGTTTTGGGAGGATGGCGATTACAGGCCTGTTTTGGGAGGATGGCGATTACAGGCCTGTTTCAGTAGGGCTGGGGATTACAGGCCGGTTTCGGGGGGGGATGGGGATTAGTGGTCTGTTTCAATGGGGATGGGGATTACAGGCCTGTTTCGGGGGACGGAGATTGCAGGCCTGTTTCGGGGGACGGGGATTGCAGGCCTGTTTCTGGGGGTTGGGGATTATAGGCCTGTTTCTGGGGGGGATGGGGATTAGTGGTCTGTTGCAATGGGATGGGGATTACAGGCCTGTTTCGGGGGACGGAGATTGCAGGCCTGTTTCGGGGGGATGGGGATTACAGGCCTGTTTCAGGGGGATGGGGATTACAGGCCTGTTTCAGGAGGGATGGGGATTACAGGTCTGTTTCAATGGGGATGGGGATTACAGGCCTGTTTCGGGGGACGGAGATTGCAGGCCTGTTTCGGGGGACGGGGATTGCAGGCCTGTTTCTGGGGGTTGGGGATTATAGGCCTGTTTCTGGGGGGGATGGGGATTAGTGGTCTGTTGCAATGGGATGGGGATTACAGGCCTGTTTCGGGGGACGGAGATTGCAGGCCTGTTTCGGGGGGATGGGGATTACAGGCCTGTTTCGGGGGGATGGGGATTACAGGTCTGTTTCAATGGGGATGGGGATTACAGGCCTGTTTCAATGGGGATGGGGATTACAGGTCTGTTTCAATGGGGATGGGGATTACAGGCCTGTTTCAGGAGGGATGGTGATTACAGGCCTGTTTCTGGGGGATGGGGATTACAGGCCTGTTTCGGGGGGATGGGGATTACAGGCCTGTCTTGGGGGGATGGGGATTGCAGGCCTGTTTCGGGGGATGGGGATTAGTGGCCTGTCTTGGGGGGATGGGGATTGCAGGCCTGTTTCGGGGGATGGGGATTATAGGCCTCTTTCTATTGCGGGTGGGGATGACAGTCTTGTTTATGGAGATGTGGTTTCCAGGCCTGTTTCTGGGAAGGAGGTTTAAAGGACTGTCTATTTGGATTGTGTTTACAGACGTACTTGGGGGAAGGGGATTACAGGCCTGTGTTGGGGGGAAGGGGATTACAGGCCTGTTTTGGGAGGATGGCGATTACAGGCCTGTTTTGGGAGGATGGCGATTACAGGCCTGTTTCAGTAGGGCTGGGGATTACAGGCCGGTTTCGGGGGGGGATGGGGATTAGTGGTCTGTTTCAATGGGGATGGGGATTACAGGCCTGTTTCGGGGGACGGAGATTGCAGGCCTGTTTCGGGGGACGGGGATTGCAGGCCTGTTTCTGGGGGTTGGGGATTATAGGCCTGTTTCTGGGGGGGATGGGGATTAGTGGTCTGTTGCAATGGGATGGGGATTACAGGCCTGTTTCGGGGGACGGAGATTGCAGGCCTGTTTCGGGGGGATGGGGATTACAGGCCTGTTTCAGGGGGATGGGGATTACAGGCCTGTTTCAGGAGGGATGGGGATTACAGGTCTGTTTCAATGGGGATGGGGATTACAGGCCTGTTTCGGGGGACGGAGATTGCAGGCCTGTTTCGGGGGACGGGGATTGCAGGCCTGTTTCTGGGGGTTGGGGATTATAGGCCTGTTTCTGGGGGGGATGGGGATTAGTGGTCTGTTGCAATGGGATGGGGATTACAGGCCTGTTTCGGGGGACGGAGATTGCAGGCCTGTTTCGGGGGGATGGGGATTACAGGCCTGTTTCGGGGGGATGGGGATTACAGGTCTGTTTCAATGGGGATGGGGATTACAGGCCTGTTTCAATGGGGATGGGGATTACAGGTCTGTTTCAATGGGGATGGGGATTACAGGCCTGTTTCAGGAGGGATGGTGATTACAGGCCTGTTTCTGGGGGATGGGGATTACAGGCCTGTTTCGGGGGGATGGGGATTACAGGCCTGTTTCAGGAGGGATGGGGATTACAGGCCTGTTTCAGGAGGGATGGGGATTACAGTCCTGTTTCAGGGGGATGGGGATTACAGGCCTGTTTCAGGAGGGATGGGGATTACAGGTCTGTTTCAATGGGGATGGGGATTACAGGCCTGTTTCAGGAGGGATGGGGATTACAGGCCTGTGTCTGGGGGATGGGGATTACAGGCCTGTTTCGGGGGGATGGGGATTACAGGCCTGATTCAGGAGGGATGGGGATTACAGTCCTGTTTCAGGGGGATGGGGATTACAGGCCTGTTTCAATGGGGATGGGGATTACAGGTCTGTTTCAATGGGGATGGGGATTACACGCCTGTTTCAGGGGGGATGGGGATTACAGGCCTGTTTCTGGGGGATGGGGATTACAGGCCTGATTCAGGAGGGATGGGGATTACAGTCCTGTTTCAGGGGGATGGGGATTACAGGCCTGTTTCAATGGGGATGGGGATTACAGGTCTGTTTCAATGGGGATGGGGATTACAGGCCTGTTTCAGGAGGGATGGGGATTACAGGCCTGTTTCTGGGGGATGGGGATTACAGGCCTGTTTCTGGGGGATGGGGATTACAGGCCTGATTCAGGAGGGATGGGGATTACAGTCCTGTTTCAGGGGGATGGGGATTACAGGCCTGTTTCAATGGGGATGGGGATTACAGGCCTGTTTCGGGGGGATGGGGATTACAGGCCTGATTCAGGAAGGATGGGGATTACAGTCCTGTTTCAGGGGGATGGGGATTACAGGCCTGTTTCAATGGGGATGGGGATTACAGGTCTGTTTCAATGGGGATGGGGATTACAGGCCTGTTTCAGGAGGGATGGGGATTACAGGCCTGTTTCTGGGGGATGGGGATTACAGGCCTGTTTCTGGGGGATGGGGATTACAGGCCTGTTTCAGGAGGGATGGGGATTACAGGCCTGTTTCTGGGGGATGGGGATTACAGGCCTGTTTCTGGGGGATGGGGATTACAGGCCTGTTACTGGGGATAGGGATTACAGGTCTGCTTCGGGGAATGGGGGTTACAGGCATGTTACTGGGGGGGCTTTGGGGCGGTAGGAGTTCCTGCTCTGCTTTGTTTCAGTTTTGTTTCAATATTTTTCAGAGGCCACAGGCCATCACTGCATTTACCAGAACACCTGCAGCCCTCCCAGTTCCTCCAGGATAAACTCCAGGCACTGTTAGGCTGTCCACTGAATACGGCAATATCGTTGGAAAACCTCACTGTGAACAGCATTCCGACTCCAGACAACCACTCCAGACAGCTGGCAGGTGAGAGCTGATTCCGAAACTTACTGTCTGAGCGATCTCTGCACCATATCAATATATGATCAGTAAGAAGTCTTCCAACACCAGGTTAAAGTCCAACAGGTTTATTTCGATGTCACTAGGTTTCGGAGCGCTGCTCCTTCCTCAGGTGAATGAAGAGGTCTGTTCCAGAAACACATATATAGACAAATTCAAAGATGCCAAACAATGCTTGGAATGCGAGCATTAGCAGGTGATTAAATCTTTACAGATCCAGAGATGGGGTAACCCCAGGTTAAAAAGGTGTGAATTGTACCAAGCCAGGACAGTTGGTAGGATTTCGCAGGCCAGATGGTGGGGGATGAATGTAATGTGACATGAATCCCAGGTCCCGGTTGAGGCCGCACTCATGTGTGCGGAACTTGGCTATAAGTTTCTGCTCGGCGATTCTGCGTTGTTGCGCGTCCTGAAGGCCGCCTTGGAGAACGATTACCCGGAGATCAGAGGCTGAATGCCCTTGACTGCTGAAGTGTTCCCCGACTGGAAGGGAACATTCCTGCCTGGTGATTGTTGCGCGATGTCCGTTCATTCGTTGTTGCAGCGTCTGCATGGTCTCGCCAATGTGCCACGCTTCGGGACATCCTTTCCTGCAGCGTATGAGGTAGACAGCGTTGGCCAAGTCGCACGAGTATACAGTGATGGGGGAGAGTGTACAGTGAAAGGGGAGAGTGTACAGTGATGGGGGAGTGTGTACAGTGATAGGGGAGAGTGTACAGTGATGGGGGAGAGTGTACAGTGATAGGGGAGAGTGTACAGTGATAGGGGAGAGTGTACAGTGATGGGGGAGTGTGTACAGTGATAGGGGAGAGTGTACAGTGATAGAGGAGAGTGTACAGTGATAGGGGAGAGTGTACAGTGATAGGGGAGAGTGTACAGTGATAGGGGAGAGTGTACAGTGATGGGGGATTGTGTACAGTGATAGGGAAGTGTGTACAGCGATAGGGGAGAGTGTACAGCGATAGAGGAGAGTGTACAGTGATAGGGGAGAGTGTACAGTGATAGGGGAGAGTGTACAGTGATAGGGGAGAGTGTACAGTGATAGGGGAGTGTGTACAGTGATGGGGGAGTGTGTACAGTGATAGGGGAGAGTGTACAGTGATAGAGGAGAGTGTACAGTGATAGGGGAGAGTGTACAGTGATAGGGGAGAGTGTACAGTGATGGGAGAGTGTGTACAGTGATAGGGGAGAGTGTACAGTGATAGAGGAGAGTGTACCGTGATAGGGGAGAGTGTACAGTGATGGGGGAGTGTGTACAGTGATAGGGGAGAATGTACAGTGATAGAGGAGAGTGTACAGTGATAGGGGAGAGTGTACAGTGATAGGGGAGAGTGTACAGTGATAGGGGAGAGTGTACAGTGATGGGGGAGAGTGTACAGTGATGGGGGAGTGTGTACAGTGATAGGGGAGAGTGTACAGTGATAGAGGAGAGTATACAGTGATAGGGGAGAGTGTACAGTGATAGGGGAGTGTGTACAGTGATAGGGGAGAGTGTACAGTGATAGGGGAGAGTGTACAGTGATAGGGGAGTGTGTACAGTGATAGGGGAGTGTGTACAGTGATAGGGGAGTGTGTACAGTGATAGGGGAGAGTGTACAGTGACAGGGGAGTGTGTACAGTGACAGGGGAGTGTGTACAGTGACAGGGGAGAGTGTACAGTGATGGGGGAGTGTGTACAGTGAGAGGGGAGAGTGTACAGTGAGAGGGGAGTCTGTACAGTGACAGGGGAGTGTGTACAGTGACAGGGGAGTGTGTACAGTGATAGGGGAGAGTGTACAGTGATAGGGGAGAGTATACAGTGATAGAGGAGAGTGTACAGTGATAGGGGAGTGTGTACAGTGATAGGGGAGAGTGTACAGTGATAGGGGAGAGTGTACAGTGATAGGGGAGAGTGTACAGTGATAGAGGAGAGTATACAGTGATGGGGGAGTGTGTACAGTGATAGGGGAGAGTGTACAGTGATAGAGGAGAGTGTACAGTGATAGGGGAGTGTGTACAGTGATAGTGGAGAGTGTACAGTGAGAGGGGAGTGTGTACAGTGACAGGGGAGTGTGTACAGTGACAGGGGAGAGTGTACAGTGATAGGGGAGAGTATACAGTGATAGAGGAGAGTGTACAGTGATAGGGGAGTGTGTACAGTGATAGGGGAGAGTGTACAGTGTTAGTGGAGAGTGTACAGTGATGCGGGAGAGTGTACAGTGATGGGGGATTGTGTACAGTGATAGGGGAGAGTGTACAGTGATAGAGGAGAGTGTACAGTGATAGGGGAGAGTGTACAGTGATAGGGGAGAGTGTACAGTGATAGGGGAGAGTGTACAGTGATGGGGGAGTGTGTACAGTGATAGGGGAGAGTGTACAGTGATAGAGGAGAGTATACAGTGATAGGGGAGAGTGTACAGTGATAGAGGAGAGTGTACAGTGATAGGGGAGAGTGTACAGTGATAGGGGAGAGTGTACAGTGATAGGGGAGAGTGTACAGTGATAGGGGAGAGTGTACAGTGATGGGGGAGTGTGTACAGTGATAGGGGAGAGTGTACAGTGATAGAGGGGAGTATACAGTGATAGGGGAGAGTGTACAGTGATAGGGGAGTGTGTACAGTGATAGGGGAGAGTGTACAGTGATAGGGGAGAGTGTACAGTGATAGGGGAGTGTGTACAGTGATAGGGGAGTGTGTACAGTGAGAGGGGAGAGTGTACAGTGACAGGGGAGTGTGTACAGTGACAGGGGAGTGTGTACAGTGACAGGGGAGAGTGTACAGTGATGGGGGAGTGTGTACAGTGAGAGGGGAGAGTGTACAGTGAGAGGGGAGTCTGTACAGTGACAGGGGAGTGTGTACAGTGACAGGGGAGTGTGTACAGTGACAGGGGAGAGTGTACAGTGATAGGGGAGAGTATACAGTGTTAGGGGAGAGTGTACAGTGATGCGGGAGAGTGTACAGTGATGGGGGATTGTGTACAGTGATAGGGGAGAGTGTACAGTGATAGAGGAGAGTGTACAGTGATAGGGGAGTGTGTACAGTGATAGTGGAGAGTGTACAGTGAGAGGGGAGTGTGTACAGTGACAGGGGAGTGTGTACAGTGATAGGGGAGAGTGTACAGTGATAGGGGAGAGTATACAGTGATAGAGGAGAGTGTACAGTGATAGGGGAGTGTGTACAGTGATAGGGGAGAGTGTACAGTGTTAGGGGAGAGTGTACAGTGATGCGGGAGAGTGTACAGTGATGGGGGATTGTGTACAGTGATAGGGGAGAGTGTACAGTGATAGAGGAGAGTGTACAGTGATAGGGGAGAGTGTACAGTGATAGGGGAGAGTGTACAGTGATGGGGGAGAGTGTACAGTGAAAGGGGAGAGTGTACAGTGATGGGGGAGTGTGTACAGTGATAGGGGAGAGTGTACAGTGATGGGGGAGAGTGTACAGTGATAGGGGAGAGTGTACAGTGATGGGGGAGTGTGTACAGTGATAGGGGAGAGTGTACAGTGATAGAGGAGAGTGTACCGTGATAGGGGAGAGTGTACAGTGATGGGGGAGTGTGTACAGTGATAGGGGAGAGTGTACAGTGATAGGGGAGTGTGTACAGTGATAGGGGAGAGTGTACAGTGATGGGGGAGTGTGTACAGTGATAGGGGAGAGTGTACAGTGATGGGGGAGAGTGTACAGTGATAGGGGAGAGTGTACAGTGATAGGGGAGAGTGTACAGTGATAGGGGAGAGTGTACAGTGATAGGGGGGAGTGTACAGTGATAGAGGAGAGTGTACAGTGATAGGGGAGAGTGTACAGTGATAGGGGAGAGTGTACAGTGATGGGGGATTGTGTACAGTGATAGGGGAGTGTGTACAGCGATAGGGGAGAGTGCACAGTGATAGAGGAGAGTGTACAGTGATAGGGGAGAGTGTACAGTGATAGGGGAGAGTGTACAGTGATAGGGGAGTGTGTACAGTGATAGGGGAGTGTGTACAGTGATAGGGGAGTGTGTACAGTTATAGGGGAGTGTGTACAGTGATAGGGGAGAGTGTACAGTGATAGGGGAGAGTGTACAGTGATAGGGGAGTGTGTACAGTGATAGGGGAGTGTGTACAGTGATAGGGGAGAGTTTACAGTGATGGGGGAGTGTGTACAGTGATAGGGGAGAGCGAACAGTGATAGAGGAGAGTGTACAGTGATAGGGGAGAGTGTACAGTGATAGGGGAGAGTATACAGTGATGCGGGAGAGTGTACAGTGATAGGGGAGAGTGTACAGTGATGGGGGAGGGTGTACAGTGATAGGGGAGAGTGTACAGTGATAGGGGAGTGTGTACAGTGATAGGGGAGTGTGTACAGTGATAGGGGAGAGTTTACAGTGATGGGGGAGTGTGTACAGTGATAGGGGATAGTGTACAGTGATAGAGGAGAGTGTACAGTGATAGGGGAGAGTGTACAGTGATAGGGGAGAGTATACAGTGATGCGGGAGAGTGTACAGTGATAGGGGAGAGTGTACAGTGATAGAGGAGAGTGTACAGTGATAGAGGAGAGTGTACCGTGATAGGGAGAGTACAGTGATAGTGGAGAGTGTACAGTGATAGAGGAGAGTGTACAGTGATAGGGGAGAGTGTACAGTGATAGGGGAGAGTTTACAGTGATGGGGAGAGTGTACAGTGATAGGGGAGAGTTTACAGTGATAGGGGAGAGTGTACAGTGATGGGGGAGTGTGTACAGTGATAGGGGAGAGTGTACAGTGATAGGGGAGAGTGTACAGTGATAGAGGAGAGTGTACAGTGATAGGGGAGAGTGTACAGTGATGGGGGAGAGTGTACAGTGATGGGGGAGAGTGTACAGTGATAGAGGAGAGTGTACAGTGATAGGGGAGAGTGTACAGTGATAGGCGAGAGTATACAGTGAGAGGGGAGTGTGTACAGTGACAGGGGAGTGTGTACAGGGACGGGGGAGTATGTACAGCATTAGGGGAGTGTGTACAGTGATAGGGGAGTGTGTACAGTGATAGGGGAGTGTGTACAGTGATAGAGGAGTGTGTACAGGGACGGGGGAGTATGTACAGCATTAGGGGAGTGTGTACAGCGATAGGGGAGAGTGTACAGGGACGGGGGAGTGTGTACAGTGACAGGGGAGAGTGTACAGTGACGGGGGAGAGTGTACAGTGATAGGGGAGAGTGTACAGTGATAGGGGAGAGTGTACAGTGATAGCGGAGAGTGTACAGGGATGGGGGAGTGTGTACAGTGATAGGGGAGAGTGTACAGTGATAGGGGAGAGCGTACAGTGATAGGGGAGAGTGTGTACAGTGACGGGGAGAGTGTACAGTGATAGGGGAGAGTGTATAGTGATGGGGGAGTGTGTACAGTGACAGGGGAGTGTGTACAGTGATGGGGGAGAGTGTACAGTGACAGGGGAGAGTGTACAGTGATAGGGGAGAGTGTACAGTGATAGCGGAGAGTGCACAGGGACGGGGGAGTGTGTACCGTGATAGGGGAGAGTGTACAGTGATAGGGGAGAGTGTACAGGGACGGGGGAATGTGTACAGTGACGGGGAGAGTGTACAGTGACAGGGGAGTGTGTACAGTGCCTGGGGAGAGTATACAGTGATAGTGGAGAGTGTACAGTGATAGGGGAGAGTGTACCGTGATAGGGGAGAGTGTACAGTGATAGGGGAGTGTGTACAGTGACAGGGGAGAGTGTACAGTGATAGGGGATAGTGTACAGTGATAGCGGAGAGTGTACAGGGATGGGGGAGTGTGTACAGTGATAGGGGAGAGTGTACAGTGATAGGGGAGAGTGTACAGGGACGGGGGAGTGTGTACAGTGACGGGGAGAGTGTACAGTGATAGGGGAGAGTGTACAGGATGGGGGAGAGTGTACAGTGATAGGGGAGAGTGTACAGAGACGGGGACTGTGTACAGGGACGGGGGAGTGTGTACAGTGACGGGGAGAGTGTACAGTGATAGGGGAGAGTGTACAGTGATGGGGGAGAGTGTACAGTGATATGGGATAGTGTACAGAGCCGGGGAATGTGTACAGTGATAGGGGAGAGTGTACAGTGATAGGGGAGAGTGTACAGTGATAGGGGTGTGTGTACAGTGATGGGGGAGAGTGTACAGTGATAGGGGAGAGTGTACAGTGATAGGGGAGTGTGTACAGTGATGGGGGAGAGTGTACAGTGATAGGGGATAGTACAGGGACGGGAGAGTGTGTACAGTGACAGGGGAGTGTGTACAGTGACGGGGAGAGTGTACAGTGATAGGGGAGAGTGTACAGTGATGGGGGAGAGTGTACAGTGATGGGGGAGAGTGTACAGTGATGGGGGAGAGTGTACAGTGATAGGGGAGAGTGTACAGAGACGGGGAGTGTGTACAGTGATAGGGGAGAGTGTACAGTGATAGGGGAGTGTGTACAGTGACAGGGGAGAGTGTACAGTGATAGGGGAGTGTGTACAGTGACGGGAGAGTGTACAGTGATAGGGGAGAGTGTACAGGGACGGGGGATTGTGTACAGTGACGGGGAGAGTGTACAGTGATAGGGGAGAGTGTACAGAGACGGGGAGTGTGTACAGTGATAGGGGAGTGTGTACAGTGATAGGGGAGTGTGTACAGTGACAGGGGAGAGTGTACAGTGATAGGGGAGAGTGTACAGGGACGGGGGAGTGTGTACAGTGACGGGGAGAGTGTACAGTGAAAGGGGAGAGTGTACAGTGATGGGGGAGAGTGTACAGTGATAGGGGAGAGTGTACAGAGACGGGGAGTGTGTACAGTGATAGGGGAGTGTGTACAGTGATAGGGGAGTGTGTACAGTGATAGGGGAGTGTGTACAGTGATAGGGGAGAGTGTACAGGGACAGGGGAGTGTGTACAGTGACGGGGAGAGTGTACAGTGATAGGGGAGAGTGTACAGTGATGGGGGAGAGTGTACAGTGATAGGGGAGAGTGTACAGAGACGGGGAGTGTGTACAGTGATAGGGGAGTGTGTACAGTGATAGGGGAGAGTGTACAGAGACGGGGAGTGTGTACAGTGATAGGGGAGTGTGTACAGTGATAGGGGAGTGTGTACAGTGACGGGGAGAGTGTACAGTGATAGGGGAGAGTGTACAGTGACGGGGAGAGTGTACAGTGATAGGGGAGTGTGTACAGTGACGGGGAGAGTGTACAGTGATAGGGGAGAGTGTACAGGGACGGGGGAGTGTGTACAGTGACGGGGAGAGTATACAGTGATAGGGGAGAGTGTACAGTGATGGGGGAGAGTGTACAGTGATAGGGGAGAGTGTACAGAGACGGGGAGTGTGTACAGTGATAGGGGAGTGTGTACAGTGATAGGGGAGAGTGTACAGAGACGGGGAGTGTGTACAGTGATAGGGGAGTGTGTACAGTGATAGGGGAGTGTGTACAGTGACGGGGAGAGTGTACAGTGATAGGGGAGAGTGTACAGTGACGGGGAGAGTGTACAGTGATAGGGGAGTGTGTACAGTGACGGGGAGAGTGTACAGTGATAGGGGAGAGTGTACAGTGATAGGGGAGAGTGTACAGTGATGTGGGAGAGTGTACAGTGATAGGGGAGTGTGTACAGCGATAGGGGAGAGTGTACAGTGATAGGGGAGAGTGTGCAGTGATAGGGGAGAGTGTACAGAGACGGGGAGTGTGTACAGTGATAGGGGAGTGTGTACAGTGATAGGGGAGTGTGTACAGTGATAGGGGAGAGTGTACAGTGATGTGGGAGAGTGTACAGTGATAGGGGAGAGTGTACAGAGACGGGGAGTGTGTTCAGTGATAGGGGAGTGTGTACAGTGATAGGGGAGAGTGTACAGAGACGGGGAGTGTGTACAGTGATAGGGGAGTGTGTACAGTGATAGGGGAGTGTGTACAGTGACGGGGAGAGTGTACAGTGATAGGGGAGAGTGTACAGTGACGGGGAGAGTGTACAGTGATAGGGGAGTGTGTACAGTGACGGGGAGAGTGTACAGTGATAGGGGAGAGTGTACAGTGATAGGGGAGAGTGTACAGTGATGTGGGAGAGTGTACAGTGATAGGGGAGTGTGTACAGCGATAGGGGAGAGTGTACAGTGATAGGGGAGAGTGTGCAGTGATAGGGGAGAGTGTACAGAGACGGGGAGTGTACAGTGATAGGGGAGTGTGTACAGTGATAGGGGAGTGTGTACAGTGATAGGGGAGAGTGTACAGTGATGTGGGAGAGTGTACAGTGATAGGGGAGAGTGTACAGAGACGGGGAGTGTGTTCAGTGATAGGGGAGTGTGTACAGTGATAGGGGAGAGTGTACAGAGACGGGGAGTGTGTACAGTGATAGGGGAGTGTGTACAGTGATAGGGGAGTGTGTACAGTGACGGGGAGAGTGTACAGTGATAGGGGAGAGTGTACAGTGACGGGGAGAGTGTACAGTGATAGGGGAGTGTGTACAGTGACGGGGAGAGTGTACAGTGATAGGGGAGAGTGTACAGGGATGGGGGAGTGTGTACAGTGACGGGGAGAGTGTACAGTGATAGGGGAGAGTGTACAGTGATGGGGGAGAGTGTACAGTGATAGGGGAGAGTGTACAGAAACGGTGAGTGTGTACAGTGATAGGGGAGTGTGTACAGTGATAGGGGAGAGTGTACAGAGACGGGGAGTGTGTACAGTGATAGGGGAGTGTGTACAGTGATAGGGGAGTGTGTACAGTGACGGGGAGAGTGTACAGTGATAGGGGAGAGTGTACAGTGACGGGGAGAGTGTACAGTGATAGGGGAGTGTGTACAGTGACGGGGAGAGTGTACAGTGATAGGGGAGAGTGTACAGTGATGTGGGAGAGTGTACAGTGATAGGGGAGTGTGTACAGCGATAGGGGAGAGTGTACAGTGATAGGGGAGAGAGTACAGTGATAGGGGAGAGTGTACAGAGACGGGGAGTGTGTACAGTGACGGGGAGAGTGTACAGTGATAGAGGAGAGTGTACAGTGATGGGGGAGAGTGTACAGTGATAGGGGAGAGTGTACAGAGACGGGGAGTGTGTACAGTGACGGGGAGAGTGTACAGTGAAAGGGGAGAGTGTACAGTGATGGGGGAGTGTGTACAGTGATAGGGGAGAGTGTACAGAGACGGGGAGTGTGTACAGTGAAAGGGGAGAGTGTACAGTGAAAGGGGAGAGTGTACAGTGATGGGGGAGTGTGTACAGTGATAGGGGAGAGTGTACAGTGACGGGGAGAGTGTACAGTGAAAGGGGAGAGTGTACAGTGATGGGGGAGTGTGTACAGTGATAGGGGAGAGTGTACAGAGACGGGGAGTGTGTACAGTGACTGGGAGAGTGTACAGTGAAAGGGGAGAGTGTACAGGGACGGGGGAGTGTGTACAGTGACGGGGAGAGTGTACAGTGATAGAGGAGAGTGTACAGTGATGGGGGAGAGTGTACAGTGATAGGGGAGAGTGTACAGAGACGGGGAGTGTGTACAGTGACGGGGAGAGTGTACAGTGAAAGGGGAGAGTGTACAGTGATGGGGGAGTGTGTACAGTGATAGGGGAGAGTGTACAGTGATAGGGGAGAGTGTACAGAGACGGGGAGTGTGTACAGTGACGGGGAGAGTGTACAGTGAAAGGGGAGAGTGTACAGAGACGGGGAGTGTGTACAGTGACGGGGAGAGTGTACAGTGACGGGGAGAGTGTACAGTGATGTGGGAGAGTGTACAGTGATAGGGGAGAGTGTACAGAGACGGGGAGTGTGTACAGTGACGGGGAGAGTGTACAGTGATAGGGGAGAGTGTACAGAGACGGGGAGAGTGTACAGTGACGGGGAGAGTGTACAGTGATAGGGGAGAGTGTACAGAGACGGGGAGTGTGTACAGTGACGGGGAGAGTGTACAGTGACGGGGAGAGTGTACAGTGAAAGGGGAGAGTGTACAGTGATGTGGGAGATTGTACTGTGATAGGGGAGAGTGTACAGAGACGGGGAGTGTGTACAGTGATAGGGGAGAGTGTACAGAGACGGGGAGTGTGTACAGTGATAGGGGAGAGTGTACAGAGACGGGGAGTGTGTACAGTGATAGGGGAGAGTGTACAGAGACGGGGAGAGTGTACAGAGACGGGGAGAGTGTACAGAGACGGGGAGTGTGTACAGTGATAGGGGAGAGTGTACAGAGACGGGGAGAGTGTACAGTGATAGGGGAGTGTGTACAGTGACGGGGTGAGTGTACAGTGATAGGGGAGAGTGTACAGTGATGTGGGAGAGTGTACAGTGATAGGGGAGAGTGTACAGTGATGTGGGAGAGTGTACAGTGATAGGGGAGAGTGTACAGAGACGGGGAGAGTGTACAGAGACGGGGAGAGTGTACAGTGACGGGGAGAGTGTACAGTGATAGGGGAGTGTGTACAGTGACGGGGAGAGTGTACAGTGATAGGGGAGAGTGTACAGTGATAGAGGAGAGTGTACAGTGATGGGGGAGAGTGTACAGTGATAGGGGAGAGTGTACAGAGACAGGGAGAGTGTACAGAGACGGGGAGTGTGTACAGTGATAGGGGAGAGTGTACAGTGACGGGGAGAGTGTACAGTGATAGGGGAGAGTGGACAGAGACGGGGAGAGTGTACAGAGACGGGGAGTGTGTACAGAGACAGGGAGAGTGTACAGAGACGGGGAGTGTGTACAGTGATAGGGGAGAGTGTACAGAGACAGGGAGTGTGTACAGTGATAGGGGAGTGTGTACAGTGACGGGGAGTGTGTACAGTGACGGGGAGAGTGTACAGTGATAGGGGAGAGTGGACAGAGACGGGGAGAGTGTACAGAGACGGGGAGTGTACAGTGATAGGGGAGTGTGTACAGTGATAGGGGAGTGTGTACAGTGATAGGGGAGAGTGTACAGTGATGTGGGAGAGTGTACAGTGATAGGGGAGAGTGTACAGAGACGGGGAGTGTGTTCAGTGATAGGGGAGTGTGTACAGTGATAGGGGAGAGTGTACAGAGACGGGGAGTGTGTACAGTGATAGGGGAGTGTTTACAGTGATAGGGGAGTGTGTACAGTGACGGGGAGAGTGTACAGTGATAGGGGAGAGTGTACAGTGACGGGGAGAGTGTACAGTGATAGGGGAGTGTGTACAGTGACGGGGAGAGTGTACAGTGATAGGGGAGAGTGTACAGGGATGGGGGAGTGTGTACAGTGACGGGGAGAGTGTACAGTGATAGGGGAGAGTGTACAGTGATGGGGGAGAGTGTACAGTGATAGGGGAGAGTGTACAGAAACGGTGAGTGTGTACAGTGATAGGGGAGTGTGTACAGTGATAGGGGAGAGTGTACAGAGACGGGGAGTGTGTACAGTGATAGGGGAGTGTGTACAGTGATAGGGGAGTGTGTACAGTGATAGGGGAGTGCGTACAGTGACGGGGAGAGTGTACAGTGATAGGGGAGAGTGTACAGTGACGGGGAGAGTGTACAGTGATAGGGGAGTGTGTACAGTGACGGGGAGAGTGTACAGTGATAGGGGAGAGCGTACAGTGATGTGGGAGAGTGTACAGTGATAGGGGAGTGTGTACAGCGATAGGGGAGAGTGTACAGTGATAGGGGAGAGAGTACAGTGATAGGGGAGAGTGTACAGAGACGGGGAGTGTGTACAGTGACGGGTAGAGTGTACAGTGATAGAGGAGAGTGTACAGTGATGGGGGAGAGTGTACAGTGATAGGGGAGAGTGTACAGAGACGGGGAGTGTGTACAGTGACGGGGAGAGTGTACAGTGAAAGGGGAGAGTGTACAGTGATGGGGGAGTGTGTACAGTGATAGGGGAGAGTGTACAGAGACGGGGAGTGTGTACAGTGAAAGGGGAGAGTGTACAGTGAAAGGGGAGAGTGTACAGTGATGGGGGAGTGTGTACAGTGATAGGGGAGAGTGTACAGTGACGGGGAGAGTGTACAGTGAAAGGGGAGAGTGTACAGTGATGGGGGAGTGTGTACAGTGATAGGGGAGAGTGTACAGAGACGGGGAGTGTGTACAGTGACTGGGAGAGTGTACAGTGAAAGGGGAGAGTGTACAGGGACGGGGGAGTGTGTACAGTGACGGGGAGAGTGTACAGTGATAGAGGAGAGTGTACAGTGATGGGGGAGAGTGTACAGTGATAGGGGAGAGTGTACAGAGACGGGGAGTGTGTACAGTGACGGGGAGAGTGTACAGTGAAAGGGGAGAGTGTACAGTGATGGGGGAGTGTGTACAGTGATAGGGGAGCGTGTACAGTGATAGGGGAGAGTGTACAGAGACGGGGAGTGTGTACAGTGACGGGGAGAGTGTACAGTGAAAGGGGAGAGTGTACAGAGACGGGGAGTGTGTACAGTGACGGGGAGAGTGTACAGTGACGGGGAGAGTGTACAGGGATAGGGGAGAGTGTACAGAGACGGGGAGTGTGTACAGTGACGGGGAGAGTGTACAGTGATGTGGGAGAGTGTACAGTGATAGGGGAGAGTGTACAGAGACGGGGAGTGTGTACAGTGACGGGGAGAGTGTACAGTGATAGGGGAGAGTGTACAGAGACGGGGAGAGTGTACAGTGACGGGGAGAGTGTACAGTGATAGGGGAGAGTGTACAGAGACGGGGAGTGTGTACAGTGACGGGGAGAGTGTACAGTGACGGGGAGAGTGTACAGTGAAAGGGGAGAGTGTACAGTGATGTGGGAGATTGTACTGTGATAGGGGAGAGTGTACAGAGACGGGGAGTGTGTACAGTGATAGGGGAGAGTGTACAGAGACGGGGAGTGTGTACAGTGATAGGGGAGAGTGTACAGAGACGGGGAGTGTGTACAGTGATAGGGGAGAGTGTACAGAGACGGGGAGAGTGTACAGAGACGGGGAGAGTGTACAGAGACGGGGAGTGTGTACAGTGATAGGGGAGAGTGTACAGAGACGGGGAGAGTGTACAGTGATAGGGGAGTGTGTTCAGTGACGGGGAGAGTGTACAGTGATAGGGGAGAGTGTACAGTGATGTGGGAGAGTGTACAGTGATAGGGGAGAGTGTACAGTGATGTGGGAGAGTGTACAGTGATAGGGGAGAGTGTACAGAGACGGGGAGAGTGTACAGAGACGGGGAGAGTGTACAGAGACGGGGAGTGTGTACAGTGATAGGGGAGAGTGTACAGAGACGGGGAGAGTGTACAGAGACGGGGAGTGTGTACAGTGACGGGGAGAGTGTACAGTGATAGGGGAGTGTGTACAGTGACGGGGAGAGTGTACAGTGATAGGGGAGAGTGTACAGTGATGTGGGAGAGTGTACAGTGATAGGGGTGAGTGTACAGAGACGGGGAGTGTGTACAGTGATGTGGGAGAGTGTACAGTGATAGAGGAGAGTGTACAGTGATGGGGGAGAGTGTACAGTGATAGGGGAGAGTGTACAGAGACAGGGAGAGTGTACAGAGACGGGGAGTGTGTACAGTGATAGGGGAGAGTGTACAGTGATAGGGGAGAGTGTACAGAGACAGGGAGAGTGTACAGAGACGGGGAGAGTGTACAGTGACGGGGAGAGTGTACAGTGATAGGGGAGAGTGGACAGAGACGGGGAGAGTGTACAGAGACGGGGAGTGTGTACAGAGACAGGGAGAGTGTACAGAGACGGGGAGTGTGTACAGTGATAGGGGAGAGTGTACAGAGACAGGGAGTGTGTACAGTGATAGGGGAGTGTGTACAGTGACGGGGAGTGTGTACAGTGACGGGGAGAGTGTACAGTGATAGGGGAGAGTGGACAGAGACGGGGAGAGTGTACAGAGACGGGGAGAGTGTACAGAGACGGGGAGTGTACAGTGATAGGGGAGTGTGTACAGTGATAGGGGAGTGTGTACAGTGATAGGGGAGAGTGTACAGTGATGTGGGAGAGTGTACAGTGATAGGGGAGAGTGTACAGAGACGGGGAGTGTGTTCAGTGATAGGGGAGTGTGTACAGTGATAGGGGAGAGTGTACAGAGACGGGGAGTGTGTACAGTGATAGGGGAGTGTGTACAGTGATAGGGGAGTGTGTACAGTGACGGGGAGAGTGTACAGTGATAGGGGAGAGTGTACAGTGACGGGGAGAGTGTACAGTGATAGGGGAGTGTGTACAGTGACGGGGAGAGTGTACAGTGATTGGGGAGAGTGTACAGGGATGGGGGAGTGTGTACAGTGACGGGGAGAGTGTACAGTGATAGGGGAGAGTGTACAGTGATGGGGGAGAGTGTACAGTGATAGGGGAGAGTGTACAGAAACGGTGAGTGTGTACAGTGATAGGGGAGTGTGTACAGTGATAGGGGAGAGTGTACAGAGACGGGGAGTGTGTACAGTGATAGGGGAGTGTGTACAGTGATAGGGGAGTGTGTACAGTGACGGGGAGAGTGTACAGTGATAGGGGAGAGTGTACAGTGACGGGGAGAGTGCACAGTGATAGGGGAGTGTGTACAGTGACGGGGAGAGTGTACAGTGATAGGGGAGAGTGTACAGTGATGTGGGAGAGTGTACAGTGATAGGGGAGTGTGTACAGCGATAGGGGAGAGTGTACAGTGATAGGGGAGAGAGTACAGTGATAGGGGAGAGTGTACAGAGACGGGGAGTGTGTACAGTGACGGGGAGAATGTACAGTGATAGAGGAGAGTGTACAGTGATGGGGGAGAGTGTACAGTGATAGGGGAGAGTGTACAGAGACGGGGAGTGTGTACAGAGACGGGGAGTGTGTACAGTGACGGGGAGAGTGTACAGTGAAAGGGGAGAGTGTACAGTGATGGGGGAGTGTGTACAGTGATAGGGGAGAGTGTACAGAGACGGGGAGTGTGTACAGTGAAAGGGGAGAGTGTACAGTGAAAGGGGAGAGTGTACAGTGATGGGGGAGTGTGTACAGTGATAGGGGAGAGTGTACAGTGACGGGGAGAGTGTACAGTGAAAGGGGAGAGTGTACAGTGATGGGGGAGTGTGTACAGTGATAGGGGAGAGTGTACAGAGACGGGGAGTGTGTACAGTGACTGGGAGAGTGTACAGTGAAAGGGGAGAGTGTACAGGGACGGGGGAGTGTGTACAGTGACGGGGAGAGTGTACAGTGATAGAGGAGAGTGTACAGTGATGGGGGAGAGTGTACAGTGATAGGGGAGAGTGTACAGAGACGGGGAGTGTGTACAGTGACGGGGAGAGTGTACAGTGAAAGGGGAGAGTGTACAGTGATGGGGGAGTGTGTACAGTGATAGGGGAGAGTGTACAGTGATAGGGGAGAGTGTACAGAGACGGGGAGTGTGTACAGTGACGGGGAGAGTGTACAGTGAAAGGGGAGAGTGTACAGAGACGGGGAGTGTGTACAGTGACGGGGAGAGTGTACAGAGACGGGGAGAGTGTACAGAGACGGGGAGAGTGTACAGAGACGGGGAGTGTGTACAGTGATAGGGGAGAGTGTACAGAGACGGGGAGAGTGTACAGAGACGGGGAGTGTGTACAGAGACGGGGAGTGTGTACAGAGACGGGGAGTGTGTACAGAGACGGGGAGAGTGTACAGAGACGGGGAGTGTGTACAGAGACGGGGAGTGTGTACAGAGACGGGGAGTGTGTACAGAGACGGGGAGAGTGTACAGAGACGGGGAGAGTGTACAGTGACGGGGAGAGTGTACAGAGACGGGGAGTGTGTACAGAGACGGGGAGAGTACAGAGACGGGGAGAGTGTACAGTGACGGGGAGAGTGTACAGTGACGGGGAGTGTGTACAGAGACGGGGAGAGTGTACAGAGACGGGGAGTGTGTACAGAGACGGGGAGTGTGTACAGTGATAGGGGAGTGTGTACAGAGACGGGGAGTGTGTACAGTGATGGGGGAGAGTGTACAGGGACGGGGGAGTGTGTACAGTGATGGGGGAGAGTGTACAGAGACGGGGAGAGTGTACAGTGATAGGGGAGAGTATACAGTGACGGGGAGAGTGTACAGAGACGGGGAGAGTGTACAGAGACGGGGAGAGTGTACAGAGACGGGGAGAGTGTACAGAGACGGGGAGTGTGTACAGAGACGGGGAGTGTGTACAGAGACGGGGAGTGTGTACAGAGACGGGGAGAGTGTACAGTGATAGGGGAGAGTGTACAGAGACGGGGAGAGTGTACAGTGATAGGGGAGAGTATACAGTGACGGGGAGAGTGTACAGAGACGGGGAGTGTGTACAGAGACGGGGAGAGTGTACAGAGACGGGGAGTGTGTACAGTGATAGGGGAGAGTATACAGTGACGGGGAGAGTGTACAGAGACGGGGAGTGTGTACAGAGACGGGGAGAGTGTACAGAGACGGGGAGAGTGTACAGAGACGGGGAGAGTGTACAGAGACGGGGAGAGTGTACAGAGACGGGGAGTGTGTACAGTGATAGGGGAGAGTGTACAGAGACGGGGAGAGTGTACAGAGACGGGGAGTGTGTACAGAGACGGGGAGTGTGTACAGAGACGGGGAGTGTGTACAGAGACGGGGAGAGTGTACAGAGACGGGGAGTGTGTACAGAGACGGGGAGTGTGTACAGAGACGGGGTGTGTGTACAGAGACGGGGAGAGTGTACAGAGACGGGGAGAGTGTACAGTGACGGGGAGAGTGTACAGAGACGGGGAGTGTGTACAGAGACGGGGAGAGTGTACAGAGACGGGGAGAGTGTACAGTGACGGGGAGAGTGTACAGTGACGGGGAGTGTGTACAGAGACGGGGAGAGTGTACAGAGACGGGGAGTGTGTACAGAGACGGGGAGTGTGTACAGAGACGGGGAGTGTGTACAGAGACGGGGAGAGTGTACAGAGACGGGGAGTGTGTACAGAGACGGGGAGTGTGTACAGAGACGGGGAGTGTGTACAGAGACGGGGAGTGTGTACAGAGACGGGGAGTGTGTACAGTGATAGGGGAGAGTGTACAGTGATAGGGGAGAGTGTACAGTGATAGGGGAGAGTGTACAGTGACGGGGAGTGTGTACAGAGACGGGGAGTGTGTACAGAGACGGGGAGTGTGTACAGAGACGGGGAGTGTGTACAGTGATAGGGGAGAGTGTACAGTGATAGGGGAGAGTGTACAGTGATAGGGGAGAGTGTACAGTGACGGGGAGTGTGTACAGTGATAGGGGAGAGTGTACAGTGATAGGGGAGAGTGTACAGTGATAGGGGAGAGTGTACAGTGATAGGGGAGAGTGTACAGTGACGGGGAGAGTGTACAGTGATAGGGGAGAGTGTACAGTGATAGGGGAGAGTGTACAGTGATAGGGGAGAGTGTACAGTGATAGGGGAGAGTGTACAGTGATAGGGGAGAGTGTACAGTGATAGGGGAGAGTGTACAGTGACGGGGAGAGTGTACAGTGATAGGGGAGAGTGTACAGTGATAGGGGAGAGTGTACAGTGATAGGGGAGAGTGTACAGAGACGGGGAGTGTGTACAGAGACGGGGAGAGTGTACAGTGACGGGGAGTGTGTACAGTGATAGGGGAGAGTGTACAGAGACGGGGAGTGTGTACAGAGACGGGGAGTGTGTACAGAGACGGGGAGTGTGTACAGAGACGGGGAGTGTGTACAGAGACGGGGAGAGTGTACAGAGACGGGGAGTGTGTACAGAGACGGGGAGTGTGTACAGTGATAGGGGAGTGTGTACAGAGACGGGGAGTGTGTACAGTGATGGGGGAGAGTGTACAGGGACGGGGGAGTGTGTACAGTGATGGGGGAGAGTGTACAGAGACGGGGAGAGTGTACAGTGATAGGGGAGAGTATACAGTGACGGGGAGAGTGTACAGAGACGGGGAGAGTGTACAGAGACGGGGAGAGTGTACAGAGACGGGGAGTGTGTACAGAGACGGGGAGTGTGTACAGAGACGGGGAGTGTGTACAGAGACGGGGAGAGTGTACAGTGATAGGGGAGAGTGTACAGAGACGGGGAGAGTGTACAGTGATAGGGGAGAGTATACAGTGACGGGGAGAGTGTACAGAGACGGGGAGTGTGTACAGAGACGGGGAGAGTGTACAGAGACGGGGAGTGTGTACAGTGATAGGGGAGAGTATACAGTGACGGGGAGAGTGTACAGAGACGGGGAGTGTGTACAGAGACGGGGAGAGTGTACAGAGACGGGGAGAGTGTACAGAGACGGGGAGAGTGTACAGAGACGGGGAGAGTGTACAGAGACGGGGAGTGTGTACAGTGATAGGGGAGAGTGTACAGAGACGGGGAGAGTGTACAGAGACGGGGAGTGTGTACAGAGACGGGGAGTGTGTACAGAGACGGGGAGTGTGTACAGAGACGGGGAGAGTGTACAGAGACGGGGAGTGTGTACAGAGACGGGGAGTGTGTACAGAGACGGGGAGTGTGTACAGAGACGGGGAGAGTGTACAGAGACGGGGAGAGTGTACAGTGACGGGGAGAGTGTACAGAGACGGGGAGTGTGTACAGAGACGGGGAGAGTGTACAGAGACGGGGAGAGTGTACAGTGACGGGGAGAGTGTACAGTGACGGGGAGTGTGTACAGAGACGGGGAGAGTGTACAGAGACGGGGAGTGTGTACAGAGACGGGGAGTGATTACAGAGACGGGGAGTGTGTACAGAGACGGGGAGAGTGTACAGAGACGGGGAGTGTGTACAGAGACTGGGAGTGTGTACAGAGACGGGGAGTGTGTACAGAGACGGGGAGTGTGTACAGAGACGGGGAGTGTGTACAGTGATAGGGGAGAGTGTACAGTGATAGGGGAGAGTGTACAGTGATAGGGGAGAGTGTACAGTGACGGGGAGTGTGTACAGAGACGGGGAGTGTGTACAGAGACGGGGAGTGTGTACAGAGACGGGGAGTGTGTACAGTGATAGGGGAGAGTGTACAGTGATAGGGGAGAGTGTACAGTGATAGGGGAGAGTGTACAGTGACGGGGAGTGTGTACAGTGATAGGGGAGAGTGTACAGTGATAGGGGAGAGTGTACAGTGATAGGGGAGAGTGTACAGTGACGGGGAGAGTGTACAGTGATAGGGGAGAGTGTACAGTGATAGGGGAGAGTGTACAGTGATAGGGGAGAGTGTACAGTGATAGGGGAGAGTGTACAGTGATAGGGGAGAGTGTACAGTGATAGGGGAGAGTGTACAGTGATAGGGGAGAGTGTACAGTGATAGGGGAGAGTGTACAGTGACGGGGAGAGTGTACAGTGATAGGGGAGAGTGTACAGTGATAGGGGAGAGTGTACAGTGATAGGGGAGAGTGTACAGAGACGGGGAGTGTGTACAGAGACGGGGAGAGTGTACAGTGACGGGGAGTGTGTACAGTGATAGGGGAGAGTGTACAGAGACGGGGAGTGTGTACAGAGACGGGGAGTGTGTACAGAGACGGGGAGTGTGTACAGAGACGGGGAGTGTGTACAGAGACGGGGAGTGTGTACAGAGACGGGGAGTGTGTACAGAGACGGGGAGTGTGTACAGAGACGGGGAGAGTGTACAGAGACGGGGAGAGTGTACAGTGATAGGGGAGAGTGTACAGAGACGGGGAGTGTGTACAGAGACGGGGAGTGTGTACAGAGACGGGGAGTGTGTACAGAGACGGGGAGTGTGTACAGAGACGGGGAGTGTGTACAGAGACGGGGAGTGTGTACAGAGACGGGGAGAGTGTACAGAGACGGGGAGTGTGTACAGAGACGGGGAGTGTGTACAGAGACGGGGAGTGTGTACAGAGACGGGGAGAGTGTACAGAGACGGGGAGTGTGTACAGAGACGGGGAGTGTGTACAGAGACGGGGAGAGTGTACAGAGACGGGGAGAGTGTACAGTGATAGGGGAGAGTGTACAGAGACGGGGAGTGTGTACAGAGACGGGGAGTGTGTACAGAGACGGGGAGTGTGTACAGAGACGGGGAGAGTGTACAGAGACGGGGAGTGTGTACAGAGACGGGGAGTGTGTACAGAGACGGGGAGTGTGTACAGAGACGGGGAGAGTGTACAGAGACGGGGAGTGTGTACAGAGACGGGGAGTGTGTACAGAGACGGGGAGAGTGTACAGAGACGGGGAGAGTGTACAGTGATAGGGGAGAGTGTACAGAGACGGGGAGTGTGTACAGAGACGGGGAGTGTGTACAGAGACGGGGAGTGTGTACAGAGACGGGGAGAGTGTACAGAGACGGGGAGTGTGTACAGAGACGGGGAGTGTGTACAGTGATAGGGGAGAGTGTACAGAGACGGGGAGTGTGTACAGAGACGGGGAGTGTGTACAGAGACGGGGAGTGTGTACAGAGACGGGGAGTGTGTACAGAGACGGGGAGTGTGTACAGAGACGGGGAGAGTGTACAGAGACGGGGAGTGTGTACAGAGACGGGGAGTGTGTACAGAGACGGGGAGAGTGTACAGAGACGGGGAGTGTGTACAGAGACGGGGAGTGTGTACAGAGACGGGGAGAGTGTACAGAGACGGGGAGTGTGTACAGAGACGGGGAGTGTGTACAGAGACGGGGAGTGTGTACAGTGATAGGGGAGAGTGTACAGAGACGGGGAGAGTGTACAGAGACGGGGAGAGTGTACAGAGACGGGGAGAGTGTACAGAGACGGGGAGAGTGTACAGAGACGGGAGTGTGTACAGAGACGGGGAGTGTGTACAGAGACGGGGAGTGTGTACAGAGACGGGGAGTGTGTACAGAGACGGGGAGTGTGTACAGTGACGGGGAGTGTGTACAGTGACGGGGAGTGTGTACAGAGACGGGGAGTGTGTACAGAGACGGGGAGTGTGTACAGAGACGGGGAGTGTGTACAGAGACGGGGAGAGTGTACAGAGACGGGGAGTGTGTACAGAGACGGGGAGTGTGTACAGAGACGGGGAGTGTGTACAGTGATAGGGGAGAGTGTACAGAGACGGGGAGAGTGTACAGAGACGGGGAGAGTGTACAGAGACGGGGAGAGTGTACAGAGACGGGGAGAGTGTACAGAGACGGGGAGTGTGTACAGAGACGGGGAGTGTGTACAGAGACGGGGAGTGTGTACAGAGACGGGGAGTGTGTACAGTGACGGGGAGTGTGTACAGAGACGGGGAGTGTGTACAGAGACGGGGAGTGTGTACAGAGACGGGGAGTGTGTACAGAGACGGGGAGTGTGTACAGTGACGGGGAGTGTGTACAGTGACGGGGAGTGTGTACAGAGACGGGGAGTGTGTACAGAGACGGGGAGTGTGTACAGAGACGGGGAGTGTGTACAGTGACGGGGAGTGTGTACAGAGACGGGGAGTGTGTACAGAGACGGGGAGTGTGTACAGAGACGGGGAGTGTGTACAGAGACGGGGAGTGTGTACAGTGACGGGGAGAGTGTACAGTGACGGGGAGTGTGTACAGTGACGGGGAGTGTGTACAGAGACGGGGAGAGTATACAGTGACGGGGAGTGTGTACAGAGACGGGGAGAGTATACAGTGACGGGGAGTGTGTACAGAGACGGGGAGTGTGTACAGAGACGGGGAGTGTGTACAGAGACGGGGAGAGTGTACAGAGACGGGGAGTGTGTACAGAGACGGGGAGTGTGTACAGAGACGGGGAGTGTGTACAGTGACGGGGAGTGTGTACAGAGACGGGGAGTGTGTACAGAGACGGGGAGTGTGTACAGAGACGGGGAGTGTGTACAGAGACGGGGAGTGTGTACAGAGACGGGGAGTGTGTACAGTGACGGGGAGAGTGTACAGTGACGGGGAGTGTGTACAGTGACGGGGAGTGTGTACAGAGACGGGGAGAGTATACAGTGACGGGGAGTGTGTACAGAGACGGGGAGAGTATACAGTGACGGGGAGTGTGTACAGAGACGGGGAGTGTGTACAGAGACGGGGAGTGTGTACAGAGACGGGGAGAGTGTACAGAGACGGGGAGTGTGTACAGTGACGGGGAGTGTGTACAGAGACGGGGAGAGTATACAGTGACGGGGAGTGTGTACAGAGACGGGGAGAGTGTACAGAGACGGGGAGTGTGTACAGAGACGGGGAGTGTGTACAGAGACGGGGAGTGTGTACAGTGATAGGGGAGAGTGTACAGAGACGGGGAGTGTGTACAGAGACGGGGAGTGTGTACAGAGACGGGGAGTGTGTACAGAGACGGGGAGAGTGTACAGAGACGGGGAGTGTGTACAGTGACGGGGAGTGTGTACAGTGACGGGGAGTGTGTACAGTGACGGGGAGTGTGTACAGTGATAGGGGAGAGTGTACAGAGACGGGGAGAGTGTACAGAGACGGGGAGTGTGTACAGTGATAGGGGAGAGTGTACAGAGACGGGGAGAGTGTACAGTGACGGGGAGTGTGTACAGTGACGGGGAGTGTGTACAGTGACGGGGAGTGTGTACAGTGATAGGGGAGAGTGTACAGAGACGGGGAGTGTGTACAGTGATAGGGGAGTGTGTACAGTGATAGGGGAGAGTGTACAGAGACGGGGAGAGTGTACAGTGACGGGGAGTGTGTACAGTGACGGGGAGTGTGTACAGAGACGGGGAGTGTGTACAGAGACGGGGAGTGTGTACAGAGACGGGGAGTGTGTACAGAGACGGGGAGTGTGTACAGTGACGGGGAGTGTGTACAGTGATAGGGGAGAGTGTACAGAGACGGGGAGAGTGTACAGTGACGGGGAGTGTGTACAGTGACGGGGAGTGTGTACAGTGACGGGGAGTGTGTACAGAGACGGGGAGTGTGTACAGAGACGGGGAGAGTGTACAGAGACGGGGAGAGTGTACAGTGACGGGGAGTGTGTACAGTGACGGGGAGTGTGTACAGAGACGGGGAGTGTGTACAGAGACGGGGAGTGTGTACAGAGACGGGGAGTGTGTACAGAGACGGGGAGTGTGTACAGAGACGGGGAGTGTGTACAGAGACGGGGAGTGTGTACAGTGACGGGGAGTGTGTACAGTGACGGGGAGTGTGTACAGTGACGGGGAGTGTGTACAGTGATAGGGGAGAGTGTACAGAGACGGGGAGAGTGTACAGAGACGGGGAGTGTGTACAGTGATAGGGGAGAGTGTACAGAGACGGGGAGAGTGTACAGTGACGGGGAGTGTGTACAGTGACGGGGAGTGTGTACAGTGACGGGGAGTGTGTACAGTGATAGGGGAGAGTGTACAGAGACGGGGAGAGTGTACAGAGACGGGGAGTGTGTACAGTGATAGGGGAGAGTGTACAGAGACGGGGAGAGTGTACAGTGACGGGGAGTGTGTACAGTGACGGGGAGTGTGTACAGAGACGGGGAGTGTGTACAGAGACGGGGAGTGTGTACAGAGACGGGGAGTGTGTACAGAGACGGGGAGTGTGTACAGTGACGGGGAGTGTGTACAGTGATAGGGGAGAGTGTACAGAGACGGGGAGAGTGTACAGTGACGGGGAGTGTGTACAGTGACGGGGAGTGTGTACAGTGACGGGGAGTGTGTACAGAGACGGGGAGTGTGTACAGAGACGGGGAGAGTGTACAGAGACGGGGAGAGTGTACAGTGACGGGGAGTGTGTACAGTGACGGGGAGTGTGTACAGAGACGGGGAGTGTGTACAGAGACGGGGAGTGTGTACAGAGACGGGGAGTGTGTACAGAGACGGGGAGTGTGTACAGAGACGGGGAGTGTGTACAGAGACGGGGAGTGTGTACAGAGACGGGGAGTGTGTACAGAGACGGGGAGTGTGTACAGAGACGGGGAGTGTGTACAGAGACGGGGAGTGTGTACAGAGACGGGGAGTGTGTACAGTGACGGGGAGTGTGTACAGAGACGGGGAGTGTGTACAGAGACGGGGAGTGTGTACAGAGACGGGGAGTGTGTACAGAGACGGGGAGTGTGTACAGAGACGGGGAGTGTGTACAGAGACGGGGAGTGTGTACAGAGACGGGGAGTGTGTACAGTGACGGGGAGTGTGTACAGAGACGGGGAGTGTGTACAGAGACGGGGAGTGTGTACAGAGACGGGGAGTGTGTACAGAGACGGGGAGTGTGTACAGTGACGGGGAGTGTGTACAGAGACGGGGAGTGTGTACAGAGACGGGGAGTGTGTACAGAGACGGGGAGTGTGTACAGAGACGGGGAGTGTGTACAGAGACGGGGAGTGTGTACAGAGACGGGGAGTGTGTACAGAGACGGGGAGTGTGTACAGAGACGGGGAGTGTGTACAGTGACGGGGAGTGTGTACAGTGATAGGGGAGAGTGTACAGAGACGGGGAGAGTGTACAGTGACGGGGAGTGTGTACAGTGACGGGGAGTGTGTACAGTGACGGGGAGTGTGTACAGAGACGGGGAGTGTGTACAGAGACGGGGAGAGTGTACAGAGACGGGGAGAGTGTACAGTGACGGGGAGTGTGTACAGTGACGGGGAGTGTGTACAGAGACGGGGAGTGTGTACAGAGACGGGGAGTGTGTACAGAGACGGGGAGTGTGTACAGAGACGGGGAGTGTGTACAGAGACGGGGAGTGTGTACAGAGACGGGGAGTGTGTACAGAGACGGGGAGTGTGTACAGAGACGGGGAGTGTGTACAGAGACGGGGAGTGTGTACAGAGACGGGGAGTGTGTACAGTGACGGGGAGTGTGTACAGAGACGGGGAGTGTGTACAGAGACGGGGAGTGTGTACAGAGACGGGGAGTGTGTACAGAGACGGGGAGTGTGTACATAGACGGGGAGTGTGTACAGAGACGGGGAGTGTGTACAGAGACGGGGAGTGTGTACAGAGACGGGGAGTGTGTACAGTGACGGGGAGTGTGTACAGAGACGGGGAGTGTGTACAGAGACGGGGAGTGTGTACAGAGACGGGGAGTGTGTACAGAGACGGGGAGTGTGTACAGAGACGGGGAGTGTGTACAGTGACGGGGAGTGTGTACAGAGACGGGGAGTGTGTACAGTGACGGGGAGTGTGTACAGAGACGGGGAGTGTGTACAGTGACGGGGAGTGTGTACAGAGACGGGGAGTGTGTACAGTGACGGGGAGTGTGTACAGAGACGGGGAGTGTGTACAGAGACGGGGAGTGTGTACATGTCTGGTCAGCACACGGGTTGCTGTACTTCTCACCCTTTTGATTCTTTGTGGCTCCCTGTGTTTGCATATTTACCGCCATTGACTCGGGCCTCTGGAAAGATATGGGGCGGAATTCCCCCCCCCCCCACGCCGGGTGGGAGTATCGCCAGGGTGCCGCGCGTGTCTCGCCACGCTGCCCCGACGCCTGCACGCGATTCTCCCACCTCCCCAAACCGGCGTGGCGAGAATCTCGGCTGCCCGCTGGGAGACTCGGCGTTTGTAACGGGCGAGCGGCGATTCTCCGGCCCGGATGGGCCGAGCGGCCTGCCCAACACCACAGGTTCCCGCCGGCGCCGTCCACACCTGGTCGCTGCCGGCGGGAACAGCGCGGGAACACTGGGGGGCCGCCTGTGGGGGGGGAGGGGGTTCCTGCACCGGGTGGGGGCCTCAAATGGGGTCTGGCCACGATCGGTGCCCACCGATCGGCAGGCCGGCCTCTCGGAATGAGGACCTCCTTTCCTCCGCCGCCCCGCAACATCCATCCGTCATCTCCTTGCGGGGCAGCCTCGGGGAGAACGGCAACCGCGCATGCGCGGGTGACGCCAGTGACACGGCAGCAGGCACGTCATTTACGCGGCGCCGCTTTTACGCGGTGCCAATGCCCGGCGTGCGTAAATGACGCGACGCCGCTCCGGGTGGTGGGAGAATAGGGGGCTGGGAGCGGGCTCCCACGCTGGAGTGAAACACTCCGGTTTTCACTGCGGCGTCGGGACTTAGTCTCCCGATGGGAGAATTGCGCCCAAGGTTTGACCCATGGTGCGTTGGGGAACAGAGTATTTTGCTGAGTATGTGGGGTGCTGTTACCCCTTCGGCTCCTCGGGGCATTGACTGCCCCGTCTGCATCATCTCCATGGAACACAATGAGTGGGGTGTTAGTCAGTAGGATGATTTTGCTGTTTCTGTATTTCCCCTCTCTCATTGCAGGGTGCGTTGAGGAGGATGGAGAAGTGTTGTTCGGGTCGCTCCAGGAGATCCTCAAAGCGGCCGTGATGGTCGATGCAGATGTGATTACAGAGACTTTTGAACTTTTGATGCAGACTGCAAAGGATTATGGTAGCAGTTTGCCGGGGCTGGTACCTGATGGTCTATACCTGCCTGCGCCTCCGTTATACTGTCCGCAGCCAGCCATCGACAGTGAGGTAAGCTTGGGGTAACGTGAACTGGCACAGCTAGGCTGAGTGCCACCAGCTTTGGCCTAATGAAGCTTCTGTCCAGTCAGCACACAGTGTGTTGCTCAGTCGGCTGGACGGCTGGTTCATAACTCAGGGCGAGGCCAGCAGCGTGGGTTCAATTCCCAAACCGGTGAGGCTATTCCTGAAGGTTCCACCTTCTCTACCTTGCCCCTTTCCTGAGGTGTGGGGATCCTCGGGTTAAATCACCACCAGTCAGATCTCCCTCTCGAAGGGGAAAGCAACCTGTGGTCATCTGGGACTATAGCTATCTGACTTGTGGAAGTGTGTGAACAGTGATTTTATGACTGCATTGCAGTGATATCACAGTCCTTTATCAATACACCCTCAGGACCTGGGGCTTAGCCATTGGGAGCAGCTTGAGGAAGAGATGACCTTATAAATCACATTCAAGTACTGTAACTCCAAACTGAGGCTTCAAACGTCCGTAGGCCAAAGGAGCTGGCAGAGAATTGCAGGAACAAGAGGGAGACTTTCCAAGGCAGGAGATATGATAATCGTTATGATCATAAGCAGGCTTACATTAACACTGCAATGGAGTTACTGTGAAAAGCTCCTAGTCGCCACATTCCGGCGCCTGTACGGGAGTGTTTAAACTAGTATGGCAGAGGGGTGGGCACCGGAGCAATAGGTCAGAAGGTGAGAGCATTGAGGGAGAACTAGGGAATAGGGACAGTGTGGCCCTGAGGCAGAGCAGACGGGGAGAAGTTGCTGAACACAGCGGGTCTGGTGGCCTGAAGTGCATATGTTTTAATGCAAGAAGTATTACGGTAAGGCAGATGAACTTAGAGCTTGGATTACTACTTGGAACTATGATGTTGTTGCCATTACAGAGACCTGGTTAAGGGAAGGACGGGATTGGCAGCTAAACGTTCCAGGATTTAGATGTTTCAGGCGGGATAGAGGGGGATGTAAAAGGGGTGGCGGAGTTGCGCTACTGGTTAGGGAGAATATCACAGCTGTACTGCGGGAGGACACCTCAGAGGGCAGTGAGGCTATATGGGTAGAGATCAGGAATAAGAAGGGTGCAGTCACAATGTTGGGGGTTTACTACAGGCCTCCCAACAGCCAGCAGGAGATAGAGAAGCAGATAGGTAGACAGATTTTGGAAAAGAGTAAAAACAACAGGGTTGTGGTGATGGGAGACTTCAACTTCCCCAATATTGACTGGGACTCACTTAGTGCCAGGGGCTTAGACGGGGCGGAGTTTGTAAGGAGCATCCAGGAGGGCTTCTTAAAACAATATGTAGACAGTCCAACTAGGGAAGGGGCGGTACTGGACCTGGTATTGGGGAATGAGCCCGGCCAGGTGGTAGAAGTTTCAGTAGGGGAGCATTTCGGGAACAGTGACCACAATTCAGTAAGTTTTAAAGTGCTGGTGGACAAGGATAAGAGTGGTCCTAGGGTGAATGTGCTAAATTGGGGGAAGGCTAATTATAACAATATTAGGCGGGAACTGAAGAACCTAGATTGGGGGTGGATGTTTGAGGGTAAATCAACATCTGACATGTGGGAGGCTTTCAAGTGTCAGTTGCAAGGAATTCAGGACCGACATGTTCCTGTGAGGAAGAAGGATAAATATGCAAATTTCGGGAACCTTGGATAACGAGAGATATTGTAGGCCTCGTCAAAAAGAAAAAGGAGGCATTTGTCAGGGCTAAAAGGCTGGGAACAGACGAAGCCTGCGTGGAATATCAGGAAAGTAGGAAGGAACTTATGCAAGGAGTCAGGAGGGCGAGAAGGGGTCACGAAAAGTCATTGGCAAATAGGGTTAAGGAAAATCCCAAGGCTTTTTACACGTACATAAAAAGCAAGAGGGTAGCCAGGGAAAGGGTTGGCCCACTGAAGGACAGGCAAGGGAATCTATGTGTGGAGCCAGAGGAAATGGGCGAGGTACTAAATGAATACTTTGCATCAGTATTCACCAAAGAGAAGGAATTGGTGGATGTTGAGTCTGGAGAAGGGGGTGTAGATAACCTGGGTCACATTGAGATCCAAAAAGACGAGGTGTTAGGCGTCTTGAAAAATATTAAGGTAGATAAGGGTCCAGGGCCTGATGGGATCTACCCCAGAATACTGAAGGAGGCTGGAGAGGAAATTGCTGAGGCCTTGACAGAAATCTTTGGATCCTCACTGTCTTCAGGTGATGTCCCGGAGGACTGGAGAATAGCCAATGTTGTTCCTCTGTTTAAGAAGGGTAGCAAGGATAATCCAGGGAACTACAGGCCGGTGAGCCTTACGTCAGTGGTCGGGAAATTACTGGAGAGAATTCTTCGAGACAGGATCTACTCCCATTTGGAAGCAAATGGACGTATTTGTGAGAGGCAGCATGGTTTTGTGAAGGGGAGGTCGTGTCTCACTAACTTGATAGAGTTTTTCGAGGAGGTCACTAAGATGATTGATGCAAGTAGGGCAGTAGATGTTGTCTATATATATGGACTTCAGTAAGGCATTTGACAAAGTCTCTCGTGGTAGACTGGTACAAAAGGTGAAGTCACACGGGATCAGGGGTGAGCTGGCAAGGTGGATACAGAACTGGCTAGGTCATAGAAGGTAGAGAGTAGCAATGGAAGGGTGCTTTTCTAATTGGAGAGCTGTGATTAGTGGTGTTCCGCAGGGATCAGTGTTGGGACCTTTGCTGTTCGTAGAATGTAACTGGTCTGATTAGTAAGTTTGCAGACGACACAAAGGTTGGTGGAATTGCGGATAGCGATGAGGACTGTCGGAGGATACGGCAGGATTTAGATTGTTTGGAGACTTGGGCGGAGAGATGGCAGATGGAGTTTAATCCGGACAAATGTGAGGTAATGCATTTTGGAAGGTCTAATGCAGGTAGGGAATATAGAGTGAATGGTAGAACCTTCAAGAGTATTGAAAGTCAGAGAGATCTAGGTGTACAGGCCCACAGGTCACTGAAAGGGGCAACACAGGTGGAGAAGGTAGTCAAGAAGACATAAGGCACGCTTGCCTTCATTGGCCGGGGCATTGAGTATAAGAATTGGCAAGTCATGTTGCAGCTGTATAGAACCTTAGTTAGGCCACACTTGGAGTATAGTGTTCAATTCTGGTCGCCACATTACCAGAAGGATGTGGAGGCTTTAGAGAGAGTGCAGACGAGATTTACCAGAATGTTGCCTGGTATGGAGGGCATTAGCTATGAGGAGCAGTTGAATAAACTCGGTTTGTTCTCACTGGAACGAAGGAGGTTGAGGGGCGACCTGATAGAGGTCTCCAAAATTATGAGGGGCATAGACAGAGTGGATAGACAGAGGCTTTTTCCCCAGGGTAGAGGGGTCAATTACTAGGGGGCATAGGTTTAAGGTGAGAGGGGCAAGGTTTAGAGTAGATGTACGAGGCAAGTTTTTTACGCAGAGGGTAGTGGGTGCCTGGAACTCGCTACCGGAGGAGGTGGTGGAAGCAGGGACGATAGTGACGTTTAAGGGGCATCTTGACAAATATATGAATAGGATGGGAATAGAGGGATACGGACCCAGGAAGTGTAGAAGATTGTAGTTTAGTCGGGAAGCATGGTCGGCACGGGCTTGGAGGGCCGAAGGGCCTGTTCCTGTGCTGTACATTTCTTTGTTCTTTGTACACAGAGAGAGAATTCAGAATGTCCAATTCACCCAACAGCACGTCTTTCGGGACTCCAACCCTCGGATGGTGTATTTGACCTTCTCCAGATGGAGAAATTCCGGCAGGTCTGCCAGCCAGCTGTGGGTGGTGTTGCCGATCGCCAGCCGGGCAGGATTCTCTGGCGTGTGATTAGAGAAGCGAAAGCCTGGGCGTCGGCCCTCTTCCCCATGTGTATCTCTGGCGAGTGATTGGATTGTAACACTGGCAGAATGCAGGGTGGAGGATGAGAAGACAGAGTGACATTTGTGACTATGCTGTGACTGACTGAATGTTGTTGTTTATAATTAATGGTCTCTTCCATCTCCAGAGCATTGGACTGGACTCTGGGTTAGCGACGGAGAAAGCTGCTCGGCAGAAGGTGTCTGTCGTCCTTCAGCAGCTCCTCATGCTCTTCAGGGCTTCTCGCTGCTCCCTGCCAGCAGCCCACTGGTATATTGACAAACTCCGATATGGTCAAAAAGTCATGAATAAGGTAAATCAGACTGGCAGGAATTGCTCCCAACGAGACATTTTCAACTCCTGTTTCAGCCTCTGATCGGAAAATAGGGCTTTTTCTGAGGGGAAGTGGTCAGGGGGCTAAGATAACTGCAGCTTTCAGATACACCCGCCCTCCCTTCATATACATAGAAACCTAGAAAATAGGAGCAGGACGAGGCCATTCAACCCTTCGAGCCTGGTACCCCATTCATTATGATCCTGGCTGATCATCAGGTTCAACACCCTGATCCCGCCTCCCCCCCCATATCCCTTAACCCCTTTCGCCCCAAGAGCTGTATCTAATTCCTTCTTGAAATTACACAGCGTTTTGGCCACAACTACTTTCTGTGGGAGTGAATTCCACAGATTCACCGCTCTCTGGGTGAAGATATTTCTCCTCACCTCAGTCCTAAAAGGTTTACCCCGATGGGATCCATAGTGCAGGTTATAACAAATCCCATTAATTTCCCTAATTTCGTTACTGATACTAATTTCCTTCAGCTCCTCACCAAAACCTGTGTTTCTCGGAACCTCCGGACATTATTCATGTCTCCCTTGGTGAAGACTGAAGCAAAGTATGAATTTAGTTCCTCAGCCATTTCTTTGTTCCCTGTTATGAATTTCCCTGTTTCTGACTGTAAGGGGCCTACATTAGTTTTTATTAATCTTATTCTATTTTTACATACCTATAGAAACTTTTACAGTTAGTTTTTCTGTTCCCTGCGAGTTTTCTTTCAAATTGTACTTTCCCTTCTTAATCATTCCCTTGGTCTGCCTTTGCTGAATTGTAAACTGTTCCCAATCCTCCGGTCTATTGCTTTTTCTTGCTAATTTGTTTGCCTCTCCTTTGAATCTAATACTATCTCCAATTTCACTGTAAGCCATGGTTTGGCCACAGCTCCCTTTCTACTCTTGCGCCAAATAGGAATAAACAACTTTTGGAGTTCACGCCTTGAATGCTGCCATTGCCTGTCCGCTGTCCTTCCTTTCAGTATTGTTTCCCAGTCCATCATAGAATCCCTACAGGGCAGAAGGAGGCCATTCAGCCCATCACGTCTGCACCGACCCTCTGTAAACCTGTAACCCCACCTAATCTTTGAGCACTAAGGGACAATTTTACCATGGCCAATCCACCTAACCTGCACATCATTGGACTGTGGGAGGAAACCGGAGCACCCGGAGGAACCCACGCAGACACGGGGAGAACGTGCAGACTCCGCTCAGTTAGTGACCCGAGGCTGGAATTGAACCTGGGACCCTGGCGCTGAGGCAGCAGTGCTAACCACTGTGCCACCGTGCCACATACCATCATAGTTACCTTTATTGGGATTCAGGACCTTGGTCTCAGAATCAACTAACTCACTATCAACCTTGAGAAAGAATTCTACCATGTTATGGTCACTCATCCCCAAGGGTTCTCTCACAACTACACTGCTAACTAATCCTTTCTCATTGCACAACACCCAGTCCACAATATCGGTGGCCCCGCACTCTTTTCATATCCTTGACCCTGCCCACCCTTTGGATCCTCGACCCTGTCCTCCCTCCGGATCCTCGACCCCGCCCTCTCTCCAGATCCTCAACCCCGCCCTCTCCAGATCCTCGATCCCGCCCTCTTCCCAGATCCTCAATCCCGCCCTCCCGCCGGATCCTCGACCCCGCCCTCTCTCCAGATCCTCGATCCAGCCCTCTTCCCAGATCCTCAACCCCGCCATCTCCAGATCCTCAACCCCGCCCTCTCCAGATCCTCAACCCCGCCCTCCCTCCAGATCCTCGACCCCGCCCTCTCTCCAGATCCTCGATCCCGCCCTCTTCCCAGATCCTCAACCCCGCCCTCTTCCCAGATCCTCAACCCCGCCATCTTCAGATCCTCGATCCCGCCCTCTCTGCAGATCCTCGATCCCGCCCTCTCTCCAGATCCTCGACCCCGCCCTCTCTCCAGATCTTCGACCCCGCCCTATCTCCAGATCCTCGATCCCGCCCTCTTCCCAGATCCTCAACCCCGCCCTCTTCCCAGATCCTCGATCCCGCCCTCTCTCCAGATCCTCGATCCCGCCCTCTCCTGATCCTCGACCCTGCCCTCTCCAGATCCTCGACCCCGCCCTCTCTGCAGATCCTCGACCCTGCCCTCTCCAGATCCTCAACCCCGCCCTCCCTCCAGATCCTCGACCCCGCCCTCTCTCCAGATCCTCGATCCCGCCCTCTTCCCAGATCCTCAACCCCGCCATCTCCAGATCCTCGATCCCGCCCTCTCTGCAGATCCTCGATCCCGCCCTCTCTCCAGATCCTCGACCCCGCCCTCTCTGCAGATCCTCGATCCTGCCCTCTCTCCAGATCCTCGATCCCGCCCTCTCCAGATTCTCGATTCCGCCCTCTCCAGATCCTCGGCCCGCCCTCTCCAGATCCTCGACCCCACCCTCTCTCCAGATCCTCGACCCCGCCCTCTCTCCAGATCCTCCATCCTGCCCTCTCTCCAGATCCTCCATCCTGCCCTCTCTCCAGATCCTCGATCCCGCCCTCCCTCCAGATCCTCGACCCCGCCCTCTCTCCAGATCTTCGACCCCGCCCTCTCCAGGTCTTCGACCCCGCCCTCTCCAGATCCTCGATCCCGCCCTCTCCAGATCCTCGATCCTGCCCTCTCTCCAGATCCTCGATCCCGCCCTCTCCAGATCCTCGATCCCGCCCTCTCCAGATCCTCGACCCCTCCCTCTCTCCAGATCCTCGACCCCGACCTCTCTCCAGATCCTCGACCCCACCCTCTCTCCAGATCCTCGACCCTGCCCTCTCCAGATCCTCGACCCTGCCCTCTCCAGATCCTCGACCCTGCCCTCTCCAGATCCTCGACCCTGCCCTCTCTCCAGATTCTCGATCGCGCCCTCTCCAGATCCTCGACCCCGCCCTCTCCAGATCCTTGACCCCGCCCTCTCTCCAGATCCTCGATCCCGCCATCTCCAGATCCTCGACCCCGCCCTCTCTGCAGATCCTTGACCCCGCCCTCTCTCCAGATCCTTGACCCCGCCCTCTCTCCAGATCCTCGACCCCGCCCTCTCCAGATCCTCGACCCCGCTCTCTCTCTCCAGATCCTTGACCCCGCCCTCTCTCCAGATCCTCGACCCCGCCCTCTCTCCAGATCCTCGATCCTGCCCTCTCTCCAGATCCTCGACCCCGCCCTCTCTCCAGATCTTCGACCCCACCCGCTCTCCAGATCCTCGATCCCGCCCTCTCCAGATCCTCGACCCAGCCCTCTCTGCAGATCCTCGATCCTGCCCTCTCTCCAGATCCTCGACCCCGCCCTCTCCAGATCCTCGACCCCGCCCTCTCCAGATCCTTGACCCCGCCCTTACTCCAGATCCTCGACCCCGCCCTCTCCAAATCCTCGATCCCGCTCTCTCTCCAGATCCTCAATCCCGCCCTCCCTCTAGATCCTCGATCCCGCCCTCTCTCCAGATCCTCGATCCCGCCCTCTTCCCAGATTCTCAACCCCGCCATCTCCAGATCCTCGATCCCGCCCTCTCTGCAGATCCTCGATCCCGCCCTCTCTCCAGATCTTCGACCCCGCCCGCTCTCCAGATCCTCGATCCCGCCCTCTCCAGATCCTCGACCCAGCCCTCTCTGCAGATCCTCGATCCTGCCCTCTCTCCAGATCCTCGACCCCGCCCTCTCTCCAGATCCTCGATCCTGCCCTCTCTCCAGATCCTCGACCCCGCCCTCTCCAGATCCTCGACCCAGCCCTCTCTCCAGATCCTCGATCCTGCCCTCTCTCCAGATCCTCGATCCCGCCCTCTCCAGATCCTCGACCCCACCCTCTGTCCAGATATTCGACCCCGCCCTGTCCAGATCCTCGATCCCGCCCCCTCCAGATCCTCAATCCCACCCTCTCTCCAGATATTCGACCCCGCCCTCACCAGATATTTGACCCCGCCCTCTCGCCAGATCCTCGACCCCGCCCTCTCCAAATCCTCGATCCCGCTCTCTCTCCAGATCCTTGACCCCGCCCTCTCTCCAGATCCTTGACCCCGCCCTCTCTCCAGATCCTCGACCCCGCCCTCTCCAGATCCTCGACCCCGCTCTCTCTCTCCAGATCCTTGACCCCGCCCTCTCTCCAGATCCTCGACCCCGCCCTCTCTCCAGATCCTCGACCCCGCCCTCTCCAGATCCTTGACCCCGCCCTCTCTCCAGATCCTCGATCCCGCCATCTCCAGATCCTCGACCCCGCCCTCTCTGCAGATCCTCGATCCTGCCCTCTCTCCAGATCCTCAATCCCGCCCTCCCTCCAGATCCTCGATCCCGCCCTCTCTCCAGATCCTCGATCCCGCCCTCTTCCCAGATTCTCAACCCCGCCATCTCCAGATCACCGATCCCGCCCTCTCTGCAGATCCTCGATCCCGCCCTCTCTCCAGATCTTCGACCCCGCCCTCTCTCCAGATCCTCGATCCCGCCCTCTCCAGATCCTCGACCCAGCCCTCTCTGCAGATCCTCGATCCTGCCCTCTCTCCAGATCCTCGACCCCGCCTTCTCTGCAGATCCTCGATCCTGCCCTCTCTCCAGATCCTCGATCCCGCCCTCTCCAGATATTCGACCCCACCCTCTGTCCAGATATTCGACCCCGCCCTGTCCAGATCCTCGATCCCGCCCCCTCCAGATCCTCAATCCTGCCCTCTCCGGATCACCCGCCCTTTCTCCAAACCCTCAATCCCACCCTCTCTGCAGATCCTCGATCCCGCCATCTCCAGATATTCGACCCCGCCCTGTCCAGATCCTCGATCCCGCCCCCTCCAGATCCTCAATCCTGCCCTCTCCGGATCACCCGCCCTTTCTCCAGACCCTCAATCCCACCCTCTCTCCAGATCTTCGACCCCGCCCTCGCTCCAGATCCTCGATCCCGCCCTCTCCAGATCCTCGACCCAGCCCTCTCTGCAGATCCTCGATCCTGCCCTCTCTCCAGATCCTCGACCCCGCCCTCTCCAGATCCTCGACCCCGCCCTCTCCAGATCCTTGACCCCGCCCTCACTCCAGATCCTTGACCCCGCCCTCTCCAAATCCTCGATCCCGCTCTCTCTCCAGATCCTTGACCCCGCCCTCTCTCCAGATCCTCGACCCCGCCCTCTCCAGATCCTCGACCCTGCTCTCTCTCTCCAGATCCTTGACCCCGCCCTCTCTCCAGATCCTTGACCCCGCCCTCTCTCCAGATCCTCGAACCCGCCCTCTCCAGATCCTCGACCCCGCCCTCTCTCTAGATCCTCGACCCCGCCCTCTCTCCAGATCCTCGACCCCGCCCTCTCTCCAGATCCTCGACACCGCCCTCTCCAGATCCTCGACCCCGCCCTCTCTCCAGATCATCGACCCCACCCTCTCTCCAGATATTCGACCCCGCCCTCTCCAGGTCCTCGACTCCGCTCTCTCCAGATCCTCAATCCCGCCCTCCCTCCGGATCCTCGACCCCGCCCGCTCTCCAGATCCACGACTCCGCCCTCTCCAGATCCTCGACCCCGCCCTCTCTCCAGATCCTCGACTCCGCCCTCTCCAGATCCTCAATCCCGCCCTCCCTCCAGATCCTCGATCCCGCCCTCTCTCCAGATCCTCGATCCCGCCATCTTCCCAGATTCTCAACCCCGCCATCTCCAGATCCTCGATCCCACCCTCTCTGCAGATCCTCGATCCCGCCCTCTCTCCAGATCTTTGACCCCGCCCTCTCTGCAGATCCTCGATCCCACCCTCTCCAGATCCTCGACCCAGCCCTCACTGCAGATCCTCGATCCCGCCCTCTCCAGATCCTCGATCCTGCCCTCTCTCCAGATCCTCGATCCCGCCCTCTCCAGATCCTCGACCCCGCCCTCTCCAGATCCTCGATCCTGCCCTCTCTCCAGATCCTCGACCCCGCCCTCTCTCCAGATCCTCGATCCCACCCTCTGTCCTGATATTCGACCCCACCCTGTCCAGATCCTCGATCCCGCCCCCTCCAGATCCTCAATCCTGCCCTCTCCGGATCACCCGCCCTTTCTCCAAACCCTCAATCCCGCCCTCTCTCCAGATCCTCGACTCCGCCCTCTCCAGATCCTCAATCCCGCCCTCCCACCAGATCCTCGATCCCGCCCTCTCTCCAGATCCTCGATCCCGCCCTCTTCCCAGATTCTCAACCCCGCCATCTCCAGATCCCCGATCCCGCCCTCTCTGCAGATCCTCGATCCTGCCCTCTCTCCAGATCCTCGACCCCGCCCTCTCTGCAGATCCTCGATCCTGCCCTCTCTCCAGATCCTCGACCCCGCCTTCTCTGCAGATCCTCGATCCTGCCCTCTCTCCAGATCCTCGATCCCGCCATCTCCAGATCCTCGACCCCGCCCTCTCTGCAGATCCTCGATCCTGCCCTCTCTCCAGATCCTCAATCCCGCCCTCCCTCCAGATCCTCGATCCCGCCCTCTCTCCAGATCCTCGATCCCGCCCTCTTCCCAGATTCTCAACCCCGCCATCTCCAGATCCCCGATCCAGCCCTCTCTGCAGATCCTCGATCCCGCCCTCTCTCCAGATCTTCGACCCCGCCCTCGCTCCAGATCCTCGATCCCGCCCTCTCCAGATCCTCGACCCAGCCCTCTCTGCAGATCCTCGATCCTGCCCTCTCTCCAGATCCTCGACCCCGCCTTCTCTGCAGATCCTTGATCCTGCCCTCTCTCCAGATCCTCGATCCCGCCCTCTCCAGATATTCGACCCCACCCTCTGTCCAGATATTCGACCCCGCCCTGTCCAGATCCTCGATCCCGCCCCCTCCAGATCCTCAATCCTGCCCTCTCCGGATCACCCGCCCTTTCTCCAAACCCTCAATCCCACCCTCTCTGCAGATCCTCGATCCCGCCATCTCCAGATATTCGACCCCGCCCTGTCCAGATCCTCGATCCCGCCCCCTTCAGATCCTCAATCCTGCCCTCTCCGGATCACCCGCCCTTTCTCCAGACCCTCAATCCCACCCTCTCTCCAGATCTTCGACCCCGCCCTCTCTCCAGATCCTCGATCCCGCCCTCTCCAGATCCTCGACCCAGCCCTCTCTGCAGATCCTCGATCCTGCCCTCTCTCCAGATCCTCGACCCCGCCCTCTCCAGATCCTCGACCCCGCCCTCTCCAGATCCTCGACCCCGCCCTCTCCAGATCCTTGACCCCGCCCTCACTCCAGATCCTCGACCCCGCCCTCTCCAAATCCTCGATCCCGCTCTCTCTCCAGATCCTTGACCCCGCCCTCTCTCCAGATCCTTGACCCCGCCCTCTCTCCAGATCCTCGACCCCGCCCTCTCCAGATCCTCGACCCTGCTCTCTCTCTCCAGATCCTTGACCCCGCCCTCTCTCCAGATCCTTGACCCCGCCCTCTCTCCAGATCCTCGAACCCGCCCTCTCCAGATCCTCGACCACGCCCTCTCTCCAGATCCTCGACCCCGCCCTCTCTCCAGATCCTCGACCCCGCCCTCGGTCCAGATCCTCGACACCGCCCTCTCCAGATCCTCGACCCCGCCCTCTCTCCAGATCCTCACCCCACCCTCTCTCCAGATATTCGACCCCGCCCTCTCCAGGTCCTCGACTCCGCTCTCTCCAGATCCTCTATCCCGCCCTCCCTCCGGATCCTCGACCCCGCCCGCTCTCCAGATCCACGACTCCGCCCTCTCCAGATCCTCGACCCCGCCCTCTCTCCAGATCCTCGACTCCGCCCTCTCCAGATCCTCAATCCCGCCCTCCCTCCAGATCCTCGATCCCGCCCTCTCTCCAGATCCTCGATCCCGCCCTCTTCCCAGATTCTCAACCGCGCCATCTCCAGATCCTCGATCCCACCCTCTCTGCAGATCCTCGATCCCGCCCTCGCTCCAGATCTTTGACCCCGCCCTCTCTGCAGATCCTCGATCCCACCCTCTCCAGATCCTCGACCCAGCCCTCACTGCAGATCCTCGATCCCGCCCTCTCCAGATCCTCGATCCTACCCTCTCTCCAGATCCTCGATCCCGCCCTCTCCAGATCCTCAATCCTGCCCTCTCTCCAGATCCTCGATCCCGCCCTCTCCAGATCCTCGACCCCGCCCTCTCCAGATCCTCGATCCTGCCCTCTCTCCAGATCCTCGACCCCGCCCTCTCTCCAGATCCTCGATCCCACCCTCTGTCCAGATATTCGACGCCACCCTGTCCAGATCCTCGATCCCGCCCCCTCCAGATCCTCAATCCTGCCCTCTCCGGATCACCCGCCCTTTCTCCAAACCCTCAAGCCCACCCTCTCTCCAGATATTTGACCCCACCCTCTCTCCAGATCCTCGACCCCACCCTCTCTCCAGATATTCGACCCCGCCCTCTCCAGGTCCTCGACTCCGCTCTCTCCAGATCCTCAATCCCGCCCTCCCTCCGGATCCTCGATCCCGCCCTCTCTCCAGATCCTCGACTCCGCCCTCTCCAGGTCCTCAATCCCGCCCTCCCTCCAGATCCTCGATCCCGCCCTCTCTCCAGATCCTCGATCACGCCCTCTTCCCAGATTCTCAACCCCGCCATCTCCAGATCCTCGATCCCGCCCTCTCTGCAGATCCTCGATCCCGCCCTCTCTCCAGATCTTCGACCCCGCCCTCTCTCCAGATCCTCGATCCTGCCCTCTCTCCAGATCCTCGACCCCGCCCTCTCTGCAGATCCACGATCCTGCCCTCTCTCCAGATCCTCGATCCCGCCCCCTCCAGATCCTCGACCCCACCCTCTGTCCAGATATTCGACCCCGCCCTGTCCAGATCCTCGATCCCGCCCCCTCCAGATCCTCAATCCTGCCCTCTCCGGATCACCTGCCCTTTCTCCAGCCCCTCAATCCCACCCTCTCTCCAGATATTCGACCCCGCCGTCACCAGATATTCAACCCCCCCTCTCTCCAGATCCTCGACCCCGCCCTCTCCAAATCCTCGATCCCGCTCTCTCTCCAGATCCTTGACCCCGCCCTCTCTCCAGATCCTCGACCCCGCCCTCTCCAGATCCTCGACCCCGCTCGCTCTCTCCAGATCCTTGACCCCGCCCTCTCTCCAGATCTTTGACCCCGCCCTCTCGCCAGATCTTTGAACCCGCCCTCTCGCCAGATCCTCGACCCCGCCCTCTCCAGATCCTCAACCCCGCCCTCTCTCCAGATCCTCGACATCGCCCTCTCCAGATCCTCGACCCCGCCCTCTCTCCAGATCCGCGACCCGACCCTCTCTCCAGATATTCGACCCCGCCCTCTCTCCAGATCCTCGACCCGACCCTCTCTCCAGATATTCGACCCCGCCCTCTCCAGGTCCTCGACTCCGCTCTCTCCAGATCCTCAATCCCGCCCTCCCTCCGGATCCTCGACCCCGCCCTCTCTCCAGATCCTTGACTCCGCCCTCTCCAGATCCTCGACCCCGCCCTCTCTCCAGATCCTCGACTCCGCCGTCTCCAGATCCTCAATCCCGCCCTCCCTCCAGATCCTCGACCCCGCCCTCTCTCCAGATCCTCGATCCCGCCCTCTTCCCAGATTCTCAACCCCGCCATCTCCAGATCCTCGATACCGCCCTCTCTGCAGATCCTCGATCCCGCCCTCTCTCCAGATCTTCGACCCCGCCCTCTCTCCAGATCCTCGATCCCGCCCTCTCTCCAGATCCTCGATCCCGCCCTCTCTCCAGATCCTCGATCCCGCCCTCTTCCCAGATTCTCAACCCCACCATCTCCAGATCCTCGACCCCGCCCTCTCTGCAGATCCTCGATCCCGCCCTCTCTCCAGATCTTCGACCCCGCCCTCTCTCCAGATCCTCGATCCCGCCCTCTCTCCAGATCCTCGATCCCGCCCTCTCTGCAGATCCTCGATCCCGCCCTCTCTCCAGATCCTCGATCCCGCCCTCTCTGCAGATCCTCGATCCTGCCCTCTCTCCAGATCCTCGATCCCGCCCTCTCCAGATCCTCGACCCCACCCTCTGTCCAGATATTCGACCCCGCCCTGTCCAGATCCTCGATCCCGCCCCCTCCAGATCCTCAATCCTGCCCTCTCCGGATCACCCGCCCTTTCACCAAACCCTCAATCCCACCCTCTCTGCAGATCCTCGATCCCGCCATCTCCAGATCCTCGACCCCGCCCTCTCTCCAGATCCTCGATCCCGCCATCTCCAGATCCTCGACCCCGCCCTCTCCAGACCCTCGATCCCGCCCTCGCTCCAGATCTTCGACCCCGCCCTCGCTCCAGATCTTCGACCCCGCCCTCTCTCCAGATCCTCGATCCCGCCATCTCCAGATCCTCGACCCCGCCCTCTCCAGACCCTCGATCCCGCCCTCGCTCCAGATCTTCGACCCCGCCCTCTCTCCAGATCTTCGACCCCGCCCTCTCTCCAGATCCTCGATCCCGCCCTCTCTGCAGATCCTCGATCCTGCCCTCTCTCCAGATCCTCGACCCCGCCCTCTCTGCAGATCCTCGATCCTGCCCTCTCTCCAGATCCTCGATCCCGCCCTCTCCAGATTCTCGATCCCGCCCTCTCCAGATCCTCGACCCCGCCCTCTCCAGATTCTCGATCCCGCCCTCTCCAGATCCTCGACCCGACCCTCTCTCCAGATATTCGACCCCGCCCTCTCCAGGTCCTCGACTCCGCTCTCTCCAGATCCTCAATCCCGCCCTCCCTCCGGATCCTCGACCCCGCCCTCTCTCCAGATCCTCGACTCCGCCCTCTCCAGATCCTCGACCCCGCCCTCTCTCCAGATCCTCGACTCCGCCCTCTCCAGATCCTCAATCCCGCCCTCCCTCCAGATCCTCGATCCCGCCCTCTCTGCAGATCCTCGATCCCGCCCTCTCTCCAGATCTTCGACCCCGCCCTCTCTCCAGATCCTCGATCCTGCCCTCTCTCCAGATCCTCGACCCCGCCCTCTCTGCAGATCCACGATCCTGCCCTCTCTCCAGATCCTCGATCCCGCCCCCTCCAGATCCTCGACCCCACCCTCTGTCCAGATATTCGACCCCGCCCTGTCCAGATCCTCGATCCCGCCCCCTCCAGATCCTCAATCCTGCCCTCTCCGGATCACCTGCCCTTTCTCCAGCCCCTCAATCCCACCCTCTCTCCAGATATTCGACCCCGCCGTCACCAGATATTCAACCCCCCCTCTCTCCAGATCCTCGACCCCGCCCTCTCCAAATCCTCGATCCCGCTCTCTCTCCAGATCCTTGACCCCGCCCTCTCTCCAGATCCTCGACCCCGCCCTCTCCAGATCCTCGACCCCGCTCGCTCTCTCCAGATCCTTGACCCCGCCCTCTCTCCAGATCTTTGACCCCGCCCTCTCGCCAGATCTTTGACCCCGCCCTCTCGCCAGATCTTTGAACCCGCCCTCTCGCCAGATCCTCGACCCCGCCCTCTCCAGATCCTCAACCCCGCCCTCTCTCCAGATCCTCGACATCGCCCTCTCCAGATCCTCGACCCCGCCCTCTCTCCAGATCCGCGACCCGACCCTCTCTCCAGATATTCGACCCCGCCCTCTCTCCAGATCCTCGACCCGACCCTCTCTCCAGATATTCGACCCCGCCCTCTCCAGGTCCTCGACTCCGCTCTCTCCAGATCCTCAATCCCGCCCTCCCTCCGGATCCTCGACCCCGCCCTCTCTCCAGATCCTTGACTCCGCCCTCTCCAGATCCTCGACCCCGCCCTCTCTCCAGATCCTCGACTCCGCCGTCTCCAGATCCTCAATCCCGCCCTCCCTCCAGATCCTCGACCCCGCCCTCTCTCCAGATCCTCGATCCCGCCCTCTTCCCAGATTCTCAACCCCGCCATCTCCAGATCCTCGATACCGCCCTCTCTGCAGATCCTCGATCCCGCCCTCTCTCCAGATCTTCGACCCCGCCCTCTCTCCAGATCCTCGATCCCGCCCTCTCTCCAGATCCTCGATCCCGCCCTCTCTCCAGATCCTCGATCCCGCCCTCTTCCCAGATTCTCAACCCCGCCATCTCCAGATCCTCGACCCCGCCCTCTCTGCAGATCCTCGATCCCGCCCTCTCTCCAGATCTTCGACCCCGCCCTCTCTCCAGATCCTCGATCCCGCCCTCTCTCCAGATCCTCGATCCCGCCCTCTCTGCAGATCCTCGATCCCGCCCTCTCTCCAGATCCTCGATCCCGCCCTCTCTGCAGATCCTCGATCCTGCCCTCTCTCCAGATCCTCGATCCCGCCCTCTCCAGATCCTCGACCCCACCCTCTGTCCAGATATTCGACCCCGCCCTGTCCAGATCCTCGATCCCGCCCCCTCCAGATCCTCAATCCTGCCCTCTCCGGATCACCCGCCCTTTCACCAAACCCTCAATCCCACCCTCTCTGCAGATCCTCGATCCCGCCATCTCCAGATCCTCGACCCCGCCCTCTCTCCAGATCCTCGATCCCGCCATCTCCAGATCCTCGACCCCGCCCTCTCCAGACCCTCGATCCCGCCCTCGCTCCAGATCTTCGACCCCGCCCTCGCTCCAGATCTTCGACCCCGCCCTCTCTCCAGATCCTCGATCCCGCCATCTCCAGATCCTCGACCCCGCCCTCTCCAGACCCTCGATCCCGCCCTCGCTCCAGATCTTCGACCCCGCCCTCTCTCCAGATCTTCGACCCCGCCCTCTCTCCAGATCCTCGATCCCGCCCTCTCTGCAGATCCTCGATCCTGCCCTCTCTCCAGATCCTCGACCCCGCCCTCTCTGCAGATCCTCGATCCTGCCCTCTCTCCAGATCCTCGATCCCGCCCTCTCCAGATTCTCGATCCCGCCCTCTCCAGATCCTCGACCCCGCCCTCTCCAGATTCTCGATCCCGCCCTCTCCAGATCCTCGACCCGACCCTCTCTCCAGATATTCGACCCCGCCCTCTCCAGGTCCTCGACTCCGCTCTCTCCAGATCCTCAATCCCGCCCTCCCTCCGGATCCTCGACCCCGCCCTCTCTCCAGATCCTCGACTCCGCCCTCTCCAGATCCTCGACCCCGCCCTCTCTCCAGATCCTCGACTCCGCCCTCTCCAGATCCTCAATCCCGCCCTCCCTCCAGATCCTCGATCCCGCCCTCTCTCCAGATCCTCGATCCCGCCCTCTTCCCAGATTCTCAACCCCGCCATCTCCAGATCCTCGATACCGCCCTCTCTGCAGATCCTCGATCCCGCCCTCTCTCCAGATCTTCGACCCCGCCCTCTCTCCAGATCCTCGATCCCGCCCTCTCTCCAGATCCTCGATCCCGCCCTCTCTCCAGATCCTCGATCCCGCCCTCTTCCCAGATTCTCAACCCCGCCATCTCCAGATCCTCGACCCCGCCCTCTCTGCAGATCCTCGATCCCGCCCTCTCTCCAGATCTTCGACCCCGCCCTCTCTCCAGATCCTCGATCCCGCCCTCTCTCCAGATCCTCGATCCCGCCCTCTCTGCAGATCCTCGATCCCGCCCTCTCTCCAGATCCTCGATCCCGCCCTCTCTGCAGATCCTCGATCCTGCCCTCTCTCCAGATCCTCGATCCCGCCCTCTCCAGATCCTCGACCCCACCCTCTGTCCAGATATTCGACCCCGCCCTGTCCAGATCCTCGATCCCGCCCCCTCCAGATCCTCAATCCTGCCCTCTCCGGATCACCCGCCCTTTCACCAAACCCTCAATCCCACCCTCTCTGCAGATCCTCGATCCCGCCATCTCCAGATCCTCGACCCCGCCCTCTCTCCAGATCCTCGATCCCGCCATCTCCAGATCCTCGACCCCGCCCTCTCCAGACCCTCGATCCCGCCCTCGCTCCAGATCTTCGACCCCGCCCTCGCTCCAGATCTTCGACCCCGCCCTCTCTCCAGATCCTCGATCCCGCCATCTCCAGATCCTCGACCCCGCCCTCTCCAGACCCTCGATCCCGCCCTCGCTCCAGATCTTCGACCCCGCCCTCTCTCCAGATCTTCGACCCCGCCCTCTCTCCAGATCCTCGATCCCGCCCTCTCTGCAGATCCTCGATCCTGCCCTCTCTCCAGATCCTCGACCCCGCCCTCTCTGCAGATCCTCGATCCTGCCCTCTCTCCAGATCCTCGATCCCGCCCTCTCCAGATTCTCGATCCCGCCCTCTCCAGATCCTCGACCCCGCCCTCTCCAGATTCTCGATCCCGCCCTCTCCAGATCCTCGATCCTGCCCTCTCTCCAGATCCTCGATCCCAGCCCTCACCAGATTCTCGATCCCGCCCCCTCCAGATCCTCGATCCTGCCCTCTCTCCAGATCCTCGACCCCGCCCTCTCTCCAGATCCTCGATCCTGCCCTCTCTCCAGATCCTCGATCCCGCCCTCTCCAGATCCTCGACCCCACTCTCTGTCCAGATATTCGACCCCGCCCTGTCCAGATCCTCGATCCCGCCCCCTCCAGATCCTCAATCCTGCCCTCTCCGGATCACCCGCCCTTTCTCCAGACCCTCAATCCCACCCTCTCTCCAGATATTCGACCCCGCCCTCTCCAGATCCTTGACCCCGCCCTCTCCAGTTCCTCGATCCCGCCCTCTCTCCAGATCCTCGATCCCGCTCTCTCTCCAGATCCTTGACCCTGCCCTCTCTCCAGTTCCTCGATCCCGCCCTCTCTCCAGATCTTCGACCCCGCCCTCTCTCCAGATCCTCGATCCCGCCCTCTCTCCAGATCCTCGATCCCGCCCTCTCTCCAGATCCTCGATCCCGCCCTCTTCCCAGATTCTCAACCCCGCCATCTCCAGATCCTCGACCCCGCCCTCTCTGCAGATCCTCGATCCCGCCCTCTCTCCAGATCTTCGACCCCGCCCTCTCTCCAGATCCTCGATCCCGCCCTCTCTCCAGATCCTCGATCCCGCCCTCTCTGCAGATCCTCGATCCCGCCCTCTCTCCAGATCCTCGATCCCGCCCTCTCTGCAGATCCTCGATCCTGCCCTCTCTCCAGATTCTCGATCCCGCCCTCTCCAGATCCTCGACCCCGCCCTCTCCAGATTCTCGATCCCGCCCTCTCCAGTTCCTCGATCCCGCCCTCTCTCAAGATCCTCGACCCCGCCCTCTCCAGATCCTCGACCCCGCCCTCTCCAGATCCTCGACCCCGCCCTCTCCAGATCCTTGACCCCGCCCTCTCCAGTTCCTCGATCCCGCCCTCTCTCCAGATCCTCGATCCCGCTCTCTCTCCAGATCCTTGACCCTGCCCTCTCTCCAGTTCCTCGATCCTGCCCTCTCTCAAGATCCTCGATCCCGCCCTCTTCCCAGATTCTCAACCCCGCCATCTCCAGATCCTCGATACCGCCCTCTCTGCAGATCCTCGATCCCGCCCTCTCTCCAGATCTTCGACCCCGCCCTCTCTCCAGATCCTCGATCCCGCCCTCTCTCCAGATCCTCGATCCCGCCCTCTCTCCAGATCCTCGATCCCGCCCTCTTCCCAGATTCTCAACCCCGCCATCTCCAGATCCTCGACCCCGCCCTCTCTGCAGATCCTCGATCCCGCCCTCTCTCCAGATCTTCGACCCCGCCCTCTCTCCAGATCCTCGATCCCGCCCTCTCTCCAGATCCTCGATCCCGCCCTCTCTGCAGATCCTCGATCCCGCCCTCTCTCCAGATCCTCGATCCCGCCCTCTCTGCAGATCCTCGATCCTGCCCTCTCTCCAGATTCTCGATCCCGCCCTCTCCAGATCCTCGACCCCGCCCTCTCCAGATTCTCGATCCCGCCCTCTCCAGATCCTCGATCCTGCCCTCTCTCCAGATCCTCGATCCCAGCCCTCACCAGATTCTCGATCCCGCCCCCTCCAGATCCTCGATCCTGCCCTCTCTCCAGATCCTCGACCCCGCCCTCTCTCCAGATCCTCGATCCTGCCCTCTCTCCAGATCCTCGATCCCGCCCTCTTCCCAGATTCTCAACCCCGCCATCTCCAGATCCTCGATACCGCCCTCTCTGCAGATCCTCGATCCCGCCCTCTCTCCAGATCTTCGACCCCGCCCTCTCTCCAGATCCTCGATCCCGCCCTCTCTCCAGATCCTCGATCCCGCCCTCTCTCCAGATCCTCGATCCCGCCCTCTTCCCAGATTCTCAACCCCGCCATCTCCAGATCCTCGACCCCGCCCTCTCTGCAGATCCTCGATCCCGCCCTCTCTCCAGATCTTCGACCCCGCCCTCTCTCCAGATCCTCGATCCCGCCCTCTCTCCAGATCCTCGATCCCGCCCTCTCTGCAGATCCTCGATCCCGCCCTCTCTCCAGATCCTCGATCCCGCCCTCTCTGCAGATCCTCGATCCTGCCCTCTCTCCAGATTCTCGATCCCGCCCTCTCCAGATCCTCGACCCCGCCCTCTCCAGATTCTCGATCCCGCCCTCTCCAGATCCTCGATCCTGCCCTCTCTCCAGATCCTCGATCCCAGCCCTCACCAGATTCTCGATCCCGCCCCCTCCAGATCCTCGATCCTGCCCTCTCTCCAGATCCTCGACCCCGCCCTCTCTCCAGATCCTCGATCCTGCCCTCTCTCCAGATCCTCGATCCCGCCCTCTCCAGATCCTCGACCCCACTCTCTGTCCAGATATTCGACCCCGCCCTGTCCAGATCCTCGATCCCGCCCCCTCCAGATCCTCAATCCTGCCCTCTCCGGATCACCCGCCCTTTCTCCAGACCCTCAATCCCACCCTCTCTCCAGATATTCGACCCCGCCCTCTCCAGATCCTTGACCCCGCCCTCTCCAGTTCCTCGATCCCGCCCTCTCTCCAGATCCTCGATCCCGCTCTCTCTCCAGATCCTTGACCCTGCCCTCTCTCCAGTTCCTCGATCCCGCCCTCTCTCAAGATCCTCGACCCCGCCCTCTCCAGATCCTCGACCCCGCCCTCTCCAGATCCTCGACCCCGCCCTCTCTCCAGATCCTCGACCCTGCGCTCCCTCCAGATCCTCGATCCCGCCCTCTCTCCAGATCCTCGATCCCGCCCTCTCTCCAGATCCTCGATCCCACCCTCTCTCCAGATCCTCGACCCCGCCCTCTCCAGATCCTCGACCCCACCCTCTCCAGAACCTCGACCCCGCCCTCTCTCCAGATCCTCGACCCTGCGCTCCCTCCAGATCCTCGATCCCGCCCTCTCTCCAGATCCTCGATCCCGCCCTCTCTCCAGATCCTCGATCCCGCCCTCTCTCCAGATCCTCGATCCCGCCCTCTCTCCAGATCCTCGACCCCGCCCTCTCTCCAGATCCTCGATCCCGCCCTCTCCAGATCCTCGGCCCCGCCCTCTCCAGATCCTCGATCCCGCCCTCTCCAGATCCTCGACCCCGCCCTCTCCAGATCCTCGATCCCGCCCTCTCCAGATCCTCGACCCCGCCCTCTCCAGATCCTCGATCCCACCCTCTCTCCAGATGCTCGATCCCGCCCTCTCTCCAGATCCTCGACCCCGCCCTCTCCAGATCCTCGATCCCGCCCTCTCTCCAGATCCTCGACCCCGCCCTCTCCAGATCCTTGACCCCGCCCTCTCCAGATCCTTGACCCCGCCCTCTCCAGTTCCTCGATCCCGCCCTCTCTCCAGATCCTCGATCCCGCTCTCTCTCCAGATCCTTGACCCTGCCCTCTCTCCAGTTCCTCGATCCCGCCCTCTCTCAAGATCCTCGACCCCGCCCTCTCCAGATCCTCGACCCCGCCCTCTCCAGATCCTCGACCCCGCCCTCTCCAGATCCTCGACCCCGCCCTCTCCAGATCCTTGACCCCGCCCTCTCCAGTTCCTCGATCCCGCCCTCTCTCCAGATCCTCGATCCCGCTCTCTCTCCAGATCCTTGACCCTGCCCTCTCTCCAGTTCCTCGATCCTGCCCTCTCTCAAGATCCTCGATCCCGCCCTCTTCCCAGATTCTCTACCCCGCCATCTCCAGATCCTCGATACCGCCCTCTCTGCAGATCCTCGATCCCGCCCTCTCTCCAGATCTTCGACCCCGCCCTCTCTCCAGATCCTCGATCCCGCCCTCTCTCCAGATCCTCGATCCCGCCCTCTCTCCAGATCCTCGATCCCGCCCTCTTCCCAGATTCTCAACCCCGCCATCTCCAGATCCTCGACCCCGCCCTCTCTGCAGATCCTCGATCCCGCCCTCTCTCCAGATCTTCGACCCCGCCCTCTCTCCAGATCCTCGATCCCGCCCTCTCTCCAGATCCTCGATCCCGCCCTCTCTGCAGATATTCGACCCCGCCCTCTCCAGGTCCTCGACTCCGCTCTCTCCAGATCCTCTATCCCGCCCTCCCTCCGGATCCTCGACCCCGCCCGCTCTCCAGATCCACGACTCCGCCCTCTCCAGATCCTCGACCCCGCCCTCTCTCCAGATCCTCGACTCCGCCCTCTCCAGATCCTCAATCCCGCCCTCCCTCCAGATCCTCGATCCCGCCCTCTCTCCAGATCCTCGATCCCGCCCTCTTCCCAGATTCTCAACCGCGCCATCTCCAGATCCTCGATCCCACCCTCTCTGCAGATCCTCGATCCCGCCCTCGCTCCAGATCTTTGACCCCGCCCTCTCTGCAGATCCTCGATCCCACCCTCTCCAGATCCTCGACCCAGCCCTCACTGCAGATCCTCGATCCCGCCCTCTCCAGATCCTCGATCCTGCCCTCTCTCCAGATCCTCGATCCCGCCCTCTCCAGATCCTCAATCCTGCCCTCTCTCCAGATCCTCGATCCCGCCCTCTCCAGATCCTCGACCCCGCCCTCTCCAGATCCTCGATCCTGCCCTCTCTCCAGATCCTCGACCCCGCCCTCTCTCCAGATCCTCGATCCCACCCTCTGTCCAGATATTCGACGCCACCCTGTCCAGATCCTCGATCCCGCCCCCTCCAGATCCTCAATCCTGCCCTCTCCGGATCACCCGCCCTTTCTCCAAACCCTCAAGCCCACCCTCTCTCCAGATATTTGACCCCACCCTCTCTCCAGATCCTCGACCCCACCCTCTCTCCAGATATTCGACCCCGCCCTCTCCAGGTCCTCGACTCCGCTCTCTCCAGATCCTCAATCCCGCCCTCCCTCCGGATCCTCGATCCCGCCCTCTCTCCAGATCCTCGACTCCGCCCTCTCCAGGTCCTCAATCCCGCCCTCCCTCCAGATCCTCGATCCCGCCCTCTCTCCAGATCCTCGATCACGCCCTCTTCCCAGATTCTCAACCCCGCCATCTCCAGATCCTCGATCCCGCCCTCTCTGCAGATCCTCGATCCCGCCCTCTCTCCAGATCTTCGACCCCGCCCTCTCTCCAGATCCTCGATCCTGCCCTCTCTCCAGATCCTCGACCCCGCCCTCTCTGCAGATCCACGATCCTGCCCTCTCTCCAGATCCTCGATCCCGCCCCCTCCAGATCCTCGACCCCACCCTCTGTCCAGATATTCGACCCCGCCCTGTCCAGATCCTCGATCCCGCCCCCTCCAGATCCTCAATCCTGCCCTCTCCGGATCACCTGCCCTTTCTCCAGCCCCTCAATCCCACCCTCTCTCCAGATATTCGACCCCGCCGTCACCAGATATTCAACCCCCCCTCTCTCCAGATCCTCGACCCCGCCCTCTCCAAATCCTCGATCCCGCTCTCTCTCCAGATCCTTGACCCCGCCCTCTCTCCAGATCCTCGACCCCGCCCTCTCCAGATCCTCGACCCCGCTCGCTCTCTCCAGATCCTTGACCCCGCCCTCTCTCCAGATCTTTGACCCCGCCCTCTCGCCAGATCTTTGAACCCGCCCTCTCGCCAGATCCTCGACCCCGCCCTCTCCAGATCCTCAACCCCGCCCTCTCTCCAGATCCTCGACATCGCCCTCTCCAGATCCTCGACCCCGCCCTCTCTCCAGATCCGCGACCCGACCCTCTCTCCAGATATTCGACCCCGCCCTCTCTCCAGATCCTCGACCCGACCCTCTCTCCAGATATTCGACCCCGCCCTCTCCAGGTCCTCGACTCCGCTCTCTCCAGATCCTCAATCCCGCCCTCCCTCCGGATCCTCGACCCCGCCCTCTCTCCAGATCCTTGACTCCGCCCTCTCCAGATCCTCGACCCCGCCCTCTCTCCAGATCCTCGACTCCGCCGTCTCCAGATCCTCAATCCCGCCCTCCCTCCAGATCCTCGACCCCGCCCTCTCTCCAGATCCTCGATCCCGCCCTCTTCCCAGATTCTCAACCCCGCCATCTCCAGATCCTCGATACCGCCCTCTCTGCAGATCCTCGATCCCGCCCTCTCTCCAGATCTTCGACCCCGCCCTCTCTCCAGATCCTCGATCCCGCCCTCTCTCCAGATCCTCGATCCCGCCCTCTCTCCAGATCCTCGATCCCGCCCTCTTCCCAGATTCTCAACCCCACCATCTCCAGATCCTCGACCCCGCCCTCTCTGCAGATCCTCGATCCCGCCCTCTCTCCAGATCTTCGACCCCGCCCTCTCTCCAGATCCTCGATCCCGCCCTCTCTCCAGATCCTCGATCCCGCCCTCTCTGCAGATCCTCGATCCCGCCCTCTCTCCAGATCCTCGATCCCGCCCTCTCTGCAGATCCTCGATCCTGCCCTCTCTCCAGATCCTCGATCCCGCCCTCTCCAGATCCTCGACCCCACCCTCTGTCCAGATATTCGACCCCGCCCTGTCCAGATCCTCGATCCCGCCCCCTCCAGATCCTCAATCCTGCCCTCTCCGGATCACCCGCCCTTTCACCAAACCCTCAATCCCACCCTCTCTGCAGATCCTCGATCCCGCCATCTCCAGATCCTCGACCCCGCCCTCTCTCCAGATCCTCGATCCCGCCATCTCCAGATCCTCGACCCCGCCCTCTCCAGACCCTCGATCCCGCCCTCGCTCCAGATCTTCGACCCCGCCCTCGCTCCAGATCTTCGACCCCGCCCTCTCTCCAGATCCTCGATCCCGCCATCTCCAGATCCTCGACCCCGCCCTCTCCAGACCCTCGATCCCGCCCTCGCTCCAGATCTTCGACCCCGCCCTCTCTCCAGATCTTCGACCCCGCCCTCTCTCCAGATCCTCGATCCCGCCCTCTCTGCAGATCCTCGATCCTGCCCTCTCTCCAGATCCTCGACCCCGCCCTCTCTGCAGATCCTCGATCCTGCCCTCTCTCCAGATCCTCGATCCCGCCCTCTCCAGATTCTCGATCCCGCCCTCTCCAGATCCTCGACCCCGCCCTCTCCAGATTCTCGATCCCGCCCTCTCCAGATCCTCGACCCGACCCTCTCTCCAGATATTCGACCCCGCCCTCTCCAGGTCCTCGACTCCGCTCTCTCCAGATCCTCAATCCCGCCCTCCCTCCGGATCCTCGACCCCGCCCTCTCTCCAGATCCTCGACTCCGCCCTCTCCAGATCCTCGACCCCGCCCTCTCTCCAGATCCTCGACTCCGCCCTCTCCAGATCCTCAATCCCGCCCTCCCTCCAGATCCTCGATCCCGCCCTCTCTGCAGATCCTCGATCCCGCCCTCTCTCCAGATCTTCGACCCCGCCCTCTCTCCAGATCCTCGATCCTGCCCTCTCTCCAGATCCTCGACCCCGCCCTCTCTGCAGATCCACGATCCTGCCCTCTCTCCAGATCCTCGATCCCGCCCCCTCCAGATCCTCGACCCCACCCTCTGTCCAGATATTCGACCCCGCCCTGTCCAGATCCTCGATCCCGCCCCCTCCAGATCCTCAATCCTGCCCTCTCCGGATCACCTGCCCTTTCTCCAGCCCCTCAATCCCACCCTCTCTCCAGATATTCGACCCCGCCGTCACCAGATATTCAACCCCCCCTCTCTCCAGATCCTCGACCCCGCCCTCTCCAAATCCTCGATCCCGCTCTCTCTCCAGATCCTTGACCCCGCCCTCTCTCCAGATCCTCGACCCCGCCCTCTCCAGATCCTCGACCCCGCTCGCTCTCTCCAGATCCTTGACCCCGCCCTCTCTCCAGATCTTTGACCCCGCCCTCTCGCCAGATCTTTGAACCCGCCCTCTCGCCAGATCCTCGACCCCGCCCTCTCCAGATCCTCAACCCCGCCCTCTCTCCAGATCCTCGACATCGCCCTCTCCAGATCCTCGACCCCGCCCTCTCTCCAGATCCGCGACCCGACCCTCTCTCCAGATATTCGACCCCGCCCTCTCTCCAGATCCTCGACCCGACCCTCTCTCCAGATATTCGACCCCGCCCTCTCCAGGTCCTCGACTCCGCTCTCTCCAGATCCTCAATCCCGCCCTCCCTCCGGATCCTCGACCCCGCCCTCTCTCCAGATCCTTGACTCCGCCCTCTCCAGATCCTCGACCCCGCCCTCTCTCCAGATCCTCGACTCCGCCGTCTCCAGATCCTCAATCCCGCCCTCCCTCCAGATCCTCGACCCCGCCCTCTCTCCAGATCCTCGATCCCGCCCTCTTCCCAGATTCTCAACCCCGCCATCTCCAGATCCTCGATACCGCCCTCTCTGCAGATCCTCGATCCCGCCCTCTCTCCAGATCTTCGACCCCGCCCTCTCTCCAGATCCTCGATCCCGCCCTCTCTCCAGATCCTCGATCCCGCCCTCTCTCCAGATCCTCGATCCCGCCCTCTTCCCAGATTCTCAACCCCGCCATCTCCAGGTCCTCGACCCCGCCCTCTCTGCAGATCCTCGATCCCGCCCTCTCTCCAGATCTTCGACCCCGCCCTCTCTCCAGATCCTCGATCCCGCCCTCTCTCCAGATCCTCGATCCCGCCCTCTCTGCAGATCCTCGATCCCGCCCTCTCTCCAGATCTTCGATCCCGCCCTCTCTGCAGATCCTCGATCCTGCCCTCTCTCCAGATCCTCGATCCCGCCCTCTCCAGATCCTCGACCCCACCCTCTGTCCAGATATTCGACCCCGCCCTGTCCAGATCCTCGATCCCGCCCCCTCCAGATCCTCAATCCTGCCCTCTCCGGATCACCCGCCCTTTCACCAAACCCTCAATCCCACCCTCTCTGCAGATCCTCGATCCCGCCATCTCCAGATCCTCGACCCCGCCCTCTCTCCAGATCCTCGATCCCGCCATCTCCAGATCCTCGACCCCGCCCTCTCCAGACCCTCGATCCCGCCCTCGCTCCAGATCTTCGACCCCGCCCTCGCTCCAGATCTTCGACCCCGCCCTCTCTCCAGATCCTCGATCCCGCCATCTCCAGATCCTCGACCCCGCCCTCTCCAGACCCTCGATCCCGCCCTCGCTCCAGATCTTCGACCCCGCCCTCTCTCCAGATCTTCGACCCCGCCCTCTCTCCAGATCCTCGATCCCGCCCTCTCTGCAGACCCTCGATCCTGCCCTCTCTCCAGATCCTCGACCCCGCCCTCTCTGCAGATCCTCGATCCTGCCCTCTCTCCAGATCCTCGATCCCGCCCTCTCCAGATTCTCGATCCCGCCCTCTCCAGATCCTCGACCCCGCCCTCTCCAGATTCTCGATCCCGCCCTCTCCAGATCCTCGACCCGACCCTCTCTCCAGATATTCGACCCCGCCCTCTCCAGGTCCTCGACTCCGCTCTCTCCAGATCCTCAATCCCGCCCTCCCTCCGGATCCTCGACCCCGCCCTCTCTCCAGATCCTCGACTCCGCCCTCTCCAGATCCTCGACCCCGCCCTCTCTCCAGATCCTCGACTCCGCCCTCTCCAGATCCTCAATCCCGCCCTCCCTCCAGATCCTCGATCCCGCCCTCTCTCCAGATCCTCGATCCCGCCCTCTTCCCAGATTCTCAACCCCGCCATCTCCAGATCCTCGATACCGCCCTCTCTGCAGATCCTCGATCCCGCCCTCTCTCCAGATCTTCGACCCCGCCCTCTCTCCAGATCCTCGATCCCGCCCTCTCTCCAGATCCTCGATCCCGCCCTCTCTCCAGATCCTCGATCCCGCCCTCTTCCCAGATTCTCAACCCCGCCATCTCCAGATCCTCGACCCCGCCCTCTCTGCAGATCCTCGATCCCGCCCTCTCTCCAGATCTTCGACCCCGCCCTCTCTCCAGATCCTCGATCCCGCCCTCTCTCCAGATCCTCGATCCCGCCCTCTCTGCAGATCCTCGATCCCGCCCTCTCTCCAGATCCTCGATCCCGCCCTCTCTGCAGATCCTCGATCCTGCCCTCTCTCCAGATCCTCGATCCCGCCCTCTCCAGATCCTCGACCCCACCCTCTGTCCAGATATTCGACCCCGCCCTGTCCAGATCCTCGATCCCGCCCCCTCCAGATCCTCAATCCTGCCCTCTCCGGATCACCCGCCCTTTCACCAAACCCTCAATCCCACCCTCTCTGCAGATCCTCGATCCCGCCATCTCCAGATCCTCGACCCCGCCCTCTCTCCAGATCCTCGATCCCGCCATCTCCAGATCCTCGACCCCGCCCTCTCCAGACCCTCGATCCCGCCCTCGCTCCAGATCTTCGACCCCGCCCTCGCTCCAGATCTTCGACCCCGCCCTCTCTCCAGATCCTCGATCCCGCCATCTCCAGATCCTCGACCCCGCCCTCTCCAGACCCTCGATCCCGCCCTCGCTCCAGATCTTCGACCCCGCCCTCTCTCCAGATCTTCGACCCCGCCCTCTCTCCAGATCCTCGATCCCGCCCTCTCTGCAGATCCTCGATCCTGCCCTCTCTCCAGATCCTCGACCCCGCCCTCTCTGCAGATCCTCGATCCTGCCCTCTCTCCAGATCCTCGATCCCGCCCTCTCCAGATTCTCGATCCCGCCCTCTCCAGATCCTCGACCCCGCCCTCTCCAGATTCTCGATCCCGCCCTCTCCAGATCCTCGATCCTGCCCTCTCTCCAGATCCTCGATCCCAGCCCTCACCAGATTCTCGATCCCGCCCCCTCCAGATCCTCGATCCTGCCCTCTCTCCAGATCCTCGACCCCGCCCTCTCTCCAGATCCTCGATCCTGCCCTCTCTCCAGATCCTCGATCCCGCCCTCTCCAGATCCTCGACCCCACTCTCTGTCCAGATATTCGACCCCGCCCTGTCCAGATCCTCGATCCCGCCCCCTCCAGATCCTCAATCCTGCCCTCTCCGGATCACCCGCCCTTTCTCCAGACCCTCAATCCCACCCTCTCTCCAGATATTCGACCCCGCCCTCTCCAGATCCTTGACCCCGCCCTCTCCAGTTCCTCGATCCCGCCCTCTCTCCAGATCCTCGATCCCGCTCTCTCTCCAGATCCTTGACCCTGCCCTCTCTCCAGTTCCTCGATCCCGCCCTCTCTCCAGATCTTCGACCCCGCCCTCTCTCCAGATCCTCGATCCCGCCCTCTCTCCAGATCCTCGATCCCGCCCTCTCTCCAGATCCTCGATCCCGCCCTCTTCCCAGATTCTCAACCCCGCCATCTCCAGATCCTCGACCCCGCCCTCTCTGCAGATCCTCGATCCCGCCCTCTCTCCAGATCTTCGACCCCGCCCTCTCTCCAGATCCTCGATCCCGCCCTCTCTCCAGATCCTCGATCCCGCCCTCTCTGCAGATCCTCGATCCCGCCCTCTCTCCAGATCCTCGATCCCGCCCTCTCTGCAGATCCTCGATCCTGCCCTCTCTCCAGATTCTCGATCCCGCCCTCTCCAGATCCTCGACCCCGCCCTCTCCAGATTCTCGATCCCGCCCTCTCCAGTTCCTCGATCCCGCCCTCTCTCAAGATCCTCGACCCCGCCCTCTCCAGATCCTCGACCCCGCCCTCTCCAGATCCTCGACCCCGCCCTCTCCAGATCCTTGACCCCGCCCTCTCCAGTTCCTCGATCCCGCCCTCTCTCCAGATCCTCGATCCCGCTCTCTCTCCAGATCCTTGACCCTGCCCTCTCTCCAGTTCCTCGATCCTGCCCTCTCTCAAGATCCTCGATCCCGCCCTCTTCCCAGATTCTCAACCCCGCCATCTCCAGATCCTCGATACCGCCCTCTCTGCAGATCCTCGATCCCGCCCTCTCTCCAGATCTTCGACCCCGCCCTCTCTCCAGATCCTCGATCCCGCCCTCTCTCCAGATCCTCGATCCCGCCCTCTCTCCAGATCCTCGATCCCGCCCTCTTCCCAGATTCTCAACCCCGCCATCTCCAGATCCTCGACCCCGCCCTCTCTGCAGATCCTCGATCCCGCCCTCTCTCCAGATCTTCGACCCCGCCCTCTCTCCAGATCCTCGATCCCGCCCTCTCTCCAGATCCTCGATCCCGCCCTCTCTGCAGATCCTCGATCCCGCCCTCTCTCCAGATCCTCGATCCCGCCCTCTCTGCAGATCCTCGATCCTGCCCTCTCTCCAGATTCTCGATCCCGCCCTCTCCAGATCCTCGACCCCGCCCTCTCCAGATTCTCGATCCCGCCCTCTCCAGATCCTCGATCCTGCCCTCTCTCCAGATCCTCGATCCCAGCCCTCACCAGATTCTCGATCCCGCCCCCTCCAGATCCTCGATCCTGCCCTCTCTCCAGATCCTCGACCCCGCCCTCTCTCCAGATCCTCGATCCTGCCCTCTCTCCAGATCCTCGATCCCGCCCTCTTCCCAGATTCTCAACCCCGCCATCTCCAGATCCTCGATACCGCCCTCTCTGCAGATCCTCGATCCCGCCCTCTCTCCAGATCTTCGACCCCGCCCTCTCTCCAGATCCTCGATCCCGCCCTCTCTCCAGATCCTCGATCCCGCCCTCTCTCCAGATCCTCGATCCCGCCCTCTTCCCAGATTCTCAACCCCGCCATCTCCAGATCCTCGACCCCGCCCTCTCTGCAGATCCTCGATCCCGCCCTCTCTCCAGATCTTCGACCCCGCCCTCTCTCCAGATCCTCGATCCCGCCCTCTCTCCAGATCCTCGATCCCGCCCTCTCTGCAGATCCTCGATCCCGCCCTCTCTCCAGATCCTCGATCCCGCCCTCTCTGCAGATCCTCGATCCTGCCCTCTCTCCAGATTCTCGATCCCGCCCTCTCCAGATCCTCGACCCCGCCCTCTCCAGATTCTCGATCCCGCCCTCTCCAGATCCTCGATCCTGCCCTCTCTCCAGATCCTCGATCCCAGCCCTCACCAGATTCTCGATCCCGCCCCCTCCAGATCCTCGATCCTGCCCTCTCTCCAGATCCTCGACCCCGCCCTCTCTCCAGATCCTCGATCCTGCCCTCTCTCCAGATCCTCGATCCCGCCCTCTCCAGATCCTCGACCCCACTCTCTGTCCAGATATTCGACCCCGCCCTGTCCAGATCCTCGATCCCGCCCCCTCCAGATCCTCAATCCTGCCCTCTCCGGATCACCCGCCCTTTCTCCAGACCCTCAATCCCACCCTCTCTCCAGATATTCGACCCCGCCCTCTCCAGATCCTTGACCCCGCCCTCTCCAGTTCCTCGATCCCGCCCTCTCTCCAGATCCTCGATCCCGCTCTCTCTCCAGATCCTTGACCCTGCCCTCTCTCCAGTTCCTCGATCCCGCCCTCTCTCAAGATCCTCGACCCCGCCCTCTCCAGATCCTCGACCCCGCCCTCTCCAGATCCTCGACCCCGCCCTCTCTCCAGATCCTCGACCCTGCGCTCCCTCCAGATCCTCGATCCCGCCCTCTCTCCAGATCCTCGATCCCGCCCTCTCTCCAGATCCTCGATCCCACCCTCTCTCCAGATCCTCGACCCCGCCCTCTCCAGATCCTCGACCCCACCCTCTCCAGAACCTCGACCCCGCCCTCTCTCCAGATCCTCGACCCTGCGCTCCCTCCAGATCCTCGATCCCGCCCTCTCTCCAGATCCTCGATCCCGCCCTCTCTCCAGATCCTCGATCCCGCCCTCTCTCCAGATCCTCGATCCCGCCCTCTCTCCAGATCCTCGACCCCGCCCTCTCTCCAGATCCTCGATCCCGCCCTCTCCAGATCCTCGGCCCCGCCCTCTCCAGATCCTCGATCCCGCCCTCTCCAGATCCTCGACCCCGCCCTCTCCAGATCCTCGATCCCGCCCTCTCCAGATCCTCGACCCCGCCCTCTCCAGATCCTCGATCCCACCCTCTCTCCAGATGCTCGATCCCGCCCTCTCTCCAGATCCTCGACCCCGCCCTCTCCAGATCCTCGATCCCGCCCTCTCTCCAGATCCTCGACCCCGCCCTCTCCAGATCCTTGACCCCGCCCTCTCCAGATCCTTGACCCCGCCCTCTCCAGTTCCTCGATCCCGCCCTCTCTCCAGATCCTCGATCCCGCTCTCTCTCCAGATCCTTGACCCTGCCCTCTCTCCAGTTCCTCGATCCCGCCCTCTCTCAAGATCCTCGACCCCGCCCTCTCCAGATCCTCGACCCCGCCCTCTCCAGATCCTCGACCCCGCCCTCTCCAGATCCTCGACCCCGCCCTCTCCAGATCCTTGACCCCGCCCTCTCCAGTTCCTCGATCCCGCCCTCTCTCCAGATCCTCGATCCCGCTCTCTCTCCAGATCCTTGACCCTGCCCTCTCTCCAGTTCCTCGATCCTGCCCTCTCTCAAGATCCTCGATCCCGCCCTCTTCCCAGATTCTCTACCCCGCCATCTCCAGATCCTCGATACCGCCCTCTCTGCAGATCCTCGATCCCGCCCTCTCTCCAGATCTTCGACCCCGCCCTCTCTCCAGATCCTCGATCCCGCCCTCTCTCCAGATCCTCGATCCCGCCCTCTCTCCAGATCCTCGATCCCGCCCTCTTCCCAGATTCTCAACCCCGCCATCTCCAGATCCTCGACCCCGCCCTCTCTGCAGATCCTCGATCCCGCCCTCTCTCCAGATCTTCGACCCCGCCCTCTCTCCAGATCCTCGATCCCGCCCTCTCTCCAGATCCTCGATCCCGCCCTCTCTGCAGATCCTCGATCCCGCCCTCTCTCCAGATCCTCGAACCCGCCCTCTCTGCAGATCCTCGATCCTGCCCTCTCTCCAGATCCTCGATCCCGCCCTCTCCAGATCCTCGACCCCACCCTCTGTCCAAATATTCGACCCCGCCCTGTCCAGATCCTCGATCCCGCCCCCTCCAGATCCTCAATCCTGCCCTCTCCGGATCACCCGCCCTTTCTCCAAACCCTCAATCCCACCCTCTCTGCAGATCCTCGATCCCGCCATCTCCAGATCCTCGACCCCGCCCTCTCTCCAGATCCTCGATCCCGCCATCTCCAGATCCTCGACCCCGCCCTCTCCAGACCCTCGATCCCGCCCTCGCTCCAGATCTTCGACCCCGCCCTCGCTCCAGATCTTCGACCCCGCCCTCTCTCCAGATCCTCGATCCCGCCATCTCCAGATCCTCGACCCCGCCCTCTCCAGACCCTCGATCCCGCCCTCGCTCCAGATCTTCGACCCCGCCCTCTCTCCAGATCTTCGACCCCGCCCTCTCTCCAGATCCTCGATCCCGCCCTCTCTGCAGATCCTCGATCCCGCCCTCTCTGCAGATCCTCGATCCTGCCCTCTCTCCAGATCCTCGACCCCGCCCTCTCTGCAGATCCTCGATCCTGCCCTCTCTCCAGATCCTCGATCCCGCCCTCTCCAGATTCTCGATCCCGCCCTCTCCAGATCCTCGACCCCGCCCTCTCCAGATTCTCGATCCCGCCCTCTCCAGATCCTCGATCCCGCCCTCTCTCCAGATCCTCGATCCCGCCCTCTCTCCAGATCCTCGATCCCGCCCTCTTCCCAGATTCTCAACCCCGCCATCTCCAGATCCTCGACCCCGCCCTCTCTGCAGATCCTCGATCCCGCCCTCTCTCCAGATCTTCGACCCCGCCCTCTCTCCAGATCCTCGATCCCGCCCTCTCTCCAGATCCTCGATCCCGCCCTCTCTGCAGATCCTCGATCCCGCCCTCTCTCCAGATCCTCGATCCCGCCCTCTCTGCAGATCCTCGATCCTGCCCTCTCTCCAGATTCTCGATCCCGCCCTCTCCAGATCCTCGACCCCGCCCTCTCCAGATTCTCGATCCCGCCCTCTCCAGATCCTCGATCCTGCCCTCTCTCCAGATCCTCGATCCCAGCCCTCACCAGATTCTCGATCCCGCCCCCTCCAGATCCTCGATCCTGCCCTCTCTCCAGATCCTCGACCCCGCCCTCTCTCCAGATCCTCGATCCTGCCCTCTCTCCAGATCCTCGATCCCGCCCTCTTCCCAGATTCTCAACCCCGCCATCTCCAGATCCTCGATACCGCCCTCTCTGCAGATCCTCGATCCCGCCCTCTCTCCAGATCTTCGACCCCGCCCTCTCTCTAGATCCTCGATCCCGCCCTCTCTCCAGATCCTCGATCCCGCCCTCTCTCCAGATCCTCGATCCCGCCCTCTTCCCAGATTCTCAACCCCGCCATCTCCAGATCCTCGACCCCGCCCTCTCTGCAGATCCTCGATCCCGCCCTCTCTCCAGATCTTCGACCCCGCCCTCTCTCCAGATCCTCGATCCCGCCCTCTCTCCAGATCCTCGATCCCGCCCTCTCTGCAGATCCTCGATCCCGCCCTCTCTCCAGATCCTCGATCCCGCCCTCTCTGCAGATCCTCGATCCTGCCCTCTCTCCAGATTCTCGATCCCGCCCTCTCCAGATCCTCGACCCCGCCCTCTCCAGATTCTCGATCCCGCCCTCTCCAGATCCTCGATCCTGCCCTCTCTCCAGATCCTCGATCCCAGCCCTCACCAGATTCTCGATCCCGCCCCCTCCAGATCCTCGATCCTGCCCTCTCTCCAGATCCTCGACCCCGCCCTCTCTCCAGATCCTCGATCCTGCCCTCTCTCCAGATCCTCGATCCCGCCCTCTCCAGATCCTCGACCCCACTCTCTGTCCAGATATTCGACCCCGCCCTGTCCAGATCCTCGATCCCGCCCCCTCCAGATCCTCAATCCTGCCCTCTCCGGATCACCCGCCCTTTCTCCAGACCCTCAATCCCACCCTCTCTCCAGATATTCGACCCCGCCCTCTCCAGATCCTTGACCCCGCCCTCTCCAGTTCCTCGATCCCGCCCTCTCTCCAGATCCTCGATCCCGCTCTCTCTCCAGATCCTTGACCCTGCCCTCTCTCCAGTTCCTCGATCCCGCCCTCTCTCAAGATCCTCGACCCCGCCCTCTCCAGATCCTCGACCCCGCCCTCTCCAGATCCTCGACCCCGCCCTCTCTCCAGATCCTCGACCCTGCGCTCCCTCCAGATCCTCGATCCCGCCCTCTCTCCAGATCCTCGATCCCGCCCTCTCTCCAGATCCTCGATCCCACCCTCTCTCCAGATCCTCGACCCCGCCCTCTCCAGATCCTCGACCCCACCCTCTCCAGAACCTCGACCCCGCCCTCTCTCCAGATCCTCGACCCTGCGCTCCCTCCAGATCCTCGATCCCGCCCTCTCTCCAGATCCTCGATCCCGCCCTCTCTCCAGATCCTCGATCCCGCCCTCTCTCCAGATCCTCGATCCCGCCCTCTCTCCAGATCCTCGACCCCGCCCTCTCTCCAGATCCTCGATCCCGCCCTCTCCAGATCCTCGGCCCCGCCCTCTCCAGATCCTCGATCCCGCCCTCTCCAGATCCTCGACCCCGCCCTCTCCAGATCCTCGATCCCGCCCTCTCCAGATCCTCGACCCCGCCCTCTCCAGATCCTCGATCCCACCCTCTCTCCAGATGCTCGATCCCGCCCTCTCTCCAGATCCTCGACCCCGCCCTCTCCAGATCCTCGATCCCGCCCTCTCTCCAGATCCTCGACCCCGCCCTCTCCAGATCCTTGACCCCGCCCTCTCCAGATCCTTGACCCCGCCCTCTCCAGTTCCTCGATCCCGCCCTCTCTCCAGATCCTCGATCCCGCTCTCTCTCCAGATCCTTGACCCTGCCCTCTCTCCAGTTCCTCGATCCCGCCCTCTCTCAAGATCCTCGACCCCGCCCTCTCCAGATCCTCGACCCCGCCCTCTCCAGATCCTCGACCCCGCCCTCTCCAGATCCTCGACCCCGCCCTCTCCAGATCCTTGACCCCGCCCTCTCCAGTTCCTCGATCCCGCCCTCTCTCCAGATCCTCGATCCCGCTCTCTCTCCAGATCCTTGACCCTGCCCTCTCTCCAGTTCCTCGATCCTGCCCTCTCTCAAGATCCTCGATCCCGCCCTCTTCCCAGATTCTCTACCCCGCCATCTCCAGATCCTCGATACCGCCCTCTCTGCAGATCCTCGATCCCGCCCTCTCTCCAGATCTTCGACCCCGCCCTCTCTCCAGATCCTCGATCCCGCCCTCTCTCCAGATCCTCGATCCCGCCCTCTCTCCAGATCCTCGATCCCGCCCTCTTCCCAGATTCTCAACCCCGCCATCTCCAGATCCTCGACCCCGCCCTCTCTGCAGATCCTCGATCCCGCCCTCTCTCCAGATCTTCGACCCCGCCCTCTCTCCAGATCCTCGATCCCGCCCTCTCTCCAGATCCTCGATCCCGCCCTCTCTGCAGATCCTCGATCCCGCCCTCTCTCCAGATCCTCGAACCCGCCCTCTCTGCAGATCCTCGATCCTGCCCTCTCTCCAGATCCTCGATCCCGCCCTCTCCAGATCCTCGACCCCACCCTCTGTCCAAATATTCGACCCCGCCCTGTCCAGATCCTCGATCCCGCCCCCTCCAGATCCTCAATCCTGCCCTCTCCGGATCACCCGCCCTTTCTCCAAACCCTCAATCCCACCCTCTCTGCAGATCCTCGATCCCGCCATCTCCAGATCCTCGACCCCGCCCTCTCTCCAGATCCTCGATCCCGCCATCTCCAGATCCTCGACCCCGCCCTCTCCAGACCCTCGATCCCGCCCTCGCTCCAGATCTTCGACCCCGCCCTCGCTCCAGATCTTCGACCCCGCCCTCTCTCCAGATCCTCGATCCCGCCATCTCCAGATCCTCGACCCCGCCCTCTCCAGACCCTCGATCCCGCCCTCGCTCCAGATCTTCGACCCCGCCCTCTCTCCAGATCTTCGACCCCGCCCTCTCTCCAGATCCTCGATCCCGCCCTCTCTGCAGATCCTCGATCCCGCCCTCTCTGCAGATCCTCGATCCTGCCCTCTCTCCAGATCCTCGACCCCGCCCTCTCTGCAGATCCTCGATCCTGCCCTCTCTCCAGATCCTCGATCCCGCCCTCTCCAGATTCTCGATCCCGCCCTCTCCAGATCCTCGACCCCGCCCTCTCCAGATTCTCGATCCCGCCCTCTCCAGATCCTCGATCCTGCCCTCTCTCCAGATCCTCGATCCCAGCCCTCTCCAGATTCTCGATCCCGCCCCCTCCAGATCCTCGATCCTGCCCTCTCTCCAGATCCTCGACCCCGCCCTCTCTCCAGATCCTCGATCCTGCCCTCTCTCCAGATCCTCGATCCCGCCCTCTCCAGATCCTCGACCCCACTCTCTGTCCAGATATTCGACCCCGCCCTGTCCAGATCCTCGATCCCGCCCCCTCCAGATCCTCAATCCTGCCCTCTCCGGATCACCCGCCCTTTCTCCAGACCCTCAATCCCACCCTCTCTCCAGATATTCGACCCCGCCCTCTCCAGATCCTTGACCCCGCCCTCTCCAGTTCCTCGATCCCGCCCTCTCTCCAGATCCTCGATCCCGCTCTCTCTCCAGATCCTTGACCCTGCCCTCTCTCCAGTTCCTCGATCCCGCCCTCTCTCAAGATCCTCGACCCCGCCCTCTCCAGATCCTCGACCCCGCCCTCTCCAGATCCTCGACCCCGCCCTCTCCAGATCCTCGACCCCGCCCTCTCCAGATCCTCGACCCCGCCCTCTCCAGATTCTCGATCCCGCCCTCTCCAGATCCTCGATCCTGCCCTCTCTCCAGATCCTCGATCCCAGCCCTCACCAGATTCTCGATCCCGCCCCCTCCAGATCCTCGATCCTGCCCTCTCTCCAGATCCTCGACCCCGCCCTCTCTCCAGATCCTCGATCCTGCCCTCTCTCCAGATCCTCGATCCCGCCCTCTTCCCAGATTCTCAACCCCGCCATCTCCAGATCCTCGATACCGCCCTCTCTGCAGATCCTCGATCCCGCCCTCTCTCCAGATCTTCGACCCCGCCCTCTCTCCAGATCCTCGATCCCGCCCTCTCTCCAGATCCTCGATCCCGCCCTCTCTCCAGATCCTCGATCCCGCCCTCTTCCCAGATTCTCAACCCCGCCATCTCCAGATCCTCGACCCCGCCCTCTCTGCAGATCCTCGATCCCGCCCTCTCTCCAGATCTTCGACCCCGCCCTCTCTCCAGATCCTCGATCCCGCCCTCTCTCCAGATCCTCGATCCCGCCCTCTCTGCAGATCCTCGATCCCGCCCTCTCTCCAGATCCTCGATCCCGCCCTCTCTGCAGATCCTCGATCCTGCCCTCTCTCCAGATTCTCGATCCCGCCCTCTCCAGATCCTCGACCCCGCCCTCTCCAGATTCTCGATCCCGCCCTCTCCAGATCCTCGATCCTGCCCTCTCTCCAGATCCTCGATCCCAGCCCTCACCAGATTCTCGATCCCGCCCCCTCCAGATCCTCGATCCTGCCCTCTCTCCAGATCCTCGACCCCGCCCTCTCTCCAGATCCTCGATCCTGCCCTCTCTCCAGATCCTCGATCCCGCCCTCTCCAGATCCTCGACCCCACTCTCTGTCCAGATATTCGACCCCGCCCTGTCCAGATCCTCGATCCCGCCCCCTCCAGATCCTCAATCCTGCCCTCTCCGGATCACCCGCCCTTTCTCCAGACCCTCAATCCCACCCTCTCTCCAGATATTCGACCCCGCCCTCTCCAGATCCTTGACCCCGCCCTCTCCAGTTCCTCGATCCCGCCCTCTCTCCAGATCCTCGATCCCGCTCTCTCTCCAGATCCTTGACCCTGCCCTCTCTCCAGTTCCTCGATCCCGCCCTCTCTCCAGATCCTCGACCCCGCCCTCTCCAGATCCTCGACCCCGCCCTCTCCAGATCCTCGACCCCGCCCTCTCTCCAGATCCTCGACCCTGCGCTCCCTCCAGATCCTCGATCCCGCCCTCTCTCCAGATCCTCGATCCCGCCCTCTCTCCAGATCCTCGATCCCACCCTCTCTCCAGATCCTCGACCCCGCCCTCTCCAGATCCTCGACCCCACCCTCTCCAGAACCTCGACCCCGCCCTCTCTCCAGATCCTCGACCCTGCGCTCCCTCCAGATCCTCGATCCCGCCCTCTCTCCAGATCCTCGATCCCGCCCTCTCTCCAGATCCTCGATCCCGCCCTCTCTCCAGATCCTCGATCCCGCCCTCTCTCCAGATCCTCGACCCCGCCCTCTCTCCAGATCCTCGATCCCGCCCTCTCCAGATCCTCGGCCCCGCCCTCTCCAGATCCTCGATCCCGCCCTCTCCAGATCCTCGACCCCGCCCTCTCCAGATCCTCGATCCCGCCCTCTCCAGATCCTCGACCCCGCCCTCTCCAGATCCTCGATCCCACCCTCTCTCCAGATGCTCGATCCCGCCCTCTCTCCAGATCCTCGACCCCGCCCTCTCCAGATCCTCGATCCCGCCCTCTCTCCAGATCCTCGACCCCGCCCTCTCCAGATCCTTGACCCCGCCCTCTCCAGATCCTTGACCCCGCCCTCTCCAGTTCCTCGATCCCGCCCTCTCTCCAGATCCTCGATCCCGCTCTCTCTCCAGATCCTTGACCCTGCCCTCTCTCCAGTTCCTCGATCCCGCCCTCTCTCAAGATCCTCGACCCCGCCCTCTCCAGATCCTCGACCCCGCCCTCTCCAGATCCTCGACCCCGCCCTCTCCAGATCCTCGACCCCGCCCTCTCCAGATCCTTGACCCCGCCCTCTCCAGTTCCTCGATCCCGCCCTCTCTCCAGATCCTCGATCCCGCTCTCTCTCCAGATCCTTGACCCTGCCCTCTCTCCAGTTCCTCGATCCTGCCCTCTCTCAAGATCCTCGATCCCGCCCTCTTCCCAGATTCTCTACCCCGCCATCTCCAGATCCTCGATACCGCCCTCTCTGCAGATCCTCGATCCCGCCCTCTCTCCAGATCTTCGACCCCGCCCTCTCTCCAGATCCTCGATCCCGCCCTCTCTCCAGATCCTCGATCCCGCCCTCTCTCCAGATCCTCGATCCCGCCCTCTTCCCAGATTCTCAACCCCGCCATCTCCAGATCCTCGACCCCGCCCTCTCTGCAGATCCTCGATCCCGCCCTCTCTCCAGATCTTCGACCCCGCCCTCTCTCCAGATCCTCGATCCCGCCCTCTCTCCAGATCCTCGATCCCGCCCTCTCTGCAGATCCTCGATCCCGCCCTCTCTCCAGATCCTCGAACCCGCCCTCTCTGCAGATCCTCGATCCTGCCCTCTCTCCAGATCCTCGATCCCGCCCTCTCCAGATCCTCGACCCCACCCTCTGTCCAAATATTCGACCCCGCCCTGTCCAGATCCTCGATCCCGCCCCCTCCAGATCCTCAATCCTGCCCTCTCCGGATCACCCGCCCTTTCTCCAAACCCTCAATCCCACCCTCTCTGCAGATCCTCGATCCCGCCATCTCCAGATCCTCGACCCCGCCCTCTCTCCAGATCCTCGATCCCGCCATCTCCAGATCCTCGACCCCGCCCTCTCCAGACCCTCGATCCCGCCCTCGCTCCAGATCTTCGACCCCGCCCTCGCTCCAGATCTTCGACCCCGCCCTCTCTCCAGATCCTCGATCCCGCCATCTCCAGATCCTCGACCCCGCCCTCTCCAGACCCTCGATCCCGCCCTCGCTCCAGATCTTCGACCCCGCCCTCTCTCCAGATCTTCGACCCCGCCCTCTCTCCAGATCCTCGATCCCGCCCTCTCTGCAGATCCTCGATCCTGCCCTCTCTCCAGATCCTCGACCCCGCCCTCTCTGCAGATCCTCGATCCTGCCCTCTCTCCAGATCCTCGATCCCGCCCTCTCCAGATTCTCGATCCCGCCCTCTCCAGATCCTCGACCCCGCCCTCTCCAGATTCTCGATCCCGCCCTCTCCAGATCCTCGATCCTGCCCTCTCTCCAGATCCTCGATCCCAGCCCTCTCCAGATTCTCGATCCCGCCCCCTCCAGATCCTCGATCCTGCCCTCTCTCCAGATCCTCGACCCCGCCCTCTCTCCAGATCCTCGATCCTGCCCTCTCTCCAGATCCTCGATCCCGCCCTCTCCAGATCCTCGACCCCACTCTCTGTCCAGATATTCGACCCCGCCCTGTCCAGATCCTCGATCCCGCCCCCTCCAGATCCTCAATCCTGCCCTCTCCGGATCACCCGCCCTTTCTCCAGACCCTCAATCCCACCCTCTCTCCAGATATTCGACCCCGCCCTCTCCAGATCCTTGACCCCGCCCTCTCCAGTTCCTCGATCCCGCCCTCTCTCCAGATCCTCGATCCCGCTCTCTCTCCAGATCCTTGACCCTGCCCTCTCTCCAGTTCCTCGATCCCGCCCTCTCTCAAGATCCTCGACCCCGCCCTCTCCAGATCCTCGACCCCGCCCTCTCCAGATCCTCGACCCCGCCCTCTCCAGATCCTCGACCCCGCCCTCTCTCCAGATCCTCGATCCCGCCCTCTCTCCAGATCCTCGATCCCGCCCTCTCTCCAGATCCTCGACCCCGCCCTCTCCAGATCCTCGATCCCGCCCTCTCCAGATCCTCGACCCCGCCCTCTCCAGATCCTCGATCCCACCCTCTCCAGATCCTCGACCCCGCCCTCTCCAGATCCTCGATCCCACCCTCTCTCCAGATCCTCGATCCCGCCCTCTCTCCAGATCCTCGACCCCGCCCTCTCCAGATCCTCGACCCCGCCCTCTCCAGATCCTCGACCCCGCCCTCTCTCCAGATCCTCGACCCTGCGCTCCCTCCAGATCCTCGATCCCGCCCTCTCTCCAGATCCTCGATCCCGCCCTCTCTCCAGATCCTCGATCCCGCCCTCTCTCCAGATCCTCGATCCCGCCCTCTCTCCAGATCCTCGACCCCGCCCTCTCTCCAGATCCTCGATCCCGCCCTCTCCAGATCCTCGACCCCGCCCTCTCCAGATCCTCGACCCCGCCCTCTCCAGATCCTCGATCCCGCCCTCTCCAGATCCTCGACCCCGCCCTCTCCAGATCCTCGATCCCACCCTCTCCAGATCCTCGACCCCGCCCTCTCCAGATCCTCGATCCCACCCTCTCTCCAGATCCTCGATCCCGCCCTCTCTCCAGATCCTCGACCCCGCCCTCTCCAGATCCTCGACCCCGCCCTCTCCAGATCCTCGACCCCGCCCTCTCTCCAGATCCTCGACCCTGCGCTCCCTCCAGATCCTCGATCCCGCCCTCTCTCCAGATCCTCGATCCCGCCCTCTCTCCAGATCCTCGATCCCGCCCTCTCTCCAGATCCTCGATCCCGCCCTCTCTCCAGATCCTCGACCCCGCCCTCTCTCCAGATCCTCGATCCCGCCCTCTCCAGATCCTCGACCCCGCCCTCTCCAGATCCTCGATCCCGCCCTCTCCAGATCCTCGATCCCGCCCTCTCCAGATCCTCGATCCCGCCCTCTCCAGATCCTCGACCCCGCCCTCTCCAGATCCTCGATCCCACCCTCTCTCCAGATCCTCGATCCCGCCCTCTCTCCAGATCCTCGACCCCGCCCTCTCCAGATCCTCGATCCCGCCCTCTCTCCAGATCCTCGATCCCGCCCTCTCCAGATCCTCGATCCCGCCCTCTCTCCAGATCCTCGACCCCGCCCTCTCCAGATCCTCGATCCCGCCCTCTCCAGATCCTCGACCCCGCCCTCTCCAGATCCTCGATCCCACCCTCTCCAGATCCTCGACCCCGCCCTCTCCAGATCCTCGATCCCACCCTCTCTCCAGATCCTCGATCCCGCCCTCTCTCCAGATCCTCGACCCCGCCCTCTCCAGATCCTCGACCCCGCCCTCTCCAGATCCTCGACCCCGCCCTCTCTCCAGATCCTCGACCCTGCGCTCCCTCCAGATCCTCGATCCCGCCCTCTCTCCAGATCCTCGATCCCGCCCTCTCTCCAGATCCTCGATCCCGCCCTCTCTCCAGATCCTCGATCCCGCCCTCTCTCCAGATCCTCGACCCCGCCCTCTCTCCAGATCCTCGATCCCGCCCTCTCCAGATCCTCGACCCCGCCCTCTCCAGATCCTCGATCCCGCCCTCTCCAGATCCTCGATCCCGCCCTCTCCAGATCCTCGATCCCGCCCTCTCCAGATCCTCGACCCCGCCCTCTCCAGATCCTCGATCCCACCCTCTCTCCAGATCCTCGATCCCGCCCTCTCTCCAGATCCTCGACCCCGCCCTCTCCAGATCCTCGATCCCGCCCTCTCTCCAGATCCTCGACCCCGCCCTCTCCAGATCCTTGACCCCGCCCTCTCCAGATCCTTGAACTCGCCCTCTCCAGTTCCTCGATCCCGCCCTCTCTCCAGATCCTCGATCCCGCTCTCTCTCCAGATCCTTGACCCTGCCCTCTCTCCAGATCCTCGACCCCGCCCTCTCCAGATCCTCGACCCCGCCCTCTCCAGATCCTTGACCCCGCCCTCTCCAGTTCCTCGATCCTGCCCTCTCTCAAGATCCTCGATCCCGCCCTCTTCCCAGATTCTCAACCCCGCCATCTCCAGATCCTCGATACCGCCCTCTCTGCAGATCCTCGATCCCGCCCTCTCTCCAGATCTTCGACCCCGCCCTCTCTCCAGATCCTCGATCCCGCCCTCTCTCCAGATCCTCGATCCCGCCCTCTCTCCAGATCCTCGATCCCGCCCTCTCTCCAGATTCTCAACCCCGCCATCTCCAGATCCTCGACCCCGCCCTCTCTGCAGATCCTCGATCCCGCCCTCTCTCCAGATCCTCGACCCCGCCCTCTCCAGATCCTCAATCCCGCCCTCCCTCCAGATCCTTGATCCCGCCCTCTCTCCAGATCCTCGATCCCGCCCTCTTCCCAGATTCTCAACCCCGCCATCTCCAGATCCTCGATCCCGCCTTCTCTGCAGATCCTCGATCCCGCCCTCTCTCCAGATCTTCGACCCCGCCCGCTCTCCAGATCCTCGATCCCGCCCTCTCCAGATCCTCGACCCAGCCCTCTCTGCAGATCCTCGATCCTGCCCTCTCTCCAGATCCTCGACCCCGCCCTCTCTGCAGATCCTCGATCCTGCCCTCTCTCCAGATCCTCGATCCCGCCCTCTCCAGATCCTCGACCCCACCCTCTGTCCAGATATTCGACCCCGCCCTGTCCAGATCCTCGATCCCGCCCCCTCCAGATCCTCAATCCCACCCTCTCTCCAGATATTCGACCCCGCCCTCATCAGATATTTGACCCCGCCCTCTCGCCAGATCCTCGACCCCGCCCTCTCCAAATCCTCGATCCCGCTCTCTCTCCAGATCCTTGACCCCGCCCTCTCTCCAGATCCTTGACCCCGCCCTCTCTCCAGATCCTCGACCCCGCCCTCTCCAGATCCTCGACCCCGCTCTCTCTCTCCAGATCCTTGACCCCGCCCTCTCTCCAGATCCTCGACCCCGCCCTCTCTCCAGATCCTCGACCCCACCCTCTCCAGATCCTCGACCCCGCCCTCTCTCCAGATCCTCGACCCCGCCCTATCCAGATCCTCGACCCCGCTCTCTCCCTCCAGATCCTTGACCCCGCCCTCTCTCCAGATCCTTGACCCCGCCCTCTCTCCAGATCCTCGACCCCGCCCTCTCCAGATCCTCGACCCCGCCCCCGCTCCAGGTCCTTGACCCCGCCCTCTCTCCAGATCCTCGACACCGCCCTCTCCAGATCCTCGTCCCCGCCCTCTCTCCAGATCCTCAACCCCACCCTCTCTCCAGATATTCGACCCCGCCCTCTCCAGGTCCTCGACTCCGCTCTCTCCAGATCCTCAATCCCGCCCTCCCTCCGGATCCTCGACCCCGCCCTCTCTCCAGATCCTCGACTCCGCCCTCTCCAGATCCTCGATCCCGCCCTCTCTCCAGATCCTCGACTCCGCCCTCTCCAGATCCTCAATCCCGCCCTCCCACCAGATCCTCGATCCCGCCCTCTCTCCAGATCCTCGATCCCGCCCTCTTCCCAGATTCTCAACCCCGCCATCTCCAGATCCCCGATCCCGCCCTCTCTGCAGATCCTCGATCCTGCCCTCTCTCCAGATCCTCGACCCCGCCCTCTCTGCAGATCCTCGATCCTGCCCTCTCTCCAGATCCTCGACCCCGCCTTCTCTGCAGATCCTCGATCCTGCCCTCTCTCCAGATCCTCGATCCCGCCATCTCCAGATCCTCGACCCCGCCCTCTCTGCAGATCCTCGATCCTGCCCTCTCTCCAGATCCTCAATCCCACCCTCTCTCCAGATCCTCAATCCCACCCTCCCTCCAGATCCTCGATCCCGCCCTCTCTCCAGATCCTCGATCCCGCCCTCTTCCCAGATTCTCAACCCCGCCATCTCCAGATCCCCGATCCAGCCCTCTCTGCAGATCCTCGATCCCGCCCTCTCTCCAGATCTTCGACCCCGCCCTCTCTCCAGATCCTCGATCCCGCCCTCTCTCCAGATCCTCGATCCCGCCCTCTCTCCAGATCCTCGACCCCGCCCTCTCCAGATCCTCGATCCCGCCCTCTCTCCAGATCCTCGACCCCGCCCTCTCCAGATCCTTGACCCCGCCCTCTCCAGATCCTTGAACTCGCCCTCTCCAGTTCCTCGATCCCGCCCTCTCTCCAGATCCTCGATCCCGCTCTCTCTCCAGATCCTTGACCCTGCCCTCTCTCCAGATCCTCGACCCCGCCCTCTCCAGATCCTCGACCCCGCCCTCTCCAGATCCTTGACCCCGCCCTCTCCAGTTCCTCGATCCTGCCCTCTCTCAAGATCCTCGATCCCGCCCTCTTCCCAGATTCTCAACCCCGCCATCTCCAGATCCTCGATACCGCCCTCTCTGCAGATCCTCGATCCCGCCCTCTCTCCAGATCTTCGACCCCGCCCTCTCTCCAGATCCTCGATCCCGCCCTCTCTCCAGATCCTCGATCCCGCCCTCTCTCCAGATCCTCGATCCCGCCCTCTCTCCAGATTCTCAACCCCGCCATCTCCAGATCCTCGACCCCGCCCTCTCTGCAGATCCTCGATCCCGCCCTCTCTCCAGATCCTCGACCCCGCCCTCTCCAGATCCTCAATCCCGCCCTCCCTCCAGATCCTTGATCCCGCCCTCTCTCCAGATCCTCGATCCCGCCCTCTTCCCAGATTCTCAACCCCGCCATCTCCAGATCCTCGATCCCGCCTTCTCTGCAGATCCTCGATCCCGCCCTCTCTCCAGATCTTCGACCCCGCCCGCTCTCCAGATCCTCGATCCCGCCCTCTCCAGATCCTCGACCCAGCCCTCTCTGCAGATCCTCGATCCTGCCCTCTCTCCAGATCCTCGACCCCGCCCTCTCTGCAGATCCTCGATCCTGCCCTCTCTCCAGATCCTCGATCCCGCCCTCTCCAGATCCTCGACCCCACCCTCTGTCCAGATATTCGACCCCGCCCTGTCCAGATCCTCGATCCCGCCCCCTCCAGATCCTCAATCCCACCCTCTCTCCAGATATTCGACCCCGCCCTCATCAGATATTTGACCCCGCCCTCTCGCCAGATCCTCGACCCCGCCCTCTCCAAATCCTCGATCCCGCTCTCTCTCCAGATCCTTGACCCCGCCCTCTCTCCAGATCCTTGACCCCGCCCTCTCTCCAGATCCTCGACCCCGCCCTCTCCAGATCCTCGACCCCGCTCTCTCTCTCCAGATCCTTGACCCCGCCCTCTCTCCAGATCCTCGACCCCGCCCTCTCTCCAGATCCTCGACCCCACCCTCTCCAGATCCTCGACCCCGCCCTCTCTCCAGATCCTCGACCCCGCCCTATCCAGATCCTCGACCCCGCTCTCTCCCTCCAGATCCTTGACCCCGCCCTCTCTCCAGATCCTTGACCCCGCCCTCTCTCCAGATCCTCGACCCCGCCCTCTCCAGATCCTCGACCCCGCCCCCGCTCCAGGTCCTTGACCCCGCCCTCTCTCCAGATCCTCGACACCGCCCTCTCCAGATCCTCGTCCCCGCCCTCTCTCCAGATCCTCAACCCCACCCTCTCTCCAGATATTCGACCCCGCCCTCTCCAGGTCCTCGACTCCGCTCTCTCCAGATCCTCAATCCCGCCCTCCCTCCGGATCCTCGACCCCGCCCTCTCTCCAGATCCTCGACTCCGCCCTCTCCAGATCCTCGATCCCGCCCTCTCTCCAGATCCTCGACTCCGCCCTCTCCAGATCCTCAATCCCGCCCTCCCACCAGATCCTCGATCCCGCCCTCTCTCCAGATCCTCGATCCCGCCCTCTTCCCAGATTCTCAACCCCGCCATCTCCAGATCCCCGATCCCGCCCTCTCTGCAGATCCTCGATCCTGCCCTCTCTCCAGATCCTCGACCCCGCCCTCTCTGCAGATCCTCGATCCTGCCCTCTCTCCAGATCCTCGACCCCGCCTTCTCTGCAGATCCTCGATCCTGCCCTCTCTCCAGATCCTCGATCCCGCCATCTCCAGATCCTCGACCCCGCCCTCTCTGCAGATCCTCGATCCTGCCCTCTCTCCAGATCCTCAATCCCACCCTCTCTCCAGATCCTCAATCCCACCCTCCCTCCAGATCCTCGATCCCGCCCTCTCTCCAGATCCTCGATCCCGCCCTCTTCCCAGATTCTCAACCCCGCCATCTCCAGATCCCCGATCCAGCCCTCTCTGCAGATCCTCGATCCCGCCCTCTCTCCAGATCTTCGACCCCGCCCTCTCTCCAGATCCTCGATCCCGCCCTCTCCAGATCCTCGACCCAGCCCTCTCTGCAGATCCTCGATCCTGCCCTCTCTCCAGATCCTCGACCCCGCCTTCTCTGCAGATCCTCGATCCTGCCCTCTCTCCAGATCCTCGATCCCGCCCTCTCCAGATATTCGACCCCACCCTCTGTCCAGATATTCGACCCCGCCCTGTCCAGATCCTCGATCCCGCCCCCTCCAGATCCTCAATCCTGCCCTCTCCGGATCACCCGCCCTTTCTCCAAACCCTCAATCCCACCCTCTCTGCAGATCCTCGATCCCGCCATCTCCAGATATTCGACCCCGCCCTGTCCAGATCCTCGATCCCGCCCCCTCCAGATCCTCAATCCTGCCCTCTCCGGATCACCCGCCCTTTCTCCAGACCCTCAATCCCACCCTCTCTCCAGATCTTCGACCCCGCCCTCTCTCCAGATCCTCGATCCCGCCCTCTCCAGATCCTCGACCCAGCCCTCTCTGCAGATCCTCGATCCTGCCCTCTCTCCAGATCCTCGACCCCGCCCTCTCCAGATCCTCGACCCCGCCCTCTCCAGATCCTTGACCCCGCCCTTACTCCAGATCCTCGACCCCGCCCTCTCCAAATCCTCGATCCCGCTCTCTCTCCAGATCCTTGACCCCGCCCTCTCTCCAGATCCTTGACCCCGCCCTCTCTCCAGATCCTCGACCCCGCCCTCTCCAGATCCTCGACCCTGCTCTCTCTCTCCAGATCCTTGACCCCGCCCTCTCTCCAGATCCTTGACCCCGCCCTCTCTCCAGATCCTCGAACCCGCCCTCTCCAGATCTTCGACCCCGCCCTCTCTCCAGATCCTCGACCCCGCCCTCTCTCCAGATCCTCGACCCCGCCCTCGGTCCAGATCCTCGACACCGCCCTCTCCAGATCCTCGACCCCGCCCTCTCTCCAGATACTCGACCCCACCCTCTCTCCAGATATTCGACCCCGCCCTCTCCAGGTCCTCGACTCCGCTCTCTCCAGATCCTCAATCCCGCCCTCCCTCCGGATCCTCGACCCCGCCCGCTCTCCAGATCCACAACTCCGCCCTCTCCAGATCCTCGACCCCGCCCTCTCTCCAGATCCTCGACTCCGCCCTCTCCAGATCCTCAATCCCGCCCTCCCTCCAGATCCTCGATCCCGCCCTCTCTCCAGATCCTCGATCCCGCCCTCTTCCCAGATTCTCAACCCCGCCATCTCCAGATCCTCGATCCCGCCTTCTCTGCAGATCCTCGATCCCGCCCTCTCTCCAGATCTTCGACCCCGCCCGCTCTCCAGATCCTCGATCCCGCCCTCTCCAGATCCTCGACCCAGCCCTCTCTGCAGATCCTCGATCCTGCCCTCTCTCCAGATCCTCGACCCCGCCCTCTCTGCAGATCCTCGATCCTGCCCTCTCTCCAGATCCTCGATCCCGCCCTCTCCAGATCCTCGACCCCACCCTCTGTCCAGATATTCGACCCCGTCCTGTCCAGATCCTCGATCCCGCCCCCTCCAGATCCTCAATCCCACCCTCTCTCCAGATATTCGACCCCGCCCTCATCAGATATTTGACCCCGCCCTCTCGCCAGATCCTCGACCCCGCCCTCTCCAAATCCTCGATCCCGCTCTCTCTCCAGATCCTTGACCCCGCCCTCTCTCCAGATCCTTGACCCCGCCCTCTCTCCAGATCCTCGACCCCGCCCTCTCCAGATCCTCGACCCTGCTCTCTCTCTCCAGATCCTTGACCCCGCCCTCTCTCCAGATCCTCGACCCCGCCCTCTCTCCAGATCCTCGACCCCACCCTCTCCAGATCCTCGACCCCGCCCTCTCTCCAGATCCTCGACCCCGCCCTATCCAGATCCTCGACCCCGCTCTCTCCCTCCAGATCCTTGACCCCGCCCTCTCTCCAGATCCTTGACCCCGCCCTCTCTCCAGATCCTCGACCCCGCCCTCTCTCCAGATCCTCGACCCCGCCCTCTCCAGATCCTCGACCCCGCCCCCGCTCCAGGTCCTTGACCCCGCCCTCTCTCCAGATCCTCGACACCGCCCTCTCCAGATCCTCGTCCCCGCCCTCTCTCCAGATCCTCAACCCCACCCTCTCTCCAGATATTCGACCCCGCCCTCTCCAGGTCCTCGACTCCGCTCTCTCCAGATCCTCAATCCCGCCCTCCCTCCGGATCCTCGACCCCGCCCTCTCTCCAGATCCTCGACTCCGCCCTCTCCAGATTCTCGATCCCGCCCCCTCCAGATCCTCGATCCTGCCCTCTCTCCAGATCCTCGACCCCGCCCTCTCTCCAGATCCTCGATCCTGCCCTCTCTCCAGATCCTCGATCCCGCCCTCTCCAGATCCTCGACCCCACTCTCTGTCCAGATATTCGACCCCGCCCTGTCCAGATCCTCGATCCCGCCCCCTCCAGATCCTCAATCCTGCCCTCTCCGGATCACCCGCCCTTTCTCCAGACCCTCAATCCCACCCTCTCTCCAGATATTCGACCCCGCCCTCTCCAGATCCTTGACCCCGCCCTCTCCAGTTCCTCGATCCCGCCCTCTCTCCAGATCCTCGATCCCGCTCTCTCTCCAGATCCTTGACCCTGCCCTCTCTCCAGTTCCTCGATCCCGCCCTCTCTCAAGATCCTCGACCCCGCCCTCTCCAGATCCTCGACCCCGCCCTCTCCAGATCCTCGACCCCGCCCTCTCCAGATCCTCGACCCCGCCCTCTCTCCAGATCCTCGATCCCGCCCTCTCTCCAGATCCTCGATCCCGCCCTCTCTCCAGATCCTCGACCCCGCCCTCTCCAGATCCTCGATCCCGCCCTCTCCAGATCCTCGACCCCGCCCTCTCCAGATCCTCGATCCCACCCTCTCCAGATCCTCGATCCCACCCTCTCTCCAGATCCTCGATCCCGCCCTCTCTCCAGATCCTCGACCCCGCCCTCTCCAGATCCTCGACCCCGCCCTCTCCAGATCCTCGACCCCGCCCTCTCTCCAGATCCTCGACCCTGCGCTCCCTCCAGATCCTCGATCCCGCCCTCTCTCCAGATCCTCGATCCCGCCCTCTCTCCAGATCCTCGATCCCGCCCTCTCTCCAGATCCTCGATCCCGCCCTCTCTCCAGATCCTCGACCCCGCCCTCTCTCCAGATCCTCGATCCCGCCCTCTCCAGATCCTCGACCCCGCCCTCTCCAGATCCTCGATCCCGCCCTCTCCAGATCCTCGATCCCGCCCTCTCCAGATCCTCGATCCCGCCCTCTCCAGATCCTCGACCCCGCCCTCTCCAGATCCTCGATCCCACCCTCTCTCCAGATCCTCGATCCCGCCCTCTCTCCAGATCCTCGACCCCGCCCTCTCCAGATCCTCGATCCCGCCCTCTCTCCAGATCCTCGACCCCGCCCTCTCCAGATCCTTGACCCCGCCCTCTCCAGATCCTTGAACTCGCCCTCTCCAGTTCCTCGATCCCGCCCTCTCTCCAGATCCTCGATCCCGCTCTCTCTCCAGATCCTTGACCCTGCCCTCTCTCCAGATCCTCGACCCCGCCCTCTCCAGATCCTCGACCCCGCCCTCTCCAGATCCTTGACCCCGCCCTCTCCAGTTCCTCGATCCTGCCCTCTCTCAAGATCCTCGATCCCGCCCTCTTCCCAGATTCTCAACCCCGCCATCTCCAGATCCTCGATACCGCCCTCTCTGCAGATCCTCGATCCCGCCCTCTCTCCAGATCTTCGACCCCGCCCTCTCTCCAGATCCTCGATCCCGCCCTCTCTCCAGATCCTCGATCCCGCCCTCTCTCCAGATCCTCGATCCCGCCCTCTCTCCAGATTCTCAACCCCGCCATCTCCAGATCCTCGACCCCGCCCTCTCTGCAGATCCTCGATCCCGCCCTCTCTCCAGATCCTCGACCCCGCCCTCTCCAGATCCTCAATCCCGCCCTCCCTCCAGATCCTTGATCCCGCCCTCTCTCCAGATCCTCGATCCCGCCCTCTTCCCAGATTCTCAACCCCGCCATCTCCAGATCCTCGATCCCGCCTTCTCTGCAGATCCTCGATCCCGCCCTCTCTCCAGATCTTCGACCCCGCCCGCTCTCCAGATCCTCGATCCCGCCCTCTCCAGATCCTCGACCCAGCCCTCTCTGCAGATCCTCGATCCTGCCCTCTCTCCAGATCCTCGACCCCGCCCTCTCTGCAGATCCTCGATCCTGCCCTCTCTCCAGATCCTCGATCCCGCCCTCTCCAGATCCTCGACCCCACCCTCTGTCCAGATATTCGACCCCGCCCTGTCCAGATCCTCGATCCCGCCCCCTCCAGATCCTCAATCCCACCCTCTCTCCAGATATTCGACCCCGCCCTCATCAGATATTTGACCCCGCCCTCTCTCCAGATCCTCGACCCCGCCCTCTCCAGATCCTCGACCCCGCTCTCTCTCTCCAGATCCTTGACCCCGCCCTCTCTCCAGATCCTCGACCCCGCCCTCTCTCCAGATCCTCGACCCCACCCTCTCCAGATCCTCGACCCCGCCCTCTCTCCAGATCCTCGACCCCGCCCTATCCAGATCCTCGACCCCGCTCTCTCCCTCCAGATCCTTGACCCCGCCCTCTCTCCAGATCCTTGACCCCGCCCTCTCTCCAGATCCTCGACCCCGCCCTCTCCAGATCCTCGACCCCGCCCCCGCTCCAGGTCCTTGACCCCGCCCTCTCTCCAGATCCTCGACACCGCCCTCTCCAGATCCTCGTCCCCGCCCTCTCTCCAGATCCTCAACCCCACCCTCTCTCCAGATATTCGACCCCGCCCTCTCCAGGTCCTCGACTCCGCTCTCTCCAGATCCTCAATCCCGCCCTCCCTCCGGATCCTCGACCCCGCCCTCTCTCCAGATCCTCGACTCCGCCCTCTCCAGATCCTCGATCCCGCCCTCTCTCCAGATCCTCGACTCCGCCCTCTCCAGATCCTCAATCCCGCCCTCCCACCAGATCCTCGATCCCGCCCTCTCTCCAGATCCTCGATCCCGCCCTCTTCCCAGATTCTCAACCCCGCCATCTCCAGATCCCCGATCCCGCCCTCTCTGCAGATCCTCGATCCTGCCCTCTCTCCAGATCCTCGACCCCGCCCTCTCTGCAGATCCTCGATCCTGCCCTCTCTGCAGATCCTCGACCCCGCCTTCTCTGCAGATCCTCGATCCTGCCCTCTCTCCAGATCCTCGATCCCGCCATCTCCAGATCCTCGACCCCGCCCTCTCTGCAGATCCTCGATCCTGCCCTCTCTCCAGATCCTCAATCCCACCCTCTCTCCAGATCCTCAATCCCACCCTCCCTCCAGATCCTCGATCCCGCCCTCTCTCCAGATCCTCGATCCCGCCCTCTTCCCAGATTCTCAACCCCGCCATCTCCAGATCCCCGATCCAGCCCTCTCTGCAGATCCTCGATCCCGCCCTCTCTCCAGATCTTCGACCCCGCCCTCTCTCCAGATCCTCGATCCCGCCCTCTCCAGATCCTCGACCCAGCCCTCTCTGCAGATCCTCGATCCTGCCCTCTCTCCAGATCCTCGACCCCGCCTTCTCTGCAGATCCTCGATCCTGCCCTCTCTCCAGATCCTCGATCCCGCCCTCTCCAGATATTCGACCCCACCCTCTGTCCAGATATTCGACCCCGCCCTGTCCAGATCCTCGATCCCGCCCCCTCCAGATCCTCAATCCTGCCCTCTCCGGATCACCCGCCCTTTCTCCAAACCCTCAATCCCACCCTCTCTGCAGATCCTCGATCCCGCCATCTCCAGATATTCGACCCCGCCCTGTCCAGATCCTCGATCCCGCCCCCTCCAGATCCTCAATCCTGCCCTCTCCGGATCACCCGCCCTTTCTCCAGACCCTCAATCCCACCCTCTCTCCAGATCTTCGACCCCGCCCTCTCTCCAGATCCTCGATCCCGCCCTCTCCAGATCCTCGACCCAGCCCTCTCTGCAGATCCTCGATCCTGCCCTCTCTCCAGATCCTCGACCCCGCCCTCTCCAGATCCTCGACCCCGCCCTCTCCAGATCCTTGACCCCGCCCTTACTCCAGATCCTCGACCCCGCCCTCTCCAAATCCTCGATCCCGCTCTCTCTCCAGATCCTTGACCCCGCCCTCTCTCCAGATCCTTGACCCCGCCCTCTCTCCAGATCCTCGACCCCGCCCTCTCCAGATCCTCGACCCTGCTCTCTCTCTCCAGATCCTTGACCCCGCCCTCTCTCCAGATCCTTGACCCCGCCCTCTCTCCAGATCCTCGAACCCGCCCTCTCCAGATCTTCGACCCCGCCCTCTCTCCAGATCCTCGACCCCGCCCTCTCTCCAGATCCTCGACCCCGCCCTCGGTCCAGATCCTCGACACCGCCCTCTCCAGATCCTCGACCCCGCCCTCTCTCCAGATCCTCGACCCCACCCTCTCTCCAGATATTCGACCCCGCCCTCTCCAGGTCCTCGACTCCGCTCTCTCCAGATCCTCAATCCCGCCCTCCCTCCGGATCCTCGACCCCGCCCGCTCTCCAGATCCACAACTCCGCCCTCTCCAGATCCTCGACCCCGCCCTCTCTCCAGATCCTCGACTCCGCCCTCTCCAGATCCTCAATCCCGCCCTCCCTCCAGATCCTCGATCCCGCCCTCTCTCCAGATCCTCGATCCCGCCCTCTTCCCAGATTCTCAACCCCGCCATCTCCAGATCCTCGATCCCGCCTTCTCTGCAGATCCTCGATCCCGCCCTCTCTCCAGATCTTCGACCCCGCCCGCTCTCCAGATCCTCGATCCCGCCCTCTCCAGATCCTCGACCCAGCCCTCTCTGCAGATCCTCGATCCTGCCCTCTCTCCAGATCCTCGACCCCGCCCTCTCTGCAGATCCTCGATCCTGCCCTCTCTCCAGATCCTCGATCCCGCCCTCTCCAGATCCTCGACCCCACCCTCTGTCCAGATATTCGACCCCGCCCTGTCCAGATCCTCGATCCCGCCCCCTCCAGATCCTCAATCCCACCCTCTCTCCAGATATTCGACCCCGCCCTCATCAGATATTTGACCCCGCCCTCTCGCCAGATCCTCGACCCCGCCCTCTCCAAATCCTCGATCCCGCTCTCTCTCCAGATCCTTGACCCCGCCCTCTCTCCAGATCCTTGACCCCGCCCTCTCTCCAGATCCTCGACCCCGCCCTCTCCAGATCCTCGACCCCGCTCTCTCTCTCCAGATCCTTGACCCCGCCCTCTCTCCAGATCCTCGACCCCGCCCTCTCTCCAGATCCTCGACCCCACCCTCTCCAGATCCTCGACCCCGCCCTCTCTCCAGATCCTCGACCCCGCCCTATCCAGATCCTCGACCCGGCTCTCTCCCTCCAGATCCTTGACCCCGCCCTCTCTCCAGATCCTTGACCCCGCCCTCTCTCCAGATCCTCGACCCCGCCCTCTCCAGATCCTCGACCCCGCCCCCGCTCCAGGTCCTTGACCCCGCCCTCTCTCCAGATCCTCGACACCGCCCTCTCCAGATCCTCGTCCCCGCCCTCTCTCCAGATCCTCAACCCCACCCTCTCTCCAGATATTCGACCCCGCCCTCTCCAGGTCCTCGACTCCGCTCTCTCCAGATCCTCAATCCCGCCCTCCCTCCGGATCCTCGACCCCGCCCTCTCTCCAGATCCTCGACTCCGCCCTCTCCAGATCCTCGATCCCGCCCTCTCTCCAGATCCTCGACTCCGCCCTCTCCAGATCCTCAATCCCGCCCTCCCACCAGATCCTCGATCCCGCCCTCTCTCCAGATCCTCGATCCCGCCCTCTTCCCAGATTCTCAACCCCGCCATCTCCAGATCCCCGATCCCGCCCTCTCTGCAGATCCTCGATCCTGCCCTCTCTCCAGATCCTCGACCCCGCCCTCTCTGCAGATCCTCGATCCTGCCCTCTCTCCAGATCCTCGACCCCGCCTTCTCTGCAGATCCTCGATCCTGCCCTCTCTCCAGATCCTCGATCCCGCCATCTCCAGATCCTCGACCCCGCCCTCTCTGCAGATCCTCGATCCTGCCCTCTCTCCAGATCCTCAATCCCACCCTCCCTCCAGATCCTCGATCCCGCCCTCTCTCCAGATCCTCGATCCCGCCCTCTTCCCAGATTCTCAACCCCGCCATCTCCAGATCCCCGATCCAGCCCTCTCTGCAGATCCTCGATCCCGCCCTCTCTCCAGATCTTCGACCCCGCCCTCTCTCCAGATCCTCGATCCCGCCCTCTCCAGATCCTCGACCCAGCCCTCTCTGCAGATCCTCGATCCTGCCCTCTCTCCAGATCCTCGACCCCGCCTTCTCTGCAGATCCTCGATCCTGCCCTCTCTCCAGATCCTCGATCCCGCCCTCTCCAGATATTCGACCCCACCCTCTGTCCAGATATTCGACCCCGCCCTGTCCAGATCCTCGATCCCGCCCCCTCCAGATCCTCAATCCTGCCCTCTCCGGATCACCCGCCCTTTCTCCAAACCCTCAATCCCACCCTCTCTGCAGATCCTCGATCCCGCCATCTCCAGATATTCGACCCCGCCCTGTCCAGATCCTCGATCCCGCCCCCTCCAGATCCTCAATCCTGCCCTCTCCGGATCACCCGCCCTTTCTCCAGACCCTCAATCCCACCCTCTCTCCAGATCTTCGACCCCGCCCTCTCTCCAGATCCTCGATCCCGCCCTCTCCAGATCCTCGACCCAGCCCTCTCTGCAGATCCTCGATCCTGCCCTCTCTCCAGATCCTCGACCCCGCCCTCTCCAGATCCTCGACCCCGCCCTCTCCAGATCCTTGACCCCGCCCTTACTCCAGATCCTCGACCCCGCCCTCTCCAAATCCTCGATCCCGCTCTCTCTCCAGATCCTTGACCCCGCCCTCTCTCCAGATCCTTGACCCCGCCCTCTCTCCAGATCCTCGACCCCGCCCTCTCCAGATCCTCGACCCTGCTCTCTCTCTCCAGATCCTTGACCCCGCCCTCTCTCCAGATCCTCGACCCTGCTCTCTCTCTCCAGATCCTTGACCCCGCCCTCTCTCCAGATCCTTGACCCCGCCCTCTCTCCAGATCCTCGAACCCGCCCTCTCCAGATCTTCGACCCCGCCCTCTCTCCAGATCCTCGACCCCGCCCTCTCTCCAGATCCTCGACCCCGCCCTCGGTCCAGATCCTCGACACCGCCCTCTCCAGATCCTCGACCCCGCCCTCTCTCCAGATCCTCGACCCCACCCTCTCTCCAGATATTCGACCCCGCCCTCTCCAGGTCCTCGACTCCGCTCTCTCCAGATCCTCAATCCCGCCCTCCCTCCGGATCCTCGACCCCGCCCGCTCTCCAGATCCACAACTCCGCCCTCTCCAGATCCTCGACCCCGCCCTCTCTCCAGATCCTCGACTCCGCCCTCTCCAGATCCTCAATCCCGCCCTCCCTCCAGATCCTCGATCCCGCCCTCTCTCCAGATCCTCGATCCCGCCCTCTTCCCAGATTCTCAACCCCGCCAACTCCAGATCCTCGATCCCACCCTCTCTGCAGATCCTCGATCCCGCCCTCTCTCCAGATCTTTGACCCCACCCTCTCTGCAGATCCTCGATCCCGCCCTCTCCAGGTCCTCGACTCCGCTCTCTCCAGATCCTCAATCCCGCCCTCCCTCCGGATCCTCGACCCCGCCCGCTCTCCAGATCCACAACTCCGCCCTCTCCAGATCCTCGACCCCGCCCTCTCTCCAGATCCTCGACTCCGCCCTCTCCAGATCCTCGATCCTGCCCTCTCTCCAGATCCTCGACCCCGCCCTCTCTGCAGATCCTCGATCCTGCCCTCTCTCCAGATCCTCGATCCCGCCCTCTCCAGATCCTCGACCCCACCCTCTGTCCAGATATTCGACCCCGCCCTGTCCAGATCCTCGATCCCGCCCCCTCCAGATCCTCAATCCCACCCTCTCTCCAGATATTCGACCCCGCCCTCATCAGATATTTGACCCCGCCCTCTCGCCAGATCCTCGACCCCGCCCTCTCCAAATCCTCGATCCCGCTCTCTCTCCAGATCCTTGACCCCGCCCTCTCTCCAGATCCTTGACCCCGCCCTCTCTCCAGATCCTCGACCCCGCCCTCTCCAGATCCTCGACCCCGCTCTCTCTCTCCAGATCCTTGACCCCGCCCTCTCTCCAGATCCTCGACCCCGCCCTCTCTCCAGATCCTCGACCCCACCCTCTCCAGATCCTCGACCCCGCCCTCTCTCCAGATCCTCGACCCCGCCCTATCCAGATCCTCGACCCCGCTCTCTCCCTCCAGATCCTTGACCCCGCCCTCTCTCCAGATCCTTGACCCCGCCCTCTCTCCAGATCCTCGACCCCGCCCTCTCCAGATCCTCGACCCCGCCCCCGCTCCAGGTCCTTGACCCCGCCCTCTCTCCAGATCCTCGACACCGCCCTCTCCAGATCCTCGTCCCCGCCCTCTCTCCAGATCCTCAACCCCACCCTCTCTCCAGATATTCGACCCCGCCCTCTCCAGGTCCTCGACTCCGCTCTCTCCAGATCCTCAATCCCGCCCTCCCTCCGGATCCTCGACCCCGCCCTCTCTCCAGATCCTCGACTCCGCCCTCTCCAGATCCTCGATCCCGCCCTCTCTCCAGATCCTCGACTCCGCCCTCTCCAGATCCTCAATCCCGCCCTCCCACCAGATCCTCGATCCCGCCCTCTCTCCAGATCCTCGATCCCGCCCTCTTCCCAGATTCTCAACCCCGCCATCTCCAGATCCCCGATCCCGCCCTCTCTGCAGATCCTCGATCCTGCCCTCTCTCCAGATCCTCGACCCCGCCCTCTCTGCAGATCCTCGATCCTGCCCTCTCTCCAGATCCTCGACCCCGCCTTCTCTGCAGATCCTCGATCCTGCCCTCTCTCCAGATCCTCGATCCCGCCATCTCCAGATCCTCGACCCCGCCCTCTCTGCAGATCCTCGATCCTGCCCTCTCTCCAGATCCTCAATCCCACCCTCCCTCCAGATCCTCGATCCCGCCCTCTCTCCAGATCCTCGATCCCGCCCTCTTCCCAGATTCTCAACCCCGCCATCTCCAGATCCCCGATCCAGCCCTCTCTGCAGATCCTCGATCCCGCCCTCTCTCCAGATCTTCGACCCCGCCCTCTCTCCAGATCCTCGATCCCGCCCTCTCCAGATCCTCGACCCAGCCCTCTCTGCAGATCCTCGATCCTGCCCTCTCTCCAGATCCTCGACCCCGCCTTCTCTGCAGATCCTCGATCCTGCCCTCTCTCCAGATCCTCGATCCCGCCCTCTCCAGATATTCGACCCCACCCTCTGTCCAGATATTCGACCCCGCCCTGTCCAGATCCTCGATCCCGCCCCCTCCAGATCCTCAATCCTGCCCTCTCCGGATCACCCGCCCTTTCTCCAAACCCTCAATCCCACCCTCTCTGCAGATCCTCGATCCCGCCATCTCCAGATATTCGACCCCGCCCTGTCCAGATCCTCGATCCCGCCCCCTCCAGATCCTCAATCCTGCCCTCTCCGGATCACCCGCCCTTTCTCCAGACCCTCAATCCCACCCTCTCTCCAGATCTTCGACCCCGCCCTCTCTCCAGATCCTCGATCCCGCCCTCTCCAGATCCTCGACCCAGCCCTCTCTGCAGATCCTCGATCCTGCCCTCTCTCCAGATCCTCGACCCCGCCCTCTCCAGATCCTCGACCCCGCCCTCTCCAGATCCTTGACCCCGCCCTTACTCCAGATCCTCGACCCCGCCCTCTCCAAATCCTCGATCCCGCTCTCTCTCCAGATCCTTGACCCCGCCCTCTCTCCAGATCCTTGACCCCGCCCTCTCTCCAGATCCTCGACCCCGCCCTCTCCAGATCCTCGACCCTGCTCTCTCTCTCCAGATCCTTGACCCCGCCCTCTCTCCAGATCCTTGACCCCGCCCTCTCTCCAGATCCTCGAACCCGCCCTCTCCAGATCTTCGACCCCGCCCTCTCTCCAGATCCTCGACCCCGCCCTCTCTCCAGATCCTCGACCCCGCCCTCGGTCCAGATCCTCGACACCGCCCTCTCCAGATCCTCGACCCCGCCCTCTCTCCAGATCCTCGACCCCACCCTCTCTCCAGATATTCGACCCCGCCCTCTCCAGGTCCTCGACTCCGCTCTCTCCAGATCCTCAATCCCGCCCTCCCTCCGGATCCTCGACCCCGCCCGCTCTCCAGATCCACAACTCCGCCCTCTCCAGATCCTCGACCCCGCCCTCTCTCCAGATCCTCGACTCCGCCCTCTCCAGATCCTCAATCCCGCCCTCCCTCCAGATCCTCGATCCCGCCCTCTCTCCAGATCCTCGATCCCGCCCTCTTCCCAGATTCTCAACCCCGCCAACTCCAGATCCTCGATCCCACCCTCTCTGCAGATCCTCGATCCCGCCCTCTCTCCAGATCTTTGACCCCGCCCTCTCTGCAGATCCTCGATCCCACCCTCTCCAGATCCTCGACCCAGCCCTCACTGCATATCCTCGATCCCGCCCTCTCCAGATCCTCGATCCTGCCCTCTCTCCAGATCCTCGATCCCGCCCTCTCCAGATCCTCAATCCTGCCCTCTCTCCAGATCCTCGATCCCGCCCTCTCCAGATCCTCGACCCCGCCCTCTCCAGATCCTCGATCCTGCCCTCTCTCCAGATCTTCGACCCCGCCCTCTCTCCAGATCCTCGATCCCACCCTCTGTCCAGATATTCGACCCCACCCTGTCCAGATCCTCGATCCCGCCCCCTCCAGATCCTCAATCCTGCCCTCTCCGGATCACCCGCCCTTTCTCCAAACCCTCAATCCCACCCTCTCTCCAGATATTTGACCCCACCCTCTCTCCAGATCCTCGACCCCACCCTCTCTCCAGAAATTCGACCCCGCCCTCTCCAGGTCCTCGACTCCGCTCTCTCCAGATCCTCAATCCCGCCCTCCCTCCGGATCCTCGACCCCGCCCTCTCTCCAGATCCTCGACTCCGCCCTCTCCAGGTCCTCAATCCCGCCCTCCCTCCAGATCCTCGATCCCGCCCTCTCTCCAGATCCTCGATCACGCCCTCTTCCCAGATTCTCAACCCCGCCATCTCCAGATCCTCGATCCCGCCCTCTCTGCAGATCCTCGATCCCGCCCTCTCTCCAGATCTTCGACCCCGCCCTCTCTCCAGATCCTCGATCCTGCCCTCTCTCCAGATCCTCGACCCCGCCCTCTCTGCAGATCCACGATCCTGCCCTCTCTCCAGATCCTCTATCCCGCCCCCTCCAGATCCTCGACCCCACCCTCTGTCCAGATATTCGACCCCGCCCTGTCCAGATCCTCGATCCCGCCCCCTCCAGATCCTCAATCCTGCCCTCTCCGGATCACCTGCCCTTTCTCCAGCCCCTCAATCCCACCCTCTCTCCAGATATTCGACCCCGCCGTCACCAGATATTCAACCCCCCCTCTCTCCAGATCCTCGACCCCGCCCTCTCCATATCCTCGATCCCGCTCTCTCTCCAGATCCTTGACCCCGCCCCCTCTCCAGATCCTCGACCCCGCCCTCTCCAGATCCTCGACCCCGCTCGCTCTCTCCAGATCCTTGACCCCGCCCTCTCTCCAGATCTTTGACCCCGCCCTCTCGCCAGATCTTTGACCCCGCCCTCTCGCCAGATCCTCGACCCCGCCCTCTCCAGATCCTCAACCCCGCCCTCTCTCCAGATCCTCGACATCGCCCTCTCCGGATCCTCGACCCCGCCCTCTCTCCAGATCCGCGACCCGACCCTCTCTCCAGATATTCGACCCCGCCCTCTCTCCAGATCCTCGACCCGACCCTCTCTCCAGATATTCGACCCCGCCCTCTCCAGGTCCTCGACTCCGCTCTCTCCAGATCCTCAATCCCGCCCTCCCTCCGGATCCTCGACCCCGCCCTCTCTCCAGATCCTCGACTCCGCCCTCTCCAGATCCTCGACCCCGCCCTCTCTCCAGATCCTCGACTCCGCCCTCTCCAGATCCTCAATCCCGCCCTCCCTCCAGATCCTCGATCCCGCCCTCTCTCCAGATCCTCGATCCCGCCCTCTTCCCTGATTCTCAACCCCGCCATCTCCAGATCCTCGATCCCACCCTCTCTGCAGATCCTCGATCCCGCCCTCTCTCCAGATCTTTGACCCCGCCCTCTCTGCAGATCCTCGATCCCGCCCTCTCTCCAGATCTTCGACCCCGCCCGCTCTCCAGATCCTCGATCCCGCCCTCTCCAGATCCTCGACCCAGCCCTCTCTGCAGATCCTCGATCCTGCCCTCTCTCCAGATCCTCGACCCCGCCCTCTCTGCAGATCCTCGATCCTGCCCTCTCTCCAGATCCTCGATCCCGCCCTCTCCAGATCCTCGACCCCACCCTCTGTCCAGATATTCGACCCCGCCCTGTCCAGATCCTCGATCCCGCCCCCTCCAGATCCTCAATCCCACCCTCTCTCCAGATATTCGACCCCGCCCTCATCAGATATTTGACCCCGCCCTCTCGCCAGATCCTCGACCCCGCCCTCTCCAAATCCTCGATCCCGCTCTCTCTCCAGATCCTTGACCCCGCCCTCTCTCCAGATCCTTGACCCCGCCCTCTCTCCAGATCCTCGACCCCGCCCTCTCCAGATCCTCGACCCCGCTCTCTCTCTCCAGATCCTTGACCCCGCCCTCTCTCCAGATCCTCGACCCCGCCCTCTCTCCAGATCCTCGACCCCACCCTCTCCAGATCCTCGACCCCGCCCTCTCTCCAGATCCTCGACCCCGCCCTATCCAGATCCTCGACCCCGCTCTCTCCCTCCAGATCCTTGACCCCGCCCTCTCTCCAGATCCTTGACCCCGCCCTCTCTCCAGATCCTCGACCCCGCCCTCTCCAGATCCTCGACCCCGCCCCCGCTCCAGGTACTCGACCCCGCCCTCTCTCCAGATCCTCGACACCGCCCTCTCCAGATCCTCGTCCCCGCCCTCTCTCCAGATCCTCAACCCCACCCTCTCTCCAGATATTCGACCCCGCCCTCTCCAGGTCCTCGACTCCGCTCTCTCCAGATCCTCAATCCCGCCCTCCCTCCGGATCCTCGACCCCGCCCTCTCTCCAGATCCTCGACTCCGCCCTCTCCAGATCCTCGATCCCGCCCTCTCTCCAGATCCTCGACTCCGCCCTCTCCAGATCCTCAATCCCGCCCTCCCACCAGATCCTCGATCCCGCCCTCTCTCCAGATCCTCGATCCCGCCCTCTTCCCAGATTCTCAACCCCGCCATCTCCAGATCCCCGATCCCGCCCTCTCTGCAGATCCTCGATCCTGCCCTCTCTCCAGATCCTCGACCCCGCCCTCTCTGCAGATCCTCGATCCTGCCCTCTCTCCAGATCCTCGACCCCGCCTTCTCTGCAGATCCTCGATCCTGCCCTCTCTCCAGATCCTCGATCCCGCCATCTCCAGATCCTCGACCCCGCCCTCTCTGCAGATCCTCGATCCTGCCCTCTCTCCAGATCCTCAATCCCACCCTCCCTCCAGATCCTCGATCCCGCCCTCTCTCCAGATCCTCGATCCCGCCCTCTTCCCAGATTCTCAACCCCGCCATCTCCAGATCCCCGATCCAGCCCTCTCTGCAGATCCTCGATCCCGCCCTCTCTCCAGATCTTCGACCCCGCCCTCTCTCCAGATCCTCGATCCCGCCCTCTCCAGATCCTCGACCCAGCCCTCTCTGCAGATCCTCGATCCTGCCCTCTCTCCAGATCCTCGACCCCGCCTTCTCTGCAGTTCCTCGATCCTGCCCTCTCTCCAGATCCTCGATCCCGCCCTCTCCAGATATTCGACCCCACCCTCTGTCCAGATATTCGACCCCGCCCTGTCCAGATCCTCGATCCCGCCCCCTCCAGATCCTCAATCCTGCCCTCTCCGGATCACCCGCCCTTTCTCCAAACCCTCAATCCCACCCTCTCTGCAGATCCTCGATCCCGCCATCTCCAGATATTCGACCCCGCCCTGTCCAGATCCTCGATCCCGCCCCCTCCAGATCCTCAATCCTGCCCTCTCCGGATCACCCGCCCTTTCTCCAGACCCTCAATCCCACCCTCTCTCCAGATCTTCGACCCCGCCCTCTCTCCAGATCCTCGATCCCGCCCTCTCCAGATCCTCGACCCAGCCCTCTCTGCAGATCCTCGATCCTGCCCTCTCTCCAGATCCTCGACCCCGCCCTCTCCAGATCCTCGACCCCGCCCTCTCCAGATCCTTGACCCCGCCCTTACTCCAGATCCTCGACCCCGCCCTCTCCAAATCCTCGATCCCGCTCTCTCTCCAGATCCTTGACCCCGCCCTCTCTCCAGATCCTTGACCCCGCCCTCTCTCCAGATCCTCGACCCCGCCCTCTCCAGATCCTCGACCCTGCTCTCTCTCTCCAGATCCTTGACCCCGCCCTCTCTCCAGATCCTTGACCCCGCCCTCTCTCCAGATCCTCGAACCCGCCCTCTCCAGATCTTCGACCCCGCCCTCTCCAGATCCTCGACCCCGCCCTCTCTCCAGATCCTCGACCCCACCCTCTCTCCAGATATTCGACCCCGCCCTCTCCAGGTCCTCGACTCCGCTCTCTCCAGATCCTCAATCCCGCCCTCCCTCCGGATCCTCGACCCCGCCCGCTCTCCAGATCCACAACTCCGCCCTCTCCAGATCCTCGACCCCGCCCTCTCTCCAGATCCTCGACTCCGCCCTCTCCAGATCCTCAATCCCGCCCTCCCTCCAGATCCTCGATCCCGCCCTCTCTCCAGATCCTCGATCCCGCCCTCTTCCCAGATTCTCAACCCCGCCAACTCCAGATCCTCGATCCCACCCTCTCTGCAGATCCTCGATCCCGCCCTCTCTCCAGATCTTTGACCCCGCCCTCTCTGCAGATCCTCGATCCCACCCTCTCCAGATCCTCGACCCAGCCCTCACTGCATATCCTCGATCCCGCCCTCTCCAGATCCTCGATCCTGCCCTCTCTCCAGATCCTCGATCCCGCCCTCTCCAGATCCTCAATCCTGCCCTCTCTCCAGATCCTCGATCCCGCCCTCTCCAGATCCTCGACCCCGCCCTCTCCAGATCCTCGATCCTGCCCTCTCTCCAGATCCTCGACCCCGCCCTCTCTCCAGATCCTCGATCCCACCCTCTGTCCAGATATTCGACCCCACCCTGTCCAGATCCTCGATCCCGCCCCCTCCAGATCCTCAATCCTGCCCTCTCCGGATCACCCGCCCTTTCTCCAAACCCTCAATCCCACCCTCTCTCCAGATATTTGACCCCACCCTCTCTCCAGATCCTCGACCCCACCCTCTCTCCAGATATTCGACCCCGCCCTCTCCAGGTCCTCGACTCCGCTCTCTCCAGATCCTCAATCCCGCCCTCCCTCCGGATCCTCGACCCCGCCCTCTCTCCAGATCCTCGACTCCGCCCTCTCCAGGTCCTCAATCCCGCCCTCCCTCCAGATCCTCGATCCCGCCCTCTCTCCAGATCCTCGATCACGCCCTCTTCCCAGATTCTCAACCCCGCCATCTCCAGATCCTCGATCCCGCCCTCTCTGCAGATCCTCGATCCCGCCCTCTCTCCAGATCTTCGACCCCGCCCTCTCTCCAGATCCTCGATCCTGCCCTCTCTCCAGATCCTCGACCCCGCCCTCTCTGCAGATCCACGATCCTGCCCTCTCTCCAGATCCTCTATCCCGCCCCCTCCAGATCCTCGACCCCACCCTCTGTCCAGATATTCGACCCCGCCCTGTCCAGATCCTCGATCCCGCCCCCTCCAGATCCTCAATCCTGCCCTCTCCGGATCACCTGCCCTTTCTCCAGCCCCTCAATCCCACCCTCTCTCCAGATATTCGACCCCGCCGTCACCAGATATTCAACCCCCCCTCTCTCCAGATCCTCGACCCCGCCCTCTCCATATCCTCGATCCCGCTCTCTCTCCAGATCCTTGACCCCGCCCTCTCTCCAGATCCTCGACCCCGCCCTCTCGAGATCCTCGACCCCGCTCGCTCTCTCCAGATCCTTGACCCCGCCCTCTCTCCAGATCTTTGACCCCGCCCTCTCGCCAGATCTTTGACCCCGCCCTCTCGCCAGATCCTCGACCCCGCCCTCTCCAGATCCTCAACCCCGCCCTCTCTCCAGATCCTCGACATCGCCCTCTCCAGATCCTCGACCCCGCCCTCTCTCCAGATCCGCGACCCGACCCTCTCTCCAGATATTCGACCCCGCCCTCTCTCCAGATCCTCGACCCGACCCTCTCTCCAGATATTCGACCCCGCCCTCTCCAGGTCCTCGACTCCGCTCTCTCCAGATCCTCAATCCCGCCCTCCCTCCGGATCCTCGACCCCGCCCTCTCTCCAGATCCTCGACTCCGCCCTCTCCAGATCCTCGACCCCGCCCTCTCTCCAGATCCTCGACTCCGCCCTCTCCAGATCCTCAATCCCGCCCTCCCTCCAGATCCTCGATCCCGCCCTCTCTCCAGATCCTCGATCCCGCCCTCTTCCCTGATTCTCAACCCCGCCATCTCCAGATCCTCGATCCCACCCTCTCTGCAGATCCTCGATCCCGCCCTCTCTCCAGATCTTTGACCCCGCCCTCTCTGCAGATCCTCGATCCCACCCTCTCCAGATCCTCGACCCAGCCCTCACTGCATATCCTCGATCCCGCCCTCTCCAGATCCTCGATCCTGCCCTCTCTCCAGATCCTCGATCCCGCCCTCTCCAGATCCTCAATCCTGCCCTCTCTCCAGATCCTCGATCCCGCCCTCTCCAGATCCTCGACCCCGCCCTCTCCAGATCCTCGATCCTGCCCTCTCTCCAGATCCTCGACCCCGCCCTCTCTCCAGATCCTCGATCCCACCCTCTGTCCAGATATTCGACCCCACCCTGTCCAGATCCTCGATCCCGCCCCCTCCAGATCCTCAATCCTGCCCTCTCCGGATCACCCGCCCTTTCTCCAAACCCTCAATCCCACCCTCTCTCCAGATATTTGACCCCACCCTCTCTCCAGATCCTCGACCCCACCCTCTCTCCAGATATTCGACCCCGCCCTCTCCAGGTCCTCGACTCCGCTCTCTCCAGATCCTCAATCCCGCCCTCCCTCCGGATCCTCGACGCCGCCCTCTCTCCAGATCCTCGACTCCGCCCTCTCCAGGTCCTCAATCCCGCCCTCCCTCCAGATCCTCGATCCCGCCCTCTCTCCAGATCCTCGATCACGCCCTCTTCCCAGATTCTCAACCCCGCCATCTCCAGATCCTCGATCCCGCCCTCTCTGCAGATCCTCGATCCCGCCCTCTCTCCAGATCTTCGACCCCGCCCTCTCTCCAGATCCTCGATCCTGCCCTCTCTCCAGATCCTCGACCCCGCCCTCTCTGCAGATCCACGATCCTGCCCTCTCTCCAGATCCTCGATCCCGCCCCCTCCAGATCCTCGACCCCACCCTCTGTCCAGATATTCGACCCCGCCCTGTCCAGATCCTCGATCCCGCCCCCTCCAGATCCTCAATCCTGCCCTCTCCGGATCACCTGCCCTTTCTCCAGCCCCTCAATCCCACCCTCTCTCCAGATATTCGACCCCGCCGTCACCAGATATTCAACCCCCCCTCTCTCCAGATCCTCGACCCCGCCCTCTCCAAATCCTCGATCCCGCTCTCTCTCCAGATCCTTGACCCCGCCCTCTCTCCAGATCCTCGACCCCGCCCTCTCCAGATCCTCGACCCCGCTCGCTCTCTCCAGATCCTTGACCCCGCCCTCTCTCCAGATCTTTGACCCCGCCCTCTCGCCAGATCTTTGACCCCGCCCTCTCGCCAGATCCTCGACCCCGCCCTCTCCAGATCCTCAACCCCGCCCTCTCTCCAGATCCTCGACATCGCCCTCTCCAGATCCTCGACCCCGCCCTCTCTCCAGATCCGCGACCCGACCCTCTCTCCAGATATTCGACCCCGCCCTCTCTCCAGATCCTCGACCCGACCCTCTCTCCAGATATTCGACCCCGCCCTCTCCAGGTCCTCGACTCCGCTCTCTCCAGATCCTCAATCCCGCCCTCCCTCCGGATCCTCGACCCCGCCCTCTCTCCAGATCCTCGACTCCGCCCTCTCCAGATCCTCGACCCCGCCCTCTCTCCAGATCCTCGACTCCGCCCTCTCCAGATCCTCAATCCCGCCCTCCCTCCAGATCCTCGATCCCGCCCTCTCTCCAGATCCTCGATCCCGCCCTCTTCCCAGATTCTCAACCCCGCCATCTCCAGATCCTCGATACCGCCCTCTCTGCAGATCCTCGATCCCGCCCTCTCTCCAGATCTTCGACCCCGCCCTCTCTCCAGATCCTCGATCCCGCCCTCTCTCCAGATCCTCGATCCCGCCCTCTCTCCAGATCCTCGATCCCGCCCTCTTCCCAGATTCTCAACCCCGCCATCTCCAGATCCTCGACCCCGCCCTCTCTGCAGATCCTCGATCCCGCCCTCTCTCCAGATCTTCGACCCCGCCCTCTCTCCAGATCCTCGATCCCGCCCTCTCTCCAGATCCTCGATCCCGCCCTCTCTGCAGATCCTCGATCCCGCCCTCTCTCCAGATCCTCGATCCCGCCCTCTCTGCAGATCCTCGATCCTGCCCTCTCTCCAGATCCTCGATCCCGCCCTCTCCAGATCCTCGACCCCACCCTCTGTCCAGATATTCGACCCCGCCCTGTCCAGATCCTCAATCCCGCCCCCTCCATATCCTCAATCCTGCCCTCTCCGGATCACCCGCCCTTTCACCAAACCCTCAATCCCACCCTCTCTGCAGATCCTCGATCGCGCCATCTCCAGATCCTCGACCCCGCCCTCTCTCCAGATCCTCGATCCCGCCATCTCCAGATCCTCGACCCCGCCCTCTCCAGACCCTCGATCCCGCCCTCGCTCCAGATCTTCGACCCCGCCCTCGGCTCCAGATCTTCGACCCCGCCCTCTCTCCAGATCCTCGATCCCGCCATCTCCAGATCCTCGACCCCGCCCTCTCCAGACCCTCGATCCCGCCCTCGCTCCAGATCTTCGACCCCGCCCTCTCTCCAGATCTTCGACCCCGCCCTCTCTCCAGATCCTCGATCCCGCCCTCTCTGCAGATCCTCGATCCTGCCCTCTCTCCAGATCCTCGACCCCGCCCTCTCTGCAGATCCTCGATCCTGCCCTCTCTCCAGATCCTCGATCCCGCCCTCTCCAGATTCTCGATCCCGCCCTCTCCAGATCCTCGACCCCGCCCTCTCCAGATTCTCGATCCCGCCCTCTCCAGATCCTCGACCCGACCCTCTCTCCAGATATTCGACCCCGCCCTCTCCAGGTCCTCGACTCCGCTCTCTCCAGATCCTCAATCCCGCCCTCCCTCCGGATCCTCGACCCCGCCCTCTCTCCAGATCCTCGACTCCGCCCTCTCCAGATCCTCGACCCCGCCCTCTCTCCAGATCCTCGACTCCGCCCTCTCCAGATCCTCAATCCCGCCCTCCCTCCAGATCCTCGATCCCGCCCCCTCTCCAGATCCTCGATCCCGCCCTCTTCCCAGATTCTCAACCCCGCCATCTCCAGATCCTCGATACCGCCCTCTCTGCAGATCCTCGATCCCGCCCTCTCTCCAGATCTTCGACCCCGCCCTCTCTCCAGATCCTCGATCCCGCCCTCTCTCCAGATCCTCGACCCCGCCCTCTCCAGACCCTCGATCCCGCCCTCGCTCCAGATCTTCGACCCCGCCCTCGGCTCCAGATCTTCGACCCCGCCCTCTCTCCAGATCCTCGATCCCGCCATCTCCAGATCCTCGACCCCGCCCTCTCCAGACCCTCGATCCCGCCCTCGCTCCAGATCTTCGACCCCGCCCTCTCTCCAGATCTTCGACCCCGCCCTCTCTCCAGATCCTCGATCCCGCCCTCTCTGCAGATCCTCGATCCTGCCCTCTCTCCAGATCCTCGACCCCGCCCTCTCTGCAGATCCTCGATCCTGCCCTCTCTCCAGATCCTCGATCCCGCCCTCTCCAGATTCTCGATCCCGCCCTCTCCAGATCCTCGACCCCGCCCTCTCCAGATTCTCGATCCCGCCCTCTCCAGATCCTCGACCCGACCCTCTCTCCAGATATTTGACCCCGCCCTCTCCAGGTCCTCGACTCCGCTCTCTCCAGATCCTCAATCCCGCCCTCCCTCCGGATCCTCGACCCCGCCCTCTCTCCAGATCCTCGACTCCGCCCTCTCCAGATCCTCGACCCCGCCCTCTCTCCAGATCCTCGACTCCGCCCTCTCCAGATCCTCGATCCCGCCCTCTCTCCAGATCCTCGATCCCGCCCTCTTCCCAGATTCTCAACCCCGCCATCTCCAGATCCTCGATACCGCCCTCTCTGCAGATCCTCGATCCCGCCCTCTCTCCAGATCTTCGACCCCGCCCTCTCTCCAGATCCTCGATCCCGCCCTCTCTCCAGATCCTCGATCCCGCCCTCTCTCCAGATCCTCGATCCCGCCCTCTCTCCAGATCCTCGATCCCGCCCTCTTCCCAGATTCTCAACCCCGCCATCTCCAGATCCTCGACCCCGCCCTCTCTGCAGATCCTCGATCCCGCCCTCTCTCCAGATCTTCGACCCCGCCCTCTCTCCAGATCCTCGATCCCGCCCTCTCTCCAGATCCTCGATCCCGCCCTCTCTGCAGATCCTCGATCCCGCCCTCTCTCCAGATCCTCGATCCCGCCCTCTCTGCAGATCCTCGATCCTGCCCTCTCTCCAGATCCTCGATCCCGCCCTCTCCAGATCCTCGACCCCACCCTCTGTCCAGATATTCGACCCCGCCCTGTCCAGATCTTCGATCCCGCCCCCTCCAGATCCTCAATCCCACCCTCTCTCCAGATCTTCGACCCCGCCCTCTCTCCAGATCTTCGACCCCGCCCTCTCTCCAGATCCTCGATCCCGCCCTCTCTGCAGATCCTCGATCCTGCCCTCTCTCCAGATCCTCGACCCCGCCCTCTCTGCAGATCCTCGATCCTGCCCTCTCTCCAGATCCTCGATCCCGCCCTCTCCAGATTCTCGATCCCGCCCCCTCCAGATCCTCGACCCCGCCCTCTCTCCAGATCCTCGACTCCGCCCTCTCCAGATCCTCGACCCCGCCCTCTCTCCAGATCCTCGATCCCGCCCTCTTCCCAGATTCTCAACCCCGCCATCTCCAGATCCTCGATACCGCCCTCTCTGCAGATCCTCGATCCCGCCCTCTCTCCAGATCTTCGACCCCGCCCTCTCTCCAGATCCTCGATCCCGCCCTCTCTCCAGATCCTCGATCCCGCCCTCTCTCCAGATCCTCGATCCCGCCCTCTTCCCAGATTCTCAACCCCGCCATCTCCAGATCCTCGACCCCGCCCTCTCTGCAGATCCTCGATCCCGCCCTCTCTCCAGATCTTCGACCCCGCCCTCTCTCCAGATCCTCGATCCCGCCCTCTCTCCAGATCCTCGATCCCGCCCTCTCTGCAGATCCTCGATCCCGCCCTCTCTCCAGATCCTCGATCCCGCCCTCTCTGCAGATCCTCGATCCTGCCCTCTCTCCAGATCCTCGATCCCGCCCTCTCCAGATCCTCGACCCCACCCTCTGTCCAGATATTCGACCCCGCCCTGTCCAGATCCTCGATCCCGCCCCCTCCATATCCTCAATCCTGCCCTCTTCCCAGATTCTCAACCCCGCCATCTCCAGATCCTCGACCCCGCCCTCTCTGCAGATCCTCGATCCCGCCCTCTCTCCAGATCTTCGACCCCGCCCTCTCTCCAGATCCTCGATCCCGCCCTCTCTCCAGATCCTCGATCCCGCCCTCTCTGCAGATCCTCGATCCCGCCCTCGCTCCAGATCTTCGACCCCGCCCTCGGCTCCAGATCTTCGACCCCGCCCTCTCTCCAGATCCTCGATCCCGCCATCTCCAGATCCTCGACCCCGCCCTCTCCAGACCCTCGATCCCGCCCTCGCTCCAGATCTTCGACCCCGCCCTCTCTCCAGATCCTCGATCCCGCCATCTCCAGATCCTCGACCCCGCCCTCTCCAGACCCTCGATCCCGCCCTCGCTCCAGATCTTCGACCCCGCCCTCGCTCCAGATCTTCGACCCCGCCCTCTCTCCAGATCTTCGACCCCGCCCTCTCTCCAGATCCTCGATCCCGCCCTCTCTGCAGATCCTCGATCCTGCCCTCTCTCCAGATCCTCGACCCCGCCCTCTCTGCAGATCCTCGATCCTGCCCTCTCTCCAGATCCTCGATCCCGCCCTCTCCAGATTCTCGATCCCGCCCTCTCCAGACCCTCGACCCCGCCCTCTCCAGATTCTCGATCCCGCCCTCTCCAGATCCTCGACCCGACCCTCTCTCCAGATATTCGACCCCGCCCTCTCCAGGTCCTCGACTCCGCTCTCTCCAGATCCTCAATCCCGCCCTCCCTCCGGATCCTCGACCCCGCCCTCTCTCCAGATCCTCGACTCCGCCCTCTCCAGATCCTCGACCCCGCCCTCTCTCCAGATCCTCGACTCCGCCCTCTCCAGATCCTCAATCCCGCCCTCCCTCCAGATCCTCGATCCCGCCCTCTCTCCAGATCCTCGATCCCGCCCTCTTCCCAGATTCTCAACCCCGCCATCTCCAGATCCTCGATACCGCCCTCTCTGCAGATCCTCGATCCCGCCCTCTCTCCAGATCTTCGACCCCGCCCTCTCTCCAGATCCTCGATCCCGCCCTCTCTCCAGATCCTCGACCCCGCCCTCTCCAGACCCTCGATCCCGCCCTCGCTCCAGATCTTCGACCCCGCCCTCGGCTCCAGATCTTCGACCCCGCCCTCTCTCCAGATCCTCGATCCCGCCATCTCCAGATCCTCGACCCCGCCCTCTCCAGACCCTCGATCCCGCCCTCGCTCCAGATCTTCGACCCCGCCCTCTCTCCAGATCTTCGACCCCGCCCTCTCTCCAGATCCTCGATCCCGCCCTCTCTGCAGATCCTCGATCCTGCCCTCTCTCCAGATCCTCGACCCCGCCCTCTCTGCAGATCCTCGATCCTGCCCTCTCTCCAGATCCTCGATCCCGCCCTCTCCAGATTCTCGATCCCGCCCTCTCCAGATCCTCGACCCCGCCCTCTCCAGATTCTCGATCCCGCCCTCTCCAGATCCTCGACCCGACCCTCTCTCCAGATATTCGACCCCGCCCTCTCCAGGTCCTCGACTCCGCTCTCTCCAGATCCTCAATCCCGCCCTCCCTCCGGATCCTCGACCCCGCCCTCTCTCCAGATCCTCGACTCCGCCCTCTCCAGATCCTCGACCCCGCCCTCTCTCCAGATCCTCGACTCCGCCCTCTCCAGATCCTCGATCCCGTCCTCTCTCCAGATCCTCGATCCCGCCCTCTTCCCAGATTCTCAACCCCGCCATCTCCAGATCCTCGATACCGCCCTCTCTGCAGATCCTCGATCCCGCCCTCTCTCCAGATCTTCGACCCCGCCCTCTCTCCAGATCCTCGATCCCGCCCTCTCTCCAGATCCTCGATCCCGCCCTCTCTCCAGATCCTCGATCCCGCCCTCTTCCCAGATTCTCAACCCCGCCATCTCCAGATCCTCGACCCCGCCCTCTCTGCAGATCCTCGATCCCGCCCTCTCTCCAGATCTTCGACCCCGCCCTCTCTCCAGATCCTCGATCCCGCCCTCTCTCCAGATCCTCGATCCCGCCCTCTCTCCAGATCCTCGATCCCGCCCTCTCTGCAGATCCTCGATCCCGCCCTCTCTCCAGATCCTCGATCCCGCCCTCTCTGCAGATCCTCGATCCTGCCCTCTCTCCAGATCCTCGACCCCGCCCTCTCTGCAGATCCTCGATCCTGCCCTCTCTCCAGATCCTCGATCCCGCCCTCTCCAGATTCTCGATCCCGCCCCCTCCAGATCCTCGACCCCGCCCTCTCTCCAGATCCTCGACTCCGCCCTCTCCAGATCCTCGACCCCGCCCTCTCTCCAGATCCTCGATCCCGCCCTCTTCCCAGATTCTCAACCCCGCCATCTCCAGATCCTCGATACCGCCCTCTCTGCAGATCCTCGATCCCGCCCTCTCTCCAGATCTTCGACCCCGCCCTCTCTCCAGATCCTCGATCCCGCCCTCTCTCCAGATCCTCGATCCCGCCCTCTCTCCAGATCCTCGATCCCGCCCTCTTCCCAGATTCTCAACCCCGCCATCTCCAGATCCTCGACCCCGCCCTCTCTGCAGATCCTCGATCCCGCCCTCTCTCCAGATCTTCGACCCCGCCCTCTCTCCAGATCCTCGATCCCGCCCTCTCTCCAGATCCTCGATCCCGCCCTCTCTGCAGATCCTCGATCCCGCCCTCTCTCCAGATCCTCGATCCCGCCCTCTCTGCAGATCCTCGATCCTGCCCTCTCTCCAGATCCTCGATCCCGCCCTCTCCAGATCCTCGACCCCACCCTCTGTCCAGATATTCGACCCCGCCCTGTCCAGATCCTCGATCCCGCCCCCTCCATATCCTCAATCCTGCCCTCTTCCCAGATTCTCAACCCCGCCATCTCCAGATCCTCGACCCCGCCCTCTCTGCAGATCCTCGATCCCGCCCTCTCTCCAGATCTTCGACCCCGCCCTCTCTCCAGATCCTCGATCCCGCCCTCTCTCCAGATCCTCGATCCCGCCCTCTCTGCAGATCCTCGATCCCGCCCTCGCTCCAGATCTTCGACCCCGCCCTCGGCTCCAGATCTTCGACCCCGCCCTCTCTCCAGATCCTCGATCCCGCCATCTCCAGATCCTCGACCCCGCCCTCTCCAGACCCTCGATCCCGCCCTCGCTCCAGATCTTCGACCCCGCCCTCTCTCCAGATCCTCGATCCCGCCATCTCCAGATCCTCGACCCCGCCCTCTCCAGACCCTCGATCCCGCCCTCGCTCCAGATCTTCGACCCCGCCCTCGCTCCAGATCTTCGACCCCGCCCTCTCTCCAGATCTTCGACCCCGCCCTCTCTCCAGATCCTCGATCCCGCCCTCTCTGCAGATCCTCGATCCTGCCCTCTCTCCAGATCCTCGACCCCGCCCTCTCTGCAGATCCTCGATCCTGCCCTCTCTCCAGATCCTCGATCCCGCCCTCTCCAGATTCTCGATCCCGCCCTCTCCAGACCCTCGACCCCGCCCTCTCCAGATTCTCGATCCCGCCCTCTCCAGATCCTCGACCCGACCCTCTCTCCAGATATTCGACCCCGCCCTCTCCAGGTCCTCGACTCCGCTCTCTCCAGATCCTCAATCCCGCCCTCCCTCCGGATCCTCGACCCCGCCCTCTCTCCAGATCCTCGACTCCGCCCTCTCCAGATCCTCGACCCCGCCCTCTCTCCAGATCCTCGACTCCGCCCTCTCCAGATCCTCAATCCCGCCCTCCCTCCAGATCCTCGATCCCGCCCTCTCTCCAGATCCTCGATCCCGCCCTCTTCCCAGATTCTCAACCCCGCCATCTCCAGATCCTCGATACCGCCCTCTCTGCAGATCCTCGATCCCGCCCTCTCTCCAGATCTTCGACCCCGCCCTCTCTCCAGATCCTCGATCCCGCCCTCTCTCCAGATCCTCGACCCCGCCCTCTCCAGACCCTCGATCCCGCCCTCGCTCCAGATCTTCGACCCCGCCCTCGGCTCCAGATCTTCGACCCCGCCCTCTCTCCAGATCCTCGATCCCGCCATCTCCAGATCCTCGACCCCGCCCTCTCCAGACCCTCGATCCCGCCCTCGCTCCAGATCTTCGACCCCGCCCTCTCTCCAGATCTTCGACCCCGCCCTCTCTCCAGATCCTCGATCCCGCCCTCTCTGCAGATCCTCGATCCTGCCCTCTCTCCAGATCCTCGACCCCGCCCTCTCTGCAGATCCTCGATCCTGCCCTCTCTCCAGATCCTCGATCCCGCCCTCTCCAGATTCTCGATCCCGCCCTCTCCAGATCCTCGACCCCGCCCTCTCCAGATTCTCGATCCCGCCCTCTCCAGATCCTCGACCCGACCCTCTCTCCAGATATTCGACCCCGCCCTCTCCAGGTCCTCGACTCCGCTCTCTCCAGATCCTCAATCCCGCCCTCCCTCCGGATCCTCGACCCCGCCCTCTCTCCAGATCCTCGACTCCGCCCTCTCCAGATCCTCGACCCCGCCCTCTCTCCAGATCCTCGACTCCGCCCTCTCCAGATCCTCGATCCCGTCCTCTCTCCAGATCCTCGATCCCGCCCTCTTCCCAGATTCTCAACCCCGCCATCTCCAGATCCTCGATACCGCCCTCTCTGCAGATCCTCGATCCCGCCCTCTCTCCAGATCTTCGACCCCGCCCTCTCTCCAGATCCTCGATCCCGCCCTCTCTCCAGATCCTCGATCCCGCCCTCTCTCCAGATCCTCGATCCCGCCCTCTTCCCAGATTCTCAACCCCGCCATCTCCAGATCCTCGACCCCGCCCTCTCTGCAGATCCTCGATCCCGCCCTCTCTCCAGATCTTCGACCCCGCCCTCTCTCCAGATCCTCGATCCCGCCCTCTCTCCAGATCCTCGATCCCGCCCTCTCTCCAGATCCTCGATCCCGCCCTCTCTGCAGATCCTCGATCCCGCCCTCTCTCCAGATCCTCGATCCCGCCCTCTCTGCAGATCCTCGATCCTGCCCTCTCTCCAGATCCTCGATCCCGCCCTCTCCAGATCCTCGACCCCACCCTCTGTCCAGATATTCGACCCCGCCCTGTCCAGATCTTCGATCCCGCCCCCTCCAGATCCTCAATCCCACCCTCTCTCCAGATCTTCGACCCCGCCCTCTCTCCAGATCTTCGACCCCGCCCTCTCTCCAGATCCTCGATCCCGCCCTCTCTGCAGATCCTCGATCCTGCCCTCTCTCCAGATCCTCGACCCCGCCCTCTCTGCAGATCCTCAATCCTGCCCTCTCTCCAGATCCTCGATCCCGCCCTCTCCAGATTCTCGATCCCGCCCTCTCCAGATCCTCGACCCCGCCCTCTCCAGATTCTCGATCCCGCCCTCTCCAGATCCTCGATCCTGCCCTCTCTCCAGATCCTCGATCCCAGCCCTCTCCAGATTCTCGATCCCGCCCCCTCCAGATCCTCGATCCTGCCCTCTCTCCAGATCCTCGACCCCGCCCTCTCTCCAGATCCTCGATCCTGCCCTCTCTCCAGATCCTCGATCCCGCCCTCTCCAGATCCTCGACCCCACTCTCTGTCCAGATATTCGACCCCGCCCTGTCCAGATCCTCGATCCCGCCCCCTCCAGATCCTCAATCCTGCCCTCTCCGGATCACCCGCCCTTTCTCCAGACCCTCAATCCCACCCTCTCTCCAGATATTCGACCCCGCCCTCTCCAGATCCTTGACCCCGCCCTCTCCAGTTCCTCGATCCCGCCCTCTCTCCAGATCCTCGATCCCGCTCTCTCTCCAGATCCTTGACCCTGCCCTCTCTCCAGTTCCTCGATCCCGCCCTCTCTCAAGATCCTCGACCCCGCCCTCTCCAGATCCTCGACCCCGCCCTCTCCAGATCCTCGACCCCGCCCTCTCTCCAGATCCTCGACCCTGCGCTCCCTCCAGATCCTCGATCCCGCCCTCTCTCCAGATCCTCGATCCCGCCCTCTCTCCAGATCCTCGATCCCGCCCTCTCTCCAGATCCTCGATCCCGCCCTCTCTCCAGATCCTCGACCCCGCCCTCTCTCCAGATCCTCGATCCCGCCCTCTCCAGATCCTCGACCCCGCCCTCTCCAGATCCTCGATCCCGCCCTCTCCAGATCCTCGACCCCGCCCTCTCCAGATCCTTGATCCCGCCCTCTCCAGATCCTCGACCCCGCCCTCTCCAGATCCTCGATCCCACCCTCTCTCCAGATGCTCGATCCCGCCCTCTCTCCAGATCCTCGACCCCGCCCTCTCCAGATCCTCGATCCCGCCCTCTCTCCAGATCCTCGACCCCGCCCTCTCCAGATCCTTGACCCCGCCCTCTCCAGATCCTTGACCCCGCCCTCTCCAGTTCCTCGATCCCGCCCTCTCTCCAGATCCTCGATCCCGCTCTCTCTCCAGATCCTTGACCCTGCCCTCTCTCCAGTTCCTCGATCCCGCCCTCTCTCAAGATCCTCGACCCCGCCCTCTCCAGATCCTCGACCCCGCCCTCTCCAGATCCTTGACCCCGCCCTCTCCAGTTCCTCGATCCCGCCCTCTCTCCAGATCCTCGATCCCGCTCTCTCCAGATCCTTGACCCTGCCCTCTCTCCAGTTCCTCGATCCTGCCCTCTCTCAAGATCCTCGATCCCGCCCTCTTCCCAGATTCTCAACCCCGCCATCTCCAGATCCTCGATACCGCCCTCTCTGCAGATCCTCGATCCCGCCCTCTCTCCAGATCTTCGACCTCGCCCTCTCTCCAGATCCTCGATCCCGCCCTCTCTCCAGATCCTCGATCCCGCCCTCTCTCCAGATCCTCGATCCCGCCCTCTTCCCAGATTCTCAACCCCGCCATCTCCAGATCCTCGACCCCGCCCTCTCTGCAGATCCTCGATCCCGCCCTCTCTCCAGATCTTCGACCCCGCCCTCTCTCCAGATCCTCGATCCCGCCCTCTCTCCAGATCCTCGATCCCGCCCTCTCTGCAGATCCTCGATCCCGCCCTCTCTCCAGATCCTCGAACCCGCCCTCTCTGCAGATCCTCGATCCTGCCCTCTCTCCAGATCCTCGATCCCGCCCTCTCCAGATCCTCGACCCCACCCTCTGTCCAGATATTCGACCCCGCCCTGTCCAGATCCTCGATCCCGCCCCCTCCAGATCCTCAATCCTGCCCTCTCCGGATCACCCGCCCTTTCTCCAAACCCTCAATCCCACCCTCTCTGCAGATCCTCGATCCCGCCATCTCCAGATCCTCGACCCCGCCCTCTCTCCAGATCCTCGATCCCGCCATCTCCAGATCCTCGACCCCGCCCTCTCCAGACCCTCGATCCCGCCCTCGCTCCAGATCTTCGACCCCGCCCTCGCTCCAGATCTTCGACCCCGCCCTCTCTCCAGATCCTCGATCCCGCCATCTCCAGATCCTCGACCCCGCCCTCTCCAGACCCTCGATCCCGCCCTCGCTCCAGATCTTCGACCCCGCCCTCTCTCCAGATCTTCGACCCCGCCCTCTCTCCAGATCCTCGATCCCGCCCTCTCTGCAGATCCTCGATCCTGCCCTCTCTCCAGATCCTCGACCCCGCCCTCTCTGCAGATCCTCGATCCTGCCCTCTCTCCAGATCCTCGATCCCGCCCTCTCCAGATTCTCGATCCCGCCCTCTCCAGATCCTCGACCCCGCCCTCTCCAGATTCTCGATCCCGCCCTCTCCAGATCCTCGATCCTGCCCTCTCTCCAGATCCTCGATCCCAGCCCTCTCCAGATTCTCGATCCCGCCCCCTCCAGATCCTCGATCCTGCCCTCTCTCCAGATCCTCGACCCCGCCCTCTCTCCAGATCCGCGATCCTGCCCTCTCTCCAGATCCTCGATCCCGCCCTCTCCAGATCCTCGACCCCACTCTCTGTCCAGATATTCGACCCCGCCCTGTCCAGATCCTCGATCCCGCCCCCTCCAGATCCTCAATCCTGCCCTCTCCGGATCACCCGCCCTTTCTCCAGACCCTCAATCCCACCCTCTCTCCAGATATTCGACCCCGCCCTCTCCAGATCCTTGACCCCGCCCTCTCCAGTTCCTCGATCCCGCCCTCTCTCCAGATCCTCGATCCCGCTCTCTCTCCAGATCCTTGACCCTGCCCTCTCTCCAGTTCCTCGATCCCGCCCTCTCCAGATCCTCGACCCCGCCCTCTCCAGATCCTCGACCCCGCCCTCTCCAGATCCTCGACCCCGCCCTCTCCAGATCCTCGACCCCGCCCTCTCTCCAGATCCTCGACCCTGCGCTCCCTCCAGATCCTCGATCCCGCCCTCTCTCCAGATCCTCGATCCCGCCCTCTCTCCAGATCCTCGATCCCGCCCTCTCTCCAGATCCTCGATCCCGCCCTCTCTCCAGATCCTCGACCCCGCCCTCTCCAGATCCTCGATCCCGCCCTCTCCAGATCCTCGACCCCGCCCTCTCCAGATCCTCGATCCCACCCTCTCCAGATCCTCGACCCCGCCCTCTCCAGATCCTCGATCCCACCCTCTCTCCAGATCCTCGATCACGCCCTCTCTCCAGATCCTCGACCCCGCCCTCTCCAGATCCTCGACCCCGCCCTCTCCAGATCCTCGACCCCGCCCTCTCTCCAGATCCTCGACCCTGCGCTCCCTCCAGATCCTCGATCCCGCCCTCTCTCCAGATCCTCGATCCCGCCCTCTCTCCAGATCCTCGATCCCGCCCTCTCTCCAGATCCTCGATCCCGCCCTCTCTCCAGATCCTCGACCCCGCCCTCTCTCCAGATCCTCGATCCCGCCCTCTCCAGATCCTCGACCCCGCCCTCTCCAGATCCTCGATCCCGCCCTCTCCAGATCCTCGATCCCGCCCTCTCCAGATCCTCGATCCCGCCCTCTCCAGATCCTCGACCCCGCCCTCTCCAGATCCTCGATCCCACCCTCTCTCCAGATCCTCGATCCCGCCCTCTCTCCAGATCCTCGACCCCGCCCTCTCCAGATCCTCGATCCCGCCCTCTCTCCAGATCCTCGACCCCGCCCTCTCCAGATCCTTGACCCCGCCCTCTCCAGATCCTTGACCCCGCCCTCTCCAGTTCCTCGATCCCGCCCTCTCTCCAGATCCTCGATCCCGCTCTCTCTCCAGATCCTTGACCCTGCCCTCTCTCCAGATCCTCGACCCCGCCCTCTCCAGATCCTCGACCCCGCCCTCTCCAGATCCTTGACCCCGCCCTCTCCAGTTCCTCGATCCCGCCCTCTCTCCAGATCCTCGATCCCGCTCTCTCTCCAGATCCTTGACCCTGCCCTCTCTCCAGTTCCTCGATCCTGCCCTCTCTCAAGATCCTCGATCCCGCCCTCTTCCCAGATTCTCAACCCCGCCATCTCCAGATCCTCGATACCGCCCTCTCTGCAGATCCTCGATCCCGCCCTCTCTCCAGATCTTCGACCCCGCCCTCTCTCCAGATCCTCGATCCCGCCCTCTCTCCAGATCCTCGACCCCGCCCTCTCCAGATCCTTGACCCCGCCCTCTCCAGATCCTTGACCCCGCCCTCTCTGCAGATCCTCGATCCCGCCCTCTCTCCAGATCCTCGATCCCGCTCTCTCTCCAGATCCTTGACCCTGCCCTCTCTCCAGTTCCTCGATCCCGCCCTCTCTCAAGATCCTCGACCCCGCCCTCTCCAGATCCTCGACCCCGCCCTCTCCAGATCCTCGACCCCGCCCTCTCCAGATCCTTGACCCCGCCCTCTCCAGTTCCTCGATCCCGCCCTCTCTTCAGATCCTCGATCCCGCTCTCTCTCCAGATCCTTGACCCTGCCCTCTCTCCAGTTCCTCGATCCTGCCCTCTCTCAAGATCCTCGATCCCGCCCTCTTCCCAGATTCTCAACTCCGCCATCTCCAGATCCTCGATACCGCCCTCTCTGCAGATCCTCGATCCCGCCCTCTCTCCAGATCTTCGACCCCGCCCTCTCTCCAGATCCTCGATCCCGCCCTCTCTCCAGATCCTCGATCCCGCCCTCTCTCCAGATCCTCGATCCCGCCCTCTTCCCAGATTCTCAACCCCGCCATCTCCAGATCCTCGACCCCGCCCTCTCTGCAGATCCTCGATCCCGCCCTCTCTCCAGATCTTCGACCCCGCCCTCTCTCCAGATCCTCGATCCCGCCCTCTCTCCAGATCCTCGATCCCGCCCTCTCTGCAGATCCTCGATCCCGCCCTCTCTCCAGATCCTCGAACCCGCCCTCTCTGCAGATCCTCGATCCTGCCCTCTCTCCAGATCCTCGATCCCGCCCTCTCCAGATCCTCGACCCCACCCTCTGTCCAGATATTCGACCCCGCCCTGTCCAGATCCTCGATCCCACCCCCTCCAGATCCTCAATCCTGCCCTCTCCGGATCACCCGCCCTTTCTCCAAACCCTCAATCCCACCCTCTCTGCAGATCCTCGATCCCGCCATCTCCAGATCCTCGACCCCGCCCTCTCTCCAGATCCTCGATCCCGCCATCTCCAGATCCTCGACCCCGCCCTCTCCAGACCCTCGATCCCGCCCTCGCTCCAGATCTTCGACCCCGCCCTCGCTCCAGATCTTCGACCCCGCACTCTCTCCAGATCCTCGATCCCGCCATCTCCAGATCCTCGACCCCGCCCTCTCCAGACCCTCGATCCCGCCCTCGCTCCAGATCTTCGACCCCGCCCTCTCTCCAGATCTTCGACCCCGCCCTCTCTCCAGATCCTCGATCCCGCCCTCTCTGCAGATCCTCGATCCTGCCCTCTCTCCAGATCCTCGACCCCGCCCTCTCTGCAGATCCTCGATCCTGCCCTCTCTCCAGATCCTCAATCCCGCCCTCTCCAGATTCTCGATCCCGCCCTCTCCAGATCCTCGACCCCGCCCTCTCCAGATTCTCGATCCCGCCCTCTCCAGATCCTCGATCCTGCCCTCTCCAGACCCTCGATCCCGCCCTCGCTCCAGATCTTCGACCCCGCCCTCGCTCCAGATCTTCGACCCCGCACTCTCTCCAGATCCTCGATCCCGCCATCTCCAGATCCTCGACCCCGCCCTCTCCAGACCCTCGATCCCGCCCTCGCTCCAGATCTTCGACCCCGCCCTCTCTCCAGATCTTCGACCCCGCCCTCTCTCCAGATCCTCGATCCCGCCCTCTCTGCAGATCCTCGATCCTGCCCTCTCTCCAGATCCTCGACCCCGCCCTCTCTGCAGATCCTCGATCCTGCCCTCTCTCCAGATCCTCAATCCCGCCCTCTCCAGATTCTCGATCCCGCCCTCTCCAGATCCTCGACCCCGCCCTCTCCAGATTCTCGATCCCGCCCTCTCCAGATCCTCGATCCTGCCCTCTCTCCAGATCCTCGATCCCAGCCCTCTCCAGATTCTCGATCCCGCCCCCTCCAGATCCTCGATCCTGCCCTCTCTCCAGATCCTCGACCCCGCCCTCTCTCCAGATCCTCGATCCTGCCCTCTCTCCAGATCCTCGATCCCGCCCTCTCCAGATCCTCGACCCCACTCTCTGTCCAGATATTCGACCCCGCCCTGTCCAGATCCTCGATCCCGCCTCCTCCAGATCCTCAATCCTGCCCTCTCC